>NW_015505218.1:1264867-1294110 GCF_001515645.1 Sinocyclocheilus grahami | reverse complement strand
GACCTCATACGTCGTCATCCGAGAGCTGCTTCCGTGTACAACTGTTGGCGCAAACTAGATTAAAGTGATTATTAAGTTTTGAATGTGGATATTTTTCTTACAAAAACGCATCGATTTTTGTTCACCCCCCGGAGCCGTGTGAGACACTTTTTATTATGGATGGATGTGCTTTATTTCACTTCTTTTGAACTGATACACTGCAACACATGCTGACTGCCATTAAACAGCTTGGAAGATCAAAGACTATTTTTAATATAACTCTGATTGGATTCATCTGAAAGAAGGAAGTCATATACGCCTAGGATGGCTTGAGGATGAGTAAATAATGGGCTAATTTTCATTTTTGGGTGAACTATCCCTTTAAAGCATGCGGTCATTTGCGCTGCTCTTGGTAGATTGCGCTGGTTATTATGGAAATGTTCTGGTTGCCTCTGTATTCTTTAATGTGCGCATTGTCTGCAAATCACAGGCAGAATTTTCCCCTTCCATCTTCCTAACGCTAATTTGCCCTGTTTAGTAAATCTGGGCCCAAGTGGTAACCTGAAGCAATGCAGCCTAACTTGTATTATCTTGCGTAGTTTGGTTCATGGCATGTCACCTAACCAGTCCATGCTGGCATCTGCCTAATTTAGGTAGCTGTAAGTAAGTAAGATAGATTATCACAACACAGTCTTTGTTATCTGTGTCACCAGTGTCATCGGTGTTGTTTCTTTTTCAGGATAACTAGACGCCAGACATCAATGGACGAATCACTCGCCATTTAATCTCTGTTAAAAGAAATAAAGCCATCTTTAATCCGTCTGAGTTTTCTCTTTTCATTTCTCCGCCTCAAAGACACAATGCCAAAAGGCGAAAAAGAGAGATTTTTGCTTCTGTAAAATGACATAGGCCTATGCAATGAAATTCAAGTTTGCTGACAAGAAAGAAAACAACCTAAAACAAGTAAAAATGTAACAACAATCAAAATGGGAAAATAATGTCAATAACATGAATTGAAAGAAAAATGTATATCTAAAAATTATTTTTAAAGCTAAAATGTAATTAGATCAATTAGAGTTTAATATAAGCCCACCTCTCCCAAACAGACACAATGTCAAATAGGAAAAAGGAGCAGCCAAGGCTGACACATTGCTGTCTGAAAATTAAAGGGAAAGATGCACAAATATACAGTCAGGTGCATCAGGGGGGTATTCCAGAAAGCAAGGTTAACTCACCGTCACATATACCCTTGCTTACCCCCTAGGTATACATCTAAACATTTTGTGTAACTGTATTAAACATGTATACAACTGTATATTTTCCATCTGCAACAAAAAAATATGGCATGAATTTTGTCCAAGTTTTCTGCCCCAGGTTAGGTGCATTTTGCATTCAGATTATTATTATTATTATTATTATTATCACCAAAAATTTTAATCATAGCCATTTTAACCACACTTTCTTTGCAATTCACTTAAAAAGTGCTGCAGTGAAGCAAACAATTTTTAGTTAATTTGTATAGTTATGATTTATTAAACGTATTAGTGCACATATTTAATGTACTCATTTACAGCATATGCAGTGCCTTGCTAATGCCTCATGGCTTGGTTTTTGCTCTGAAATGCATTTTTAGATGTTAGACCTTATTTAGGGGTGTGCCTTTCTGAATCACATCTAATAAATTCAGTTCGTCACAGGCTCAAAGTGTATAAACATGATCGAGAAACAAAGATGATTGATAGAAATGAGAAAGCTCTTGTGCAAAATGTATGTCACAGGACTAACACAAGTAAGTAGTACCAAATGCAAATAGTGTATACACAGGTTGATAGTACATAGGTTTACTTGAGTCTGAAGCTAAATTTCTGTTTTAAGAATATCTGGAGTTTTGCAAGAATGTGTAAGAATCTGGTAAGCTGCCAAACAGAAACATTCCTGTGTGAATGAAACCGGCTAATGTTGCAATACTGGAAAACACAGGTCCTGGATTATGAGAATGATACTTAAAAAGTGCTGCAGTGAAGCAAACAATTTTTAGTTAATTTGTATAGTTATGATTTATTAAACGTATTAGTGCAAATATTTAATGTACTCATTTACAGCATATGCAGTGCCTTGCTAATGCCTCATGGCTTGGTTTTTGCTCTGAAATGCATTTTTAGATGTTAGACCTTATTTAGGGGTGTGCCTTTCTGAATCACATCTAATAAATTCAGTTCGTCACAGGCTCAAAGTGTATAAACATGATCGAGAAACAAAGATGATTGATAGAAATGAGAAAGCTCTTGTGCAAAATGTATGTCACAGGACTAACACAAGTATCCAAGTAAGTAGTACCAAATGCAAATAGTGTATACACAGGTTGATAGTACATAGGTTTACTTGAGTCTGAAGCTAAATTTCTGTTTTAAGAATATCTGAAGTTTTGCAAGAATGTGTAAGAATCTGGTAAGCTGCCAAACAGAAACATTCCTGTGTGAATGAAACCGGCTAATGTTGCAATACTGGAAAACACAGGTCCTGGATTATGAGAATGATAATAAATAAATAAAAACTACTACTACAACCAATCACAGTCATAGCCAATGTCAGGAAGATAATATTAAATGATGACAAACAAATTTATAACAAAATAAAATCTTTCATGAAAACTGTTACGGCATGTAAAATCAATACTCAGAACCAGAACTGATACTGTATGTTCTGGACCACAATGCTTCTGAACAAAGTGCTGTTACCGCAAACTCAATGTTTAAAGATCAGAAACGTGTCAATCTGTCTTTGAGGACCCTATTGTTGGTAGCAGCAATTTAAGGTGCACAGCCATCTTGTTCTGTTTTTGCTTACTCATCCCTAAATGCCATTAGCATTTTTCTCTGGATCAGAGATGAGAGAACCTATCGATACACAATGATGCATCCTCTAATTTATTAAAAGCAAACTAGCCATGCCAGAAGAGACAGCACTCCAACCAATCTTCAAGACACTGCAGAAAAAAGCTACATGCAGTTCAACCAAAAAAATTAAGTACTGTTATCATTTACTCTCAACTGTTCCAAACCAGTGAGAATTTTCTTTTTTAGTGCTGAACACTAAATATATTTTGAGGACTGTGGGTAACCAAACATTTTCTGGTCCATATTGACGTCCATAGTATTTTTTTCCCCGTACTATGGAAGTCAGTGGGGACCATCAGCTGTTTTATTTCAATATATCTTGTTTCCATCTTCAACCGAACGAAACTCATACAGGTTTGTAACAACTTGAGGGTGAGTAAATGATGACAGAAAGTTTATTTTTAGGTGAACTACTATTTTTAGAGCTCTATACAGAGCTCTTCATACACAGTAAGGAGGATCTGCAGTCCTTTCTGACATTGTTTAACTACTTTTGATTTGGTGGACAAAAGCTTTTCAAATATTAATAAGCAGTGTGACGAGAGGGGCGGGGCCAAGAGCCGTGGGAACGGTGCGAGGCCGGTGGAGTAATTGATAATGCGCGACACCTGCACCACTCACCGGTCTCGAGTCCCACGGAGGAGCTCCGGAAGGATTAAAGGAGGAGTTACGACAGTGAAAGACAAGAGAGGACCAGGCCTGGATTTTATTTTGTGTTTTGGTTCTGTTTGTGCACGACAGTCGTCCGCGAGGGGCTGTCGCGCTATTTTGTGTTTATTTTATTATTAAAGATTTCTTGGAACGTTCGCCGGTTCCCGCCTCCTTCTTCCTGAACTACGAACTGTGTTACAAGCAGTTTTATTAAAATAGTATTAAAATTGTCACAATCTCTAGCTGGAGTGCAAGTGAGCTTCGCTAGAGGGCACTCCATTCCAGACACTTGCCACTTTACCCCGGACTCCATTTCCCAGGACCCTCTGCCTAGGAACCAATTACGGACTCCTCCCATTCCTATCAGGAGGACTATAAGAGTTGCACACACACACTGAGGTCGCTCAGTATTGATAGCCTGTAGCGTATTCCTAGTTCTTTGTTTTCTTGCCTTGCCTTTGTGTGCTTGACTCTGGACTGCTTCCTTCCTTTACATATTCCTTATTGCTGCCTGCCCTGATCATTGCCTGTGTGCTGGATTACTCTTTTGTCTCTCCTTACTGTTTTCTTGTATCAACCCTGCGTCTTTTACCATTCTCCTTAATAAAGCCTTGCAATTGGATCCTCAACTCCATTGTATCCATGCTCGCATTGTTACAAAAATATTATGACAAAATAATTAAGTAATTAAAGGGGTCATCGGATGCCCATTTTCCACAAGTTCATATGCTTCTTTAGGGTCTTAATGAAAAGTCTGTAACATAGTTTGGTTAAAATGTCTCAATGGTAGTGTAAAACAGCACCGTTTTTACCCTAACAAAAACAGCTCTGTTCATAACAAGCAGTTTCCTTGCATGTCGCTTTAAATGCAAATCTGAAACTTGCTGACAAGCACATTATTAGGAAAAGCGATTTTACAAAGATTTATTACATAAAACCTTTTACTCACTTCTTCTGTAGGTGAAGGTGGATCACAAATAATTTGCACCAACATAAACACATTTAGGCAGATCGGGGGCGCATTCCCTTCAGAAACAAAGGTAATCCACTGCGTCTTCAGCGTCTCAGACGTCAGGAGTAAATGATGACTGCTATGTTCATTATTACACACAACAACAAAACACCTCAATCGCTTAGAAGACATTCTTGTCTACATCTGCTCCGGCGATTAAAAAATGGCGGACTGATGACAGCTCACTCAGGGCGGGTCTAAGGAAAAACGCTAGTGTCAATTAACAATCGTGGGAGGGGCCTTGGTCTGTGTGACATCACACAGACAGGCATCTGAGAATGGCTTGATATGAGAAAGGGGAAATGATTTAACGTACACACACTGCCAACACAGTTCAAACAACTTGTAAAAGTGCATGTTGCATCCGATGACCCCTTTAAGGCTTTTTTTATTTATAGTGACATCAAGACAGTTGTATCACCTTGACATTTCTGACATTATGTCCCAAAAATATTAAAATTATCTGTAATCCCAACATTACAAGCATTGTATTGCAGCTGTCATTTTGCATAAATTAGATCATTCAATTAAAAATGTGCATGTCCTTCACACAGTAAGTTTCATGAGTTAAATCAATGTAATATAAATATAACCTTAAATCACATGTAAATCCACATTTCACATCTCATATGAAATAACTCTATGCAGTCAAGGTCAGAACATGCTGCTCTTCTGGATACTGACCCTAACAGTACAATCGATGCAGTCAGCCTGACATTTTTATTAAGTATTCTGGGAGCTTGGGAGTTTTTGCCAGTTGATAGCATGTCTGAATGGTTGTGGGAGGGAGACTGTTTCTCTATGAGTAATATATGACTCAGCCGGGGAGGGTGGGAGGAGGAAGAAGTAGGCACACAATTAAAGGTGCATCACCAACAGACACACAACTTCAAAAAACAGACATACGGGTGGAGCGCTGGCGTATTTTATGCACAAACAAGATGTAACCCTATGAGAAAACAAAATATTTACATATTCTGTTTTGTAGATCTGTTACAAAAAAGGAATTTAAGGTTTAGCATCCTCAGGGTGGTCTATAGCTGGAGAGAGCTTTCTGTTAGCATTCATCTGAATGGCAGCTGCTGCTCGGCTAATGCATATATGTGACAAAAAATCTGATTTTTTTTTTATCACCTGAGTAAACGCACTGCAAATTGCACTTGTAAATAGCCTTCCTGCAGCTCAATCAGGAAAAGCTGATTTAGACTAAATGTAGTATTTTCAAAAATAATTTACAAAGAAATCAAAAGATTTATGGGACTACAGTACCACACATGCTCTTGAAATGTTTGGAATCACTTGATAGAAAAATAAATATAATAATGAATTGATAGAAAAATAAAGAAAATATAAATAAAATAATTCAAAAATAAATATGTAATGCTAATATATTGAAAGAATAAACTTTGGGATAATTAGAGCATTTTTTGGAAATGTATATATAATTATAAAAACAATAAATATGTGTGTTGAAATTAGATACACCTTGTGGTATTTTTAATATTGATAATAAATGTACTTTAAAGGGGTTATTCACCACTGACAAGATGGCTTTTAATACAACTTGTGCTTATTATGCACAAAGCATTTTGAAATGGGTGCTATTTGACTAGAGAAAACTAGGGAAAATGCTGTGGTGTTCCTTTTTGCCAAAAACTTAAACATCCATAATGCACTTCATATTATGGCAACACCCCTCTGTTGATCTGACTGTCTTTGGGCTAGAAGTTCTTTGAATTTTATTCCATTTTAAATCTACTTAATTTCATTGATATTCCAGTTGTAACTGTGACACAAACAGTCCAGTCATGTGAAATGCATGGCTTTTTAATATCAAACACTACAAAAAACTTAATCATTGCCTTCGACCTTGATCATAAAATACTGAGGACAGCATAACATTCCAATGAATCTACAAAGGCCTCATGGTTTCCGGTGAAAACTGAATCTTCGGGCAAAACAAAACAAAACAAAAAATCTGGTATTGACCAATAAGAAAGGACTGAACCAATTATAAAATAATTACTCCTTAAGTCTTTTGCTCTCTCTGCAATAACACACTTTTCTTCGTTTAACGTCAAACCCAGTCTTAGTGGATAGTCCCAATGCCTAACCACCAGTTATTATGATTGTGCTTATTATCAGCCAAGGACATTTTTTCTTTCCTTGAAAAGAAGGAGAGATGAGAATTAAGCACTTTCAGGTTTTCAAGGTGTGGACAATTAGACAATCCGCTAAAATGAACACAATTAGTCCTATAATCAATGGGCAGATAAATGGTCTTTTATGAATTAGAGAAATCTTGAGTTGTGATGGCATGGGCGCTCCGAGGCATCAGTGATGTGACGCCTCAGTGGGCAGTGCTTTGCGCCATCTGCCAATGGTGTGATTCTATATGGGCTTTTGAAAATTCTCACACTAGAGGGTGTTCCCATAGCTACTGAAGCAGCGTCAAGCGAACATATGAAAGGGAACACAATCTTCTCTTTTCAAACTATGTACAGACTGACATACACGCATCTAAATGAGTCAGAGAGCTGTTCAGAAAGTGTCCTCAAAAATTATTTGGACACTCAAGTCACACTCATATGAATGTCTATGAATGAATAAATTAAGGCCAATTCACAACGCACCGACAGATGCAGACCGACGCAAACTTAGTATATGTCACTTTCAGACATTCCAAGACCTGACGAAATTTAGATTACACATTTAGAATCTACAATTTAGATTCACAACATATCAATTCAATCTTCAAGAAATGCTGCTGAAGCTTTTTCAGAACTACTTTCACTTTTCTGAACCATTTTGCAGTGACATGTTCCAATAATATTTGACAGCAAGGAATTATCTAAATACTGTTTGTTCTTCATTTTGAACAGTATATCTGTAACACCTAACAAACATCTTTCTGGAAAAGATTTTGCTTAAAAACACTTGGGTACTATTTTAAGTCCATTTCAGCTTGAGAATTCCCATCTCTGACTTTGGCTGAACACAGCACAACACTCTTGAACTGCAGACTTTCTGTTAATTACAGTGGCCTAGACATATTAGTCTCACTGAGACCAACTGTAGACTCTGGGTGGCTTTGCGTATGTGCCAATGGGACTTGTTTGTGCGATGCCTTGAGGTAAGAAGAGAAACGAGTGCAACAGTTTCCATTTGATGAAGAAAATGGTGGAAGTATTTGACTAATACTCTACAGAACATATACAAAAGTATTTATTTCATTTTATTTTTCAAATTTTTCGCTGACCCACTATTTTAAAACACCAGGGGCCTCATTTATAAAGTGTGTGTACCCTCGGATTTGATCTTAGAGTGTGCGTACGCTTAAATCCACGACAATGCTCGTAAAAGTGCTTAGCGTCATGTCAGGATCTGAGCAGACGTACACACTTTTTCTTGTTCGAGCACTGCAGGTTTTTGAAAATGTAAGCTGTTCTTGCAGCTCGCTGTTCTAAATTAAAAAAAATTGGATGATGACTGGTGATCTTTTACATGTTAATGACAATAATTAGGAGTCGTTTACAAGGCAGAGAGCTGAAACCATTCATTTGCGCGCAAGTTCAAGATCATTTGCGATTCATAGATTTCACATCTGAAAGAGAAACATATGTGCGTTTGCTGTACATACATTCATTTTATGAATCACACGTACGCATATTTGAGAGATGATCGTATAGATCAGCTTTATGATGGTTTCTGCGCAACATTTTATAAATGAGGCCCCTGGTCTAAATGCTTGGGTGTAAAGGTGTATCTTCCTCTCTCTCTTTTTTTAACTTGTCAGCACCTTGTCAGATTTGTATTTTTCAGTCTACAGTTTTAAAGAGAAATATGCTATTTCAGCCTTCACAATAGGATCATTTTATTCACTATCAGTGTCAAAACCCTGATGCTGTGCTGTGTGCATCTCCAGTGTTACTCTAACGTCCATGTTTGCTGATATCTTCCATTTACACATGAACTGGATGACAGCCGGTGCCTGGGGATATTGGAAAGGGAACTGGAAGGAACAAGTTTGAACATGCGGAGTTGTCAGACACTAGTTGATACATAGAAATGATAGTAAAACCAGTTTCACATTCAGAACTGGTCAGAAATATTGCTGATGAAATATTCTTGGTCATTTGTAAAAGATCAGTGTAGATCTGAAATGGTGTGAATGGCATACATACACAAAAGGCCTCATTAAGAATCTTGAAGACAATATCAGATTCTTTAGAGAAAATGTATATATAACCGGAATGACATCCTCAGATGCTGCCATGGCAACAGCATGGTATTTCTGAAAAAAACCCAGCCAAAACGGACTGTGTTCAGGTTTTACTCTCTTTCACACAGACAGCCTTATTTAGTTTAATCTGCTTGTCTGCCACAAGTCTTATTCATGCTTTATTCATTTATTTAATCATTCTTTTTTTAATCTAAAAGACTGGACTGCTTTCAGTGGAAATTGAAGAATGGAATCTGCTTTCAGCGATTTACATAAACATTTGAAATAAATTCATGAAAAGTTTGTTTCCTACATTGTATGTTGACATATTTTCTATTGGATTACTAGTCAAAGAGGGACATGCATTTGCATTTTTTAATATCCAAATTCTATTTTAAGGTCACAGCTAGGGAAGTTTTTTTATAATTTTATTTATTTTTTAAAGCATTTCTGTGGACAAAAAGTTGTATAGACTGGGAGGATCAATGTTTTATTATCCAAATGTATTACATATATTTGCTGTTTTGCCTGCTTTTTTTCAAGCATATAGAGGTCTCTACACATTTACATTTACATTTATTCATTTTGCAGACGCTTTTATCCAAAGGGACTTACGGTAGGGGAATACATCAAGCGATTCATCTTAAAGAGGCAAATAGACACAGGAAGTGCTCGTAATACCAAGTTTCAAGCATTGTTCAAATAAGTACAAGCTAGAATGAGAAGGAATAAATAAAGAGAAGACTATTTTTTTTTCATTAATTTAGGATGAAGTCAAATTGTGTCAAAGAGATGAGTTTTCAGCTGTCGCTTGAAAATTGTCAGGGAATCAGCATTCTGGACAGGGGTGGGAAGATCATTACACCAACCAGGAACAGTGAATGAGAATGTTCTAGAAATTGGTTTTGAGCCTCTCTGTGATGGTACCACGAGGCGTCGCTCACTAGCGGATCTCAGACTTCTGGAGGGGATGTAGATTCGTAATAGTGAGTGGAAGTAGGTGGGTGCTGAGCCTGTGGCTGTTCTGTATGCAAGCATCAATGTCTTGAACTAGATGCGAGCCGCAACTGGTAGCCAGTGCAAGGAGATAAAGAGAGGTGTAACATGGGCTCTTTTGGGCTCGTTGAAGACCAGTCATGCTGCTGCATTCTGAATCATTTGTAGAGGTTTGATTGTGCTTGATGGAAGTCCAGCCAGAAGAGCATTGCATTTGTCTAGCCTAGAATTGACAAAGGCCTGGACAAGAAGTTGAACAGCATGCTCCGTTAAAAAGGGCCTGATCTTTCTGATGTTGTGCAATGCAAACCTGCAAGATCGAGCAGTCTTTGCAGTGTGGTCTTTGAAGGTCAGATGGTCATCAAAGATTACACCAAGATCTCTGACCGAACTTGATGGGGTAATTGTTGAAGAACCTAGCTGGATGGTGAAATCATGCTGTAGAGTTGGAGTGGTAGGGAAGACAAGAAGCTCAGTCTTTGCCAGGTTGAGTTGTAGGTGATGTTCTTTCATCCATGCCGAGATGTCCGCCAGGCAGCCTGAGATCCATGCATCAGCATAGCAATGAGTCCCAGTGATGTAGTGTATATAGAGAAGAGGAGGGGTCCAAGAACTGATCCCTGAGGAACCCCAGTGACCAGTTGATGAACACATAGATGAGAATGCGTTTTTATTTCATGGAATCCAGGAGCTTGTAGACATAAAGCAAAACAGAAAAGGATACATATAGTGTATTTGTATATTTTTGATCGGTTATTTTTTAAGACTCAGAAATACCTGGTGTTTATTTTTAAACCACAATGCATATTCCGACCATGACCATGCTTTCTTGTGAAACATACTAAGTATTTCTATGAGGTTTTCTGGCAGCTTCAGTGCATAAGATCTTGCATTTTTACCCAATATAACACAATATATGATGGCTGTTTCTCTAAAACCCACCGTGACCCAAATATGCCATGCAAATTTTGGTTCACTCAGCGCAGTCCTTACAGTCTGTGCAAATTAAACTGAAATGTACAGAAGCATAAAGCTGATAGCATCCAAAGCTAAATGTTTTTGAGAATAGCAGGATTTTATTTGTTTAAAATTCACAATATAATTGCAGCTGAATTGATATTTTGAAGAAAAGGAATTTAAAATATGGCGAATTGTCCTAACCTTCTGCAAGGAAGCCTATTAAATAATAGCACAAAACTTTAATACTTGAATTTAATTACTTTCACTTATAATTTTAATAAAGCATCAATCATTTAGTATGAGAATGTATGACAAAACAGTAAAAAAAAATGCAGTCTGGCTGACGGTGAAGCATGGGTCAGACCTATGGTTTTAATTATATAATTTTTACCCCTGAGATGTGTGTCATCCATAATGGCTGACAGCCGTAGTCATTTCTAGTAAATAAAGTCAGAACCTGACAAGCGACGATCTGGAAAGATGCAGTCATGCTGAGAGTGACGATAGGTGAAGAGTTAGTCTCGCATAGCCAGACCTTTACACTAATGGCAGGAGGTCTGGACTCCATAACAGCTTTCATTGGCCAAGGGCCGTCCACAAGGCAACCAATCACAGTTTGTTTTGTTCCACTTCAAGTTTAAGGCCATGAAAATCTAAAGTTTTGGTGTGTGTCTAATGAATTATGCATTGTGCAAGTTTACTGCAATAATGACACTACAAATTTCACATACTTTTGAAAATTCAGTGTTTAGCTGATCCTGATAAGCGCTCATTATCACAGTTTTAAACATGATGAATTTTTCATTCATGAGAGGGTTTGGCATCACAATGCCTTTTGTTCTGTCCTAGTTTGCATACTATCCATCCTAAATAATATTCAAAAATAGAATTAGTGTGTCCCAAATTGTAGTATTAGTGTGCCCCAAATCGTAGTATGTTGAAATGAGTATCCCAAAGATGGTTTACTTTTTCTGGTGTAAATTCTAAGTGGAGATCCATGGCTAATGTTGCCCACAATCCATTGCATGTTGGACATGGATTTAATTAGAAACACAAATCTAACCTGCTGAAAAAAATCTATATTATACACATTATATTTAATCTGCATCAACACTGTGAACTTTAATAAAGATATTAATTATTTAAATGCATCATTATGCAAACACTAATATACAGTGTGTGTGTGTGTGTGTGTGTGTGTGTGTGTGTGTATATATAATGACTTTAAAGGAAATAGTATTGGTAGTATTATTATTACTCAAAAATAATATAATACATCCACACATCCATATGTGCATACAATTTTTTATATTATGAAGCATAAATAGAATTTAAATTGTAGTAAAATATTTATATGCATCTACAAAGTCTGTTAGGTCAGAACATATCCAGTATAACAGGAACAGACTTCATCTTAAAGTACTGCACAAAACAAATGATAGGATTAATAGTAAAAATCCCTTAATCTGTTTTTATTATCGAAACTCACGAGACATGGCACAATTGGTATATGTATTTTTAAATATTATTCTCAAGAATTCTAGAGCTTACAATGTATGCTTTTAAGAAGTAAATGATTATTTAATTGCATTTATAGAGGCTTTACGGTGACTTATGCACTGTTGAATTTGACCATCATGAGCCATATTAACTGTGTTTTTATGTTTAAAATACAGGCATTTCATTACCGTTGTTCTTGGTCTCCTAATAGAATTTGTGTTTATTCGTTGAGGCAATTTGATGCTGTCATTACTGACTATTAGGAAGAGGCCGTTTTAATTAACTATTAGAATGCACTATGGCCGATGTTCCCTTATCCACTCTCTGACGGACACAGCTGTTCACAATGCCATGTTCATATCAACAATTTTCTGGACACATGTTAAGACCATGGCAGTGGACACTGCCAATATTAACAGATGTTAAAAACAAGGGGGGTAGGGTGCATTAAACCTTCATTAAAGATTGCAACCTGTACGTGGGGGCGAATCTTCTCCAAAAATTAGGCCTGGAAATAAAAATATGGAAAATGATCTCTCGGGTTTAATTTCCGACAGTAGTGTGTTCCACCATATTGACAAAATGCAATATACAAAAATGGAGAACACTTCTGGTAAACAAATTCTGCTCTATCTTGGAAAGATAGACGTGAAACCAACAGGATAGGAATGTGGAAATACCTGTATGCATAAAGAGATAGCGAGGATGAAGATAAGATTTTTATAAAAAAAGAAACAAAAACATGAACATGCATTCAAATCATTTTCTGGGAAGTCGCATGACTTTATCTCAATACTTTTTAGGAGAATCAATTGAGATGTTAAACTCTTATTTGTGAATTTTCTTTTCCCTTGCATGGCTCTTATGCCACAAACAGCAGATGGACAGAAACTATGGTGGTGTGTTTTACATACTGTAGCTCTTATGCTCCATCTGTCAGAGACACAAGCAGGTTTTTTCTTCTCTGGCACCGGCCGTAGAACTGGGGGGTGATGGGAGACGGATGACATCATGTGATGCACGATAGTAATTTGACATGTAGGTTGCTGATCCGACTCCAGCTCATGACTGTTAAATGCTTACTGCTACGCACATATTACTCGTTTGAGGTGTTGTAAAAAAACATTATAATCAATTGTTTAAATGTTTTGATTAGGTGGAGGTTAAAATTAAGGCTTACCTGTATCTTCTGTCTCTGAGCTCTTCAGGCAGTTCCTTTGACCTCATGATTCTCATTTGCTCTGACATGCACTGTGAGCTGTAAGGTCTTATATAGACAGGTGTGTGGCTTTCCTAATCAAGTCCAATCAGTATAATCAAACACAGCTGGACTCAAATTAAGGTGTAGAACCATCTCAAGGATGATCAGAAGAAATGGACAGCACCTGAGTTAAATATATGAGCGTCACAGCAAAGGGTCTGAATACTTAGGCCATGTGATATTTCAGTTTTTCTTTTTTAATAAATCTGCAAAAATGTCAACAATTCTGTGTTTTTCTGTCAATATGGGGTGCTGTGTGTACATTAATGAGGAAAAAAATAATGTGGTAAAAAATAATGGCTGCAATATAACGAAGAGTGAAAAATTTAAGGGGGTCTGAATACTTTCCGTACCCACTGTATATACTGTATCTTGCTTCTGTGGAACACAAGATATTTTTAGAATTGTCTGTGTTTATTTTAATTTTTTCCCCAAACAATGGGAGTCATTGGTCACCAATCACGATTTGGTTATCTTAATTTTTCAAAAAGTCTTTTGTACTCCAGATGAAAAAATAGAAGGTTTGAATGATTTGAAAACACATGACAAAGAGTAAACTATGACAGAATTGTATTTTTAATTTTTTTTTTTTGTGGGGTGAGATCTTTAAGACAGCGGAATTAAATTTCCAGATCTGATATTTAACAGGTTGTACTGTAGTTGTCTGGATCACACCTGTCATACTCTGAAATGCTGTTTTTGCTTATATTTTGTAGATTTGTACAACATCAAATTAAAATAATAATCTACATATGACAGAGATTTAAAATAATGTAAACCTCTGGTTAATCTTTATTATGACAGTTTTCATGATCTTAAATGTAGGCAAATCGTAAACATTTTATTGAACATTAAAATATGTTTAAATGGAGATATGTGTAGTCTCACGTCAACTTTGATGTGTTCACCATCAAATTTGTACAGTATATGATTGTGTTAAGTGTTTGACAGTCATAATAATACTAATAAATAAAGGGTATCCATAATTAGTTAAACTTAATAACAAATCTAACATTGTACACAATGTATTAGATACAGGGGCAGGCTCAAATTATTCATCTTACACCCACTCTCCTCTGGCTGTACTGTTGTTCCAGACCTCTCCTTCTATTCTCATAATGTCCTGCCCAAGAAAGTATCACCTTTTTCTCTTTTCAAAAATGGACATTCAGCTGCCAGGTAAATCAATTTTTAAACAGCCACTTTTTTAATGCAAACTGACTGAACACCATTATTGTTTAAAGTCTTTCCACATTGTATCATCTCTCTTCTATTCTCATCACAGACTGCTTAGAACAGCCACTGTAGTAGCAGTAGCATTCTTTCCCTTAATTAGATACATAAAATTACAATTATGTAGCTTTGTGATTGATTAACACAAAAATTCATTCTGTTTGTATTTCATGAATGAGGCCCAATGGCTATATGATTCAAAAAGCAATTATTTAATTCCCCCTTAAAAGAACTTTGCATTCTTTTTACTTGTAGCAGATCTAGACAGGTGGAGCTGGGGGAGGTGGATGGTTTCTGACATGTTACAGTAAAAACTGGACTAAACTATTTAAATGTTGATTAGCAAGCTCATTAGCTGCAGATTCAACAGAGACCAATCAGCTTGTGCCATGTAGTGAATGATGTTATAGTTAGCAGATTGAATTAAGAACCTATCAGGCTGTGCCATCTAGAGTTGCATGATTGAACTAGATATATATCTTGTAGCTGGTTGGTTCAGTTAAAGACTTAGAACGTCAATGAAGAATGTTTTAAAAATCCTGCGGAGAAAATGAAAGAGAGGAAGACTTGCTGACTCAAGGAAGCTGACATTGTGGGCGGCCAACAAGTGTTCCACACACATCCTGAAAGTGAAGCCAAAACATTTTGATCACTGTCTGGTGGCTGGCTACAGCATACAGTAGATTATAAACCCTGCCCTCTCCATCTAAACGAATGAGACGTTAGCCAAACTAAAAAAATCTAATTATACTTCAAATAAAAATTTCCCAAAGATGGTTTACATCATTTAAGGCAGTTCTTATCATTTTGGTGTATGTTCAAGTGTTAATTCTTCTAATCAGCTTGATTTTAATTAGTTATATGATGGGGTGTGGTGTCATGATTGTGAGCTTGCAATTGGGTCTGTGGGAGTTTTGATAGTTTTGGCGTGACTCGGGCTCCAAATGAATCACTAATGCCAAAGTCTCTTTCAAAGAAAGTCTGTTCACTCGGCGGCCACATTTGCAACGCCTCCAGGCAGCTCAAACAAGACCAAGTCCTATCTAAATGTATGGGGAATTCCTGAAAACTCAAAAACTGCTCTCTGAAGTCACAATTAAATTACATATTTAAAATCAGCAACAAAATCTGAAATGAACTGCCCCATGAATGTTGTTTCTTATGCTCAAAAAGCATTAAAAAAGCCTATTGTTAACACATTTTTAACACGCTTATGACTGCGCATGCGCATTGGCTGGTCTAGCCTCAGGTTTCTATGGGACCCGGAGCTTCTAATGGCCACTGCAGTGATGCAATGACTTTACCAATCAGCGATTGGCTCTTTCATTTAGAAGATGGGACTATTCTGCCATATTGCACGTAGCAATTTCTCCAATTCATAAGTATAGGAGTGAACCGTTTTAGTATTTCTATAGTCTTTGCTAATGTACTGCACAGACTCAGGCTCCAAATAAATCGCTACTGCACAGACTCTGGCTCAAATGAATTACTACTGCACAGACTCAAGCTCCAAATTAATCACCACTGCGCAGACTCGTGCTCAAATGATTCACTACTGCACAGACTCAGACTCCAAATAAATCACCACTGCGCAGACTATGGCCAGGCGCTTGGGCTGGTCCGGCCTCAGGTTTCTATAGGACCCGGAGCTTATAACAGCCACTGCAGTGATGCAATGACTTTACCAATCAGCGATTGGCTCTTTCATTTAGAAGATGGGACTATTCTGCCATATTGCACGTTGCAATTTCTCCAATTCATAAGTATAGGAGTGAACCGTTTTAGTATTTCTATAGTCTTTGCTAATGTACTGCACAGACTCAGGCTCCAAATAAATCGCTACTGCACAGACTCTGGCTCAAATGAATTACTACTGCACAGACTCAAGCTCCAAATTAATCACCACTGCGCAGACTCGTGCTCAAATGATTCACTACTGCACAGACTCAGGCTCCAAATGAATCACTACTGCACAGACTCAAGCTCCAAATAAATCACTATTGTGCCGACTCGGGCTCCAAATAAATCCCCACTGCACAGACTCGGGCTCCAAATAAATCACCACTGCACAGACTCAAGCTCCAAATGAATCACTACTGCGCAGACTCAGGCTCCAAATGAATCCCTACTGCACAGACTCAAGCTCCAAATGAATCACTACTGCGCAGACTCAGGCTCCAAATGAATCCCTACTGCACAGACTCAAGCTCCAAATGAATCACTACTGCGCAGACTCAGGCTCCAAATGAATCCCTACTGCACAGACTCAAGCTCCAAATGAATCACTACTGCGCAGACTCAGGCTCCAAATGAATCCCTACTGCACAGACTCAAGCTCCAAATGAATCACTACTGTGCAGACTCGGGCTCCAAATGAATCACTACTGTGCAGACTTGGGCTCCAAATGAATCACTACTGTGCCGACTTGGGCTCCAAATGAATCACTACTTTGCAGACTCGGGCTCCAAATGAATCACTACTGTGCAGACTCGGGCTCCAAATAAATCACCACTGCGCAGACTCAAGCTCCAAATGAATCACTACTGTGCAGACTCAAGCTCCAAATGACATCATTGGTGCAAGATGACCGTGGCCATACTGGGATGTTACCAATCCCATTCAAATCAGTTAATGATTGTAATTCAAAAGTTGCTTACAAACATAATGCATGAATGATTCTGATAAAGGGTATGTTTGCATATATGATGCCAGTTGGACATAATTATACCTTTGTCAGCAGGTGCAATGCTCGTATACATGTGCATCAAGCATTGGTGGAACACTTAGAGCTGGATTTAAGCTTGACAAAACAATGAGCCTACATGCATAAGGGGCCCTCTACATTCCTACATTTTTATCTTCTCTTTCTTTCTCAGCAGGGAGTGTATTCATACAGGTTAGCATCCCCCCCCCCCCCCCCATGCCAACAGAGCACCAATTACTTCCAGTTTTGTTCAGAAAAAAGAAAACGCATAAGCAGCATATGCTACTTCCAAATCAGTCTCATTTTCATTAATGTAATGTGAAAGAATAATCATTTATTTTTTAAATTGTAAGTATGTATTTTTTGACGTGACATGTGGCCAAGTATGGTGACCCATACTCGGAATTAGTGCTCTGCATTTACCCATCCAAAGTGCACACACACAGCAGTGAACACACACACCGTGAACACACACCCGGAGCAGTGGACAGCCATTTATGCTGCGGCGCCCAGGGAGCAGTTGGGGGGTTCGGTGCCTTGCTCAAGGGCACCTCAGTCGTGGTATTGAAGGTGGGAGAGAGCGCTGTACATTCACTCCCCCCACCTACAATCCCTGCTAGTACGAGACTTGAACCCACAACCTTTGGGTTATGAGTCCGACTCTCTAACCATTAGGCCACGACTTCCCCTAATGTATGCATCAGGGTATGAGTTTTTTTGCATTTCCTTTCGCTCATAAAAATTGTAATATAGTCATTTTAACTAAATACAGTAAACTATAATAAAATATAATTGTTTAATATAATGCAATACAATACAATATATATTAAATATAGAAGATTTTATTTTAAAAAGGTAAAAAAGGCAAATAGATGAAATCAAAATAATTATATGTATAATTATATTTAAATATCCACACATTCTCACTAAAATAATCATTACGTATTATTGAAGAGTATTTTGTGGATTTTGAAACTTCATTTAGTATTTCTTAATTTCACTGGGATGAGACGGCATTTTTATTGCAAGTCAAATGTATATTTGCTAACCATTAAGCAACATTTTAACATTCTGTCATAAGGCAATTCTCATAACACGTACTTTAACACATTTATGCTTTCCTATTTCTGTAAAATATACATTCCACACAGATAATGATCATCATTTATTCATGCTTGCAGAGGTATCAAACATTTAATTTGCATTATTAATGTCAACTTTGAATGTGTAGATTCATAATTTAGAGTATACTGAAGTTTTCCTTTCAATGCTTCTGAAATGTAAAACACTAGGATGATGCCCAAAATCTTCTGTGAAAATAGTCTTAAAGAAATGAAGCTCATAGTTGTTATTGCTAACAGCACCATGCACAATGCATTCTCAGCACTGCCTCAGGGGGCGCTATAGCGTGTGCTACTGCCTTTTAATTGAAGAGGCACCAAGCAATGTCTAGGTTCCTTTTAGTTTACTGAAGAACTAGGAGTATACATGTGTGGTTCAGCAAGAATTGAACAAGAGAAATAAATGTACTGATATATACATACAGATGTTACACAAATATAAACATCCATTTGAAATAATTAAACGGTAATCAAATGAACAAGTGATGACATTAATGAAGTATTCTGAACAGGGCTGCGTTTCCCAAAAGCATCGTAACTTAAGTAGCACTTGAAAATCATCGTAGATCTACGAGTGCTCTGGAGTAATCGTAAAGCACTAAGTGCATCGTAAGAAGACAGATTCATGCGGTCACCTGCAGGACAATCAGCAATATGATTATAATATAAGGATTTGATTGTACTTTAATGTACACTTTATTACTCTTTTTTTGTTTGTTTTTATTCATTTATAAATGAAATAATTAAAAAGGGCATACACATAGAAATACACATCTAAATTAAATGACTGAACAAAAAAAATTAATAAAAGAAGTAAATGTAGGAAATATGCTTCAAAGGACTGGGGGGAAAAAATCTGTCAATGACTTGCTGACGTGCACAGAAACCAGCCAAGTATTGGACCCGGAAATAACGTCTCTCTCTCTCTCTCTCTCTCTCTCTCTCTATATATATATATATATATTAGTATATTATGTATAATATAATATAATATTGTATTATAGTTATTTTATCCAAGTTGTCTGGAATGCAGCATTAGGTTAAAGGGGTCATATGATGCTGCTAAAAAGAACAGTATTTTGTGTATTTGGTGTAATGAAATGTGTGTATGCAGTTTAAGGTTTAAAAAAACACATTATTTTCCACATACTGTACATTATTGTTTCTCCTTTATGCCCCGCCTTTCTGAAACGCGTCAATTTTTACAAAGCTCATCGTTCTGAAAAGTGAGGTGTGCTCTGATTGGCCAGCTATCCAGTGCGTTGTGATTGGCCGAATACCTCAAGCGTGTGATGGAAATGTTACACCCCTTACCATATTTGGAAACACAGCGTCTTCACGACATGGCGGCGGCGGCAACAATACTACAGCGAGAATAAAAGTGACGCCTTCTTTCTTTGCGTGAACATTTGGGCAGTGTTATGCAAATCGTCCAACACAGTGATGTAGACATGTGGGGGCATGTTTGAATGAGGCGTTTTAGGAAGGCGTAAACGAGTCTTAACTTTTATAAAGAATATCTCTTTGGGTTTGAGACTTTAGTCTTTTGCAACTTTATGGATCTTATATACACGAACATCTTGTAACACTCCAAAGACGAAGGAAAACTTGAAATTGCATCATATGACCCCTTTAACTGTGCATCTTTGGTAAATCCTGACAGTAGCCTATTATTTTAACGCCAAAAGATGCTGGTGCAAGTTGTTAGTAAATCTGGCCCTTGATGTCCAATGTAAAATCTGCATCCTGATGCCAAAAATTAAACTAATGGCTTCAAATACACATTTTCTCTTACACATTCACATATGTTTTAACCACATTTGTTCTGCAGTCCTGAGTTCCTTTGTTCATGTATTGATCTGCTCATCAAAGTGCTCATCATATTGTGCTTGCAAAATAGGTTTGTGAGTCAACCTGATTCATTTATCTAAAGACATAAACACCGCCCGGGGGCTTTACATCATCACTCTACATGCATGAACACATCCATTTTAGTTGCACGATTACAAAGTAAAAGCACAGCCAAGTATGTCTTGGTGTAGTGTTAATCTTGCTAAGCAATTTGTCTGAGCTCTTTTCATCTGGCCTACTCTGTCACAGGTACTTAAAATACAGTTTCTCTCGCTTGAGTTTTTCTTGTCAAAATACAGCAGCATGCAGATGACAGGACATGCAGCATGTTGCATTTAATGACAGGTTCTCAACAGAGGCTAGTAACTAACCAGGCGAGTAGCTTGATTATTTGGGTCGTTGGAGTGCTTGGCATTCTTTGGAAACGCCTCCCTGTCAAGTAGATCATATTCATGCTTAACAGCTGCCGCTGGAGAGAGCCTGCTAGATGAGCCAAAGCAAAAAGCCCCACATGGTTCCAAATAGTGAGGCATTTTTAACACCCTCTATCTGGTGTTTCTTTAAGGCAGTGATGGAAAGCAAGCAACTGTGGGCCTACATCTCCTCCAGGGCTCCTACTTAGTTTTTATTTATTCCCGGTAGTGCAAGATTTCCTTTTAACTCATTGGGAAAAAATGGCAACCACCTCATTATTATAACTGCTGAGAAAACAACTGCATTAGGGCTTCATGAGCAAGTCTGCAATGCACGGTGGCCAGAATGACTGTGAGGTGAAGGAAATCATGGCTCATCGCTAAAATAAGCCAGGACTTGTTGCTCCTGTGAAATGAGCACAGGAGAGCTTTTTTATCAAGCGTTTTGAACATTTGAAGAGATTCAGACATCCAAAACAATGCCCAATGGAGTGTCTAAATTAAGCTGACAGGATGTCAAAAATGAACACTGAGATATGTTTAGCTCAGCAGTCAGTCAACATTCCAAGTGCCCCAAAGTTGTGACCCATCTTTTAGTGAATTTTCAAATTAAGAATTCATTCCCTCATTTTAGAACATCATGGTAATGTTGTACTAATCATTTTGCTTGTCATAATAATTGTGTTGTTCCCTCATTTTGATTTAATTAAAATGAGGGAATGAAGTGACTCAGTTAACTTTATAGCCACAATTTAACTAAAATGTTAATTATTATTAAATAAATATTATTAATTAATAAATTAATAAAAAATAAAATTTCTGTTCATCAATTTGCACTGGCTACCAATAGCTGCTGCTCACATAAAATTCAAGGCATTGATGTTTTTTCTAAAACCACCACTGGCTCTGCACCCCTTTACCTAAATTCATTACTTCAGACTTATGTGCCCTTTATAGAAGCTTGCGTTCTGTAAGTGAACGGTGCATTTTTGTGCCATCCCAAAGAGGCACAAAATCACTTTCACTGACTTTTACTTTACCTGTCCCCTCCTGGTGGAATGGCCTGCCCAACTCAATCCCAGCACCTTAGCTCAACAGTGTTTCAGCTTCAAATCACAATTTAAAAGTAATATAGCTGGGTATGAAGACATTCTAATAATTATTACATTGAAAGCTTAAAAGGATAGTTCACCCAAAAATTCTGCAATTCTGTCATTAATTACTCACCCTCATGTCGTTCCAAACCTATACGACCTTCGTTCATCTTTAAAACACAAATTAACAAATTTTTTATGAAATCTGAGAGCTCTCTGATTCTGACCCTGCATAGACAGCAAGGGTCCTTCCACTATTAAGGCACAAAAGGGCAGTAAGGACATTGTTAAAATGGTGACATCAGTGGTTCAACTGTACTTTTTTTTTTTTTTTGGTGAACTATCCCTTTAAGTAAAGTTTCATCATAAATAATAGTAATTATTTTAATTGGGGGTTGTTTTTTTTCATGAAAGACAAACAGTTCTGCTGTTTGTCAATTATTTAAAAATGCTTGGTGATCATTGGCAGTCAAATTTAGTTTCAAATTTGCTTGTTTCAGTATAAAAATTATATTTATACTGTTTATAAATGTATACATCATTCTTCGGCCTCACCATTCTGGGTCCAAAAACACCTTTCTCAAGGTCATTGCCTGTCAATCTCTCCCCTTGGTAGCATCCTCAAACAAATGATCAGGCAGAACAGAAAATCCAAGATACTGGCCATTTGGCCAATACTGCCATCTCCACCAGAACAGATGGAACCGTTTTACCCACTGGGCCCAGAATTCCCTCAGTAACCCGCCACTTTACTTACCCCTTTCCAGTGCGCACACAGCTTCCAACCAATTCCCATGGTCTGGAGAACCATCAGATGAACCTGCCATCAATCACTGGTTCCTGAAAAGCGAAAGCTTTTGGCTATCTAGCTTTGACTGCCCTGCAAAAAGTTACACTCCAGGGTAGGGTTGCACCAGCCATTCGTAAGTTCTTACTTAAATTAAAACATTAAGTCCACAGAGGCTTAGTAACTACTAGCTAGTTTGTAACTAAATCTATACATTATTTGGTTGCACCAGTTGTTCGTAAGTTGGGACGTAGCTAGTAGTTCGTAAGCTCTCCGTAAAGTCGCATATAATGTTTACCCTAAATCATCCAATAGAAACATTCAAATACGCGAGCAGAACTTGTTTAAATGCTATGAACTTTAATTTATCCTTCATTCTAACTTCTTTTGCCTCGTGTATACTAACGGTAAAAACAAGTTTCCATTAAAAACAATATTAATAAACTATATGTAAGCTATTTTTTATATGTAAATAACATTCAGAAACTGTAATTGAAATAAATAAGGATCGATAAATCCCGAAAGAAAAAAAAAACATAAGAAATGTCATTTATTTATTATTTCATCTGACATGCGCAACACTGACCGAAGCGCACAGAGGCGTGCTGTAGATGGGGTATTGAAGACGTGCTAAAAAAGAAACAAAGTACGTTTATTCACATATTGTTCTCTCTTAATATGTACATGAGTGTACTGTAAATGTCAGCAGCATCATATATGCCAAAGGATTGAAGGTTGTCGGGTAAAAGAAGAGCTTATTGATGCAGTTCACTCAGAATGCTATTTTATTCCAACCGTTACTCCTGACCAGACGCTTCCATCAATATTTAGTTTAAACGTGTGTTAGTGAGGCCAGCAGGGGGTGCTCACCCTGTGGTCTGTGTGGGTCCTAACGCCCCAGTGTAGTGACGGGGGCACTATACTGTCAACAAGCACCGTCCTTCAGATGAGATGTTAAACTGAGGTCCTGACTCTCTGTAGTCATTAAAAATCCCAGGATGTCTTTCGAAAAGAGTAGAGGTGTGACCTCGACATCCTGGCCAAATTTGCCCATTGGCCTCTGACCATCATGGCCTCCTAATCATCCCCATATATACTGATTGGCTTCTTCACCAATAAGCTGGTGTGTGGTGAACGTTCTGGCGCACTATGGCTGCCGTCGCATCATCCAGGTGAATGCTGCACACTGGTGGTGGATGAGGAGATACCCCCCTGACAATGTAAAGTGCTTTGAGTGCCTAGAAAAGCGCTATATAAATGTAATGAATTATTATTATTATTATTAAACGTAGTTACACTTCAACTAAGTGGTGCAACGAAAAAAATATTTAGTAGTGCGTAAGATGTAACTTGTGTGCCCATTACGTGTGTGCCAATGTGCCCATTTACGTCAAAACTAGGCTTAGTTGTAACTTATGGTGCTTTTCCACTGCATGGTACGGCTCGGTATGGTTCCCTTTTGGGGGGTTTTCCACTGGGTACAGTACCTGGTACTTTTTTTAGTACCACCTCGGTTGAGGTTCCAAGTGAACTGTACTGTTACCAAAACATGACGTGTAAACTCTGCTGATCACGGATTGGCCGGAGAGAATCGTCACTTCCTGCGTCACTGAACTTGCGCCACAAACACAACAGAACTGCTAGATTTAAATCAGCACAGCCAGAGAAGCATCGAACGCAACTGTTTTGAACGAGCACACCTTTTTTTAAAAACCAAAAAGTGGCTGTTTCGTTGTCTGTTGAGGAAGTACAGACGTTCCTCTCGTTGATAGCAGAGGAGCAGATCCAGCGAGAGCTTGATGGGGCAACGCAGAATGAAAACGTTTTTCAGGAGTCGCGACAGTAGAGGCGGCACAACTATAACAACATGTGAATAATCCCGCCCACTCTAAAGCGATACTAAACTGCAGTGGAAATGCGAGCTGAGCCGTGCCGTGCCGTGCCGAGTCGTACCACACAGTGGAAAAGCGCCAATATGTACAGCTGGTGCAACCAGCCCCAGATGCAGTGGCTTAATTCACCATAACCTCTATCACTTATCGACTCCAACTGCCACCTAATTATAAAATTGCACCCACTTTTCACGTCTCTCATGTCAACCCTCACCATCCTTGTTTGTCTACTTCCACAGAGTCTGGTGAGTTTGGTGATCCCCCTCTGCCTCTGCTCCTTGAGAATAGCCCAGTGAAGGCAATGCAGGACATCCTGGGGTTGTCTTAAGTACCTCAAAATCTGAGGGGGTGTACGGCCCAGAAGAGAGATCTTGGGTGTCTTGAGACAACATCCTGGACCCAACCCTACTTGTTTCCACCTTCCATGCAAACATGGATCCTGGATCCAACCATGCTGGCCACCTTCCACGTAGACTGTTCAGCCATCCAGATGTGGAGGGGTTGTCCATGGTGTTAGATGTCCTGGGACTGTGGCACTGTCAATCCACCAGCAATTCCCTCTACGTCCACCTTCCTTTCAATCTCACTCTACACTCTCACTCTAAAGAACTATCACTGACCTCTACTGCAGTGTTACTCACCTTATATGGATGATCACACTTTGTCTTCCTTCCATTGTGGATTATTTCAGCCTTCATCGTCTTCCTTCCATTGTGGATTACTCCCCGTTTTCTACCATTATCCCATGGCTATAATCTACTTTCCGGTGTGTCTGTGTGTTTTTGTCTCTGTGTCTCTTTAAAAAAAGAGTATGGCAAGATGTTTAAAGTTTTCCATGGTAACACTTTAGTATAGGGACCAATTCTCACTATTAACTTTGCTTATTAGCATGCCTATTATTAACAAATTGGCTGTTTATTAGTGCTTATAAAGCACATATTCTGCATGACCATATTCTATGTCCCTAATCATACCCAATACATAAACTTAACAACTACCTACCTAACTATTAATAAGCAGCAAATTAGGAGTTTATTAAGGTAAAAGTCGTAGTTAATGGTTTGTTAATGGTAAGAATTGGACCTTAAATAAAGTATGACCTTTTCCTTCTAAGAATTTAATCGTTTTAATTAAGCTTTTAAAATATATTTATTATGATATCGCCCTCACATTTTTTACTTTATGCTTGTGATAAAGTTATATGTGTTTGGAACTGAATGAAGGTGTGTAAATGATGACAGAATGATCAGGTTTGGGTGAACTATTCCTTAGACATCTGGAAAATATCATTCTTTCTACAGCTCACCATCAATCCTCTACTGAAGACCAGTTTACAATTACTGAATAGCCGCCTGCCCAAACCTAACAAATCTGCAGAATTTTTAAAGTGGCTGTGTGTTTTTTAATCATGACCCATGACTGCAGTTAGAGACAGAGGGAAGGGTGTTTGTGGATCGATAATGACCACAGAATCTCACACAACAACCTGGAGGATCTGTGTTCCCTGTTGCTACTTTACAGAGTCAAAGAACAGTGTGATTTCTTCTGGTTGGCCCCTGGAGATGGTTTGTATGCTTTTTCTCTCCACTGGCATAATTAAACATCCACATGCCCACGCCACACCCGTCACCTCATAATGAACTTGTTTGGATGGGGGAAGTGAGTCTGCCTCATCTCTTCTCTCCCTAACAGCTTAGAACACCTGCCCATCTTCTGCCATCTTGCAGTACACCTTTTATATTGAAGTGCATCTCTCAGTGCTGGCAGATGTCAGGAAAGAGATGTACATGTGCTCTCATAGCAAATACATAAATAAAACATGACATATATGGTAACCTGTACCTTCGGCTCAGCAGCAGATGCAGTCAATATATGAAATAATAGGAGGAGATATTATTATCCAAGTGACGTAAGATGTTCTAGTGTAAGTAAATATGAAATGTTGTAATGAATAAATCTACATGTTGGGAAAGTGGCTTACTAACTGATTTCTTCGCAGTAGCCTATATATGCTGGCTATTTTTGGAATAGCATACTAACACACTGTTCTTACTATTGCTGCAGTACATACATATTAGGAATTTTATGCACAATATGCTACACTGTAGTATACAATAAAAAACACACAGCACAGAATTCTTTTATATATCACAATGCAATGCTCCCGACTTGACCCTCCATTTCCTGTGTGATGGGTGAACTGGAAGTAGTTAAATGTGCAATGGTTCATTCGTCACACCAGCAATTAATGGTCAAGGTGAGAACAGTTGATTATGAAGGTGTCATGTCAGTCTTATGCACACCCCTTCAAGTAAAGTG
The DNA here is from genome assembly GCF_001515645.1 of Sinocyclocheilus grahami. NCBI lineage: Eukaryota > Metazoa > Chordata > Actinopteri > Cypriniformes > Cyprinidae > Sinocyclocheilus > Sinocyclocheilus grahami. The sequence continues at coordinate 1,267,217 of NW_015505218.1, read as the reverse complement.
TTACCAAACATTGCATTGTGGGATAAATTATTCCTTAAAGATCACCTGCATACAGACATAGCATACAAAAGCAAATCTTTCTGAACACTGCTTTAGCTTTTGAGCAAACACCTGTAGCTACAGCCACTTTCCTGCAGTTATTCCCTATTCAGGACTAATTATTATTATTTTTTTAATTTCAAGCAATGGCATATTAAGCTTTTATCTCACCATTTTATCTTGTATCAAACAACACTTAAATGCAAAAAGAAAAAGAAATACAGTTACGCAAAATAGGCTTATTGACAATAAAACGGAGAAAATGCTTTTATTTTAATTTTGCCGTTGACATCAAAGGCTATGCATCCAGTGATTTATACAAAAAGCTGACACAAATTGATCTGTCACTTGGTAATATGGCTACTAGGCTATTTAATACAAAAATGAAATGTTTAGGCTACTCAGTAGACTAGTAAATCACACTGCTGCTGTAAAATGTATTTATTAGTAAAAACATTTGACAATTTTGTCCAATATTTCATTTTTAGGACACTCAGTAGATAATGTTAAACAATTTTGGGTCGGCTGTCCCAGTTTTGAACCACTAATGTTAATTAACCACTTTTATTTGCTATAACCGAAATATAGCCTAGCAACCTGGGAACTTTAGGCTACATAAGCTGTAGATTAATAAGTTGCGTCTATGTTTTTATACACGAGTTATAGCTATTTCAAACTTTTGCAGTCTCACATTTACTGGACTTGCAATTCAGTAGCCCATGCACCATGTTAACAGTTTTAAACGCTACGAATATTGACATTAAACTGACCCCTTGTGTGCATGTCGATCTCTCTTTACTCAAAGCCTGTCATTTTTAATTGATCTTTATTAAGCAGATGGGGGCTAATTAGCGTAGGCCTACATGGTGCAATACTGGACAGTTGTTAGGAATGACCATTTTCTTTCTCCACTCGCTTTTATCATGTGATGGTGCCCTTTGCCCCTTTATTTACGGACTGAACTGCGCCATTCTGAATGCATTTTTCTGACAGTCTTCAGCTCTCCGTCCCGTTTCCCCCGCTCATATCTGCCTAGAGATACAGTGTTTCTTCAGTTCGCTGCGAGGCGCATACAAAAGTTGCGTTATGATGTATGAAAGTTGCAGCGGTCTCGCAGCTCGCGCGACTGCTCATGTGCATTAGCTAGCGCGCTCGTCGCAAACCAGCCGTCCTGTCGTACTCTAAAGTACAAAAACGGGTTTTATTCGCTGTTGACAGTCTATATATTATTGTGTTTTGCATTCGCATGGCTGAGGGGTAACTTGCACTGGAGGATTTTGTTGCTGTCGAAGGGGCGTTTACCGTGTTGAAGCTAGTAGAAGCTTTTTTGACGGGTAACGTTAGATCACGGGCTGTCGGGAGTTTGACAAGCAGCTTATGTAATGCTGGCGATTCCCCGCACGACCTTAAAAGACGAATAAACCGCGTATTCAGACTGCGGCGAAGTTTATTGTATGCGTCGTCGTTACGGCGCATTATTTATTTTGTGTGCGAGTTGTTTTTGCGACTCGCTGCTGTTGAAACGCTGTGTCGCGTCTTGTATAATCTATTGAGCATGCGGGAAGTTCAACGAAGAACTATTGCGGACACCATCTAAACGCTAAAACAGCGTTGGACTTGTATAAAAATGCATTTTTCGTCATAAATCTTTTAAAGGTAAGTCTGCCTCATGTACTTGGGGTCATTTGCTGTCCATGCGTTGTGAATGCAGAGTGCATTTGTGCGATTGCATACCATCTGCGCATGTTTTGCTTGTTTTAACGAGTATATATACGTTGACGTTTGTAATTGTTAACCCACATAGCTGCTGCTGTAGCTTTAAATCAGGTTTTAAAGCTTCTGCTGCCTTAGCATTTTGCGTCATTCGGACACTCCGTGCCTTTTAAGGATTAAACCATGTCCTCAAACTTGTTTTCGATTCTCGTTTAGTCATGTAGTTTATATTCACATACTGTTTGACATTTATGTAGGTTTAACCAGCTTTAATGCTCATTAAGCGGTTTGTCAGACTAAAGTTCATTTTGGATGCAGTAGCTGAGCTGAACCGACAGGTGGCAGCACTGGGGTGCATCGACTAATGCATTTAAAGGATTTGTATGATGAGTTTTAAAGGGGTCATATGATGCGATTTCAAGTTGACCTTTCTCTTTGGAGTGTTACAAGCTGATTGTGCATAGATAAGATCCCTGAAGTTGCAAAGACTAAAGTCTCAAAACCAAAGAGATATTCTTTATCAAAGTTAAGACTCTGCCACGCCCCCCCTAAAACGGCTCGTTCTAACACGCCCCCACATATCTACCTCACTATGTGG
>NW_015505218.1:1244953-1263666 GCF_001515645.1 Sinocyclocheilus grahami | reverse complement strand
AACCGTGGCTTGTGTACTGCAAACACATACCAGCTTCATCACTGTGTCTGTCACGAGACTCTGTTCCCCTTTCGGGCTTGAAATTATGGTAAAACTAATTACATTTTTTACTGTCTTTACATTTATTTTGAAAGATGAAGCTCGAGATTATGGTAAGGGGCGTTACATTTCCGACGCGTGCTTGCGGTGTTCGGCCAATCACAATGCACTGGGTCAGCTGGCCAATCAGAGCAGACTGCGCTTGTCGGAAGGAGGGACTTTGTAGAAAACTAAGTGTTTGAGAGAGGCGGGGCATAGAGGACCTACAATAATGTACAGTATTTGAAAAATAATGTGTTTTTTGAACATTAAAGCATGTCAGCATATTCTCTTACACCAAATACACCAAATAATGATCTTTAAAAAAAGCATCATATGACCCCTTTAATGTCTCTACGCGCATCAAGCCTTCATTATCTGAGCAAACAATCAAGCTCATCAAGCTCCATTTTGTGGGATGAGTTTGAATGCTTTGCAGTAGTTTTGATAAAACTACAGAATTTATTAGTTTGTAATGCAGATTGTCGATTCAAACAAGTTGATAGGAGAAAAAAATACTGGCACAAGGGTAGCTGAGAAGTCTTAGAAATCTGCAAAAGCCATTCATTATATCACCCCAAGAGAGCTTTTGTGTGGGCATCTGGATAAAAATGTAGTTTCATATCATATTATTTCATTCCATTTGCAGCTGAGAGGACCTCCTGGTGGGAGTTCTGTCCAGACATATGACATTTAAAGTCTGAATCTGTAATATTTTCACAAGTAAATAATGTTGGAGGCCTTGGTGCAAAATTGTATTTTTCTTTAAAAAAGGTTTTGTATTTGTTTACATCTGTCTTATTCAAACATAAGTGCAATGTCAATATTTTTACTACATTTTATATGTAAAACATAATGTAATTTCTTTGATAATATTAACTCAATTTTATATTAAACATGTTTCTGTCTACAGCAGGATTGAGATATGGATCGTGGACTAAAACGCAGCAGTAACAATGCTGAGAATTTAACTTTCGGGGACTGTACTGAGAGAAGCCTTTTGACTGATATTGGTGCCAATGCGTCTGCTTTAAATACATCAAAAGATGTCTTGAATGGACTGAGTGGTAGTGACGCTCAAAGAAACCTCTCTATGGCAGATCCATCCTTAATGGGACGTGACATACAAGAACCAGATGTTAAGGCATTCAAACCTTTCAGAATGCAGCACCAGCAAAAGGTAAAAGAGCCCCTCAACATTGGGGATAACTTTTCACTCTTGGACGAGAGCATTGCAGACTTAAATCGTGGTTCTGGCATCCAGGCCCCTGACACTTTTGCAATGAAAATGGAGCAGTTTTCCCCCATGGAGAAAGATAGGCTGGACTTTCCACCCTACGACTATCCAGATAAGGAAACGGATGGTAATGAGAGAGTGATTGGAGACAACTCCATTGACATCCTAAAGGATCTGGACTTACCTGACTCCCTATCTGACCTGAATGAGTTCTACGTTGCTGATGAGGCTGCATTCCTTTCCTCGTTAGCAGTGGATGATGCCTTGCTGGGAGAGAGCCACTTCCTAAAGGATACCAGCCCTGTTGTCACTGGCAGCAGTGCAGCCTGTGCAAATGTGAACGGCACGGGGAAACGGCAGCAGATGGTGGAAGCCAGTGTCAACATGCCGGTCATAAAGACAGAGAAAGACCCAGACTTTATCCAGCTGTGTACACCGGGTGTCATCAAACAGGAGAATGAGAGGCGGAGCTACTGTCAGATGTCAGGGATGGGTGGGCCTCACAGTGGGCCCACCGCTTTGGGAGATATGGGCAGACAGACATACCACTACGGAGCCAACACCGCCTCAGCTGTGAGTTTACCAGATCAGAAACCTCTTTTTGGCCTGTTTCCTCCCCTACCTACCTTAAGTGATGGCTGGGTTCGAGGAAATGGATATGGAGATCCGTCTGGCATGCAGAGAGCCAATGAGACAGTACTTCCGTCCACCTATCCGTGCAGCAGGTAGGAATGACTTTTAAAGGCTGTTGAATGAGCAGCTTTATTTTGATGAAACTGAATAATTTGCTCTAAAATAAAAATAAGCTGAGCTGTGGTAGTGCACTCTATTGTGTATATTTATCGGTTTTAGGACAAAACTTCTGAGAATTTTAAAATCGTGATTTCCAGGCCTGAAAAAGTCAAGGAAATGAATGCAATCTTTTCTGAAGTAAATATAAATTTTGTAGTTATTCTGAGCTCTATATGTTTCATCAGCTGATGAAATTGTGGCCATTATGGGAAATCTTTCCCCATAACGGGCATATCTGCAAAATGCAATCGTGGAAAAATGTACAACTCAAGGGGTTTTCAAAGTTTTAAAACTAAGATTTGCATGCTTGAAAAGATAAAATTATACAATCTTAAACATTTTTGAAGGTTTTATAGTGAATATACCTTTTGTAGTCATTCTCAGAAAATATTTCTAGGATTGAGTGTGATCTCAATCCTCATCCAGTCAAGTGTCAGTCAGGAAATCCTGATGACAATGTGGAGTGGATTCTGTATTCCAGACCAATTTGCTCTGTAGCATAAAAAAAACTGAACACAAAACTTCTCATAACTGCATGATATTGGATGAAGCTGTTGTTTGCTGCTTTAATTAGTTTGAACAGAGCGTGTGCTGGTCCACTTCTTCTCCCAGGAGCCTATGTGTGCTGATCTGTATTGGTGCTTTGCCTGTCCAAAGCAAACACATGGGCCTGATGGTGCTCCCTTTGGCCCAGAACGGCACACATGTGCTCCTCTCAGAGTCTGGTTTCAGGAGGCTCTAAGCATCAATATTGCTGTTGCTGATGTGATGTTGTTTTTCGGTGAGTGTGGAAAGGACTAGAAGCTATGAGTCATTATGGCTCAAAATTCCCCGAGTACTGGAAATAATATAAAGTGTGTCCATGGTCTTGACTCTTGACCAGTATTACTTTGCTACTTGGGGTTGGGTTTTCTGATGAAATGAATAGTGTTTTACAGCCAAACTTCTAGACTGAGATATGAATTTATATGCTCTGGGAGATCCTGAAAGATATGGACTTTTAATGACCTCGCAGTTATGCTTTTGTTCACGTTTCTGATTTGTACGTGTCACGGTAAAGCGTGAAATTGTGACTCACTTGTTATTTGATAATGTTTTGTTGTTATTTTTCTATCCAACTTGATCCGGCCATGCCAGACTCATTTGCACAAGAGAAACCTTTAAACCTTTTCCCGATGGCTGAATGTTAATTTGACAGTCTATTTAGAAAGCCAAGTTAGAGATATTTAGGTCAGCATGTTTCTCCCGCTAAACCAACTTGGACAGTTTAGTGCTGTGTTAGGGGAATCTTATCAGTGTTAGTTATCTGAAATTTCACCGGACTCGTTTTTATCTTATTTATTTTTACACTTCTAACATGGCAGCACTGTATTAATATTTCTTAAACATTGTGGTTATAATTTTTTACGCCTCTTACACTGCAAACAGTTCAGGTTAAACTGTCAGACTTCATTTAAACTGTGTTTTAAAGGAATTTCAGCCTTAAGGCTTGTTCACACCAGGACGAATATCGCGCGCGGAGTTGTTATGGAGAGGAATTGCAGATCAAATAGGATTCGATGTGTACCGGGGTATTTCTGTTTTTCATTGCACGTTCACTCGGCTCATCGCCTGCGAAAATTGTTTGGGTATGAACACAAAAGATGTGTCGAAAAACGTCGGCGATAAGCACCCGCGATAATTGTCCCGGTGTGTACGAGGTTTTAGGTATGGCATTTTTGCTTGTTTATCATGGTCTTTCTTCTTATGAACACATTTAAATTTAAAGTTTGAAAGTTTCCCTGACACACACTGATTATATGCATTCAAAATTAGTGTTGTTGTAAGGCCGATAGCCTTGTGGGCAGTGCGCCAACATACAGTGGCGTTGCGCTATGCGCGTCCCGAGTTCGAATCCTGACAGAAAGAAATATCAAGGATCTTTCTCGATCCCGTCCCCTCTCTCTCTCCCACTTTATTTTCCTGTCAGCTCTGATCTGTCCTAACACAATAAATGCAAAAATGCCAAAAATAAATCTTAAAAAAAAAATAGTGTTGCCAAAAGTACAGACTTCGGTACCAGTCGGTACTGAAATTTTAAAAGATGTGACGATACCAGCATTTCCCGCTAGCATTTTGAGTGCTGTTTTGAGTGGATTCTTAAACACCTCTGATTGGCCATAGTGTTAACGCATTCAACAGATATGTCTGTGATTGGCTACAATGATCATCGCTTCATGCTCTTCACCAAGCACTTACACAGATACACACGGGAGCGTTTGAAAGTCACGTCTATCAGCGGATCCGTCAGCGGATCCCTAATATGGGTAACACTTTATTTTAAGGTGTCCTTATTACACAGGTTACATACTATTATAATAGCAATACATTATGCATAATTACATGCAAGTAACCCTAAGCCAAACCCTAATCCTAACGCTACCCATATAGTTAGTACTTGTAGTTAATTATTATTAGAGGTCGACCGATGTATCGGTTTTGCCGATTAATCGGCACCGATATTTGATTGCTGGAACTATCGGTTATTGACAAAAATCCATGCAGATAGTTGCGTCCATTGCTGGAACGGCTGACAAGGGTCTGCTGTCATTATACAGTATGAGAGCGGCCTCTAGTGGTTGAAATCACTAACAGCACGTGCTATTTATTTAGACACGTGATACTGCACGCTGAACAGAGCGGGAAACTTCAGACGCGGATTTAAATGCAGCCGACAGAAAATCCTGCCGCACCACAGAGCGCCATTCACATAGTTTTCCTTTAAATTACATTAAATTGGTCCCGAATCGTTGTTAATGTTAATCGTTGTTAATGTTAATCGTTGTTAATGTACATAATGAATTGTGTATTGTGCATTTTCAGCAAAACGTTTCTCTTTCTGTGGCTCTAATAACGTCTGTGTGCTTCATTTATAGGTTGCACTTTCTCTTTCTTTAGACACGTGATACTGCACGCTGAACAGAGCGGGAAACTTCAGACGTGGATTTAAATGCAGCCGACAGAAAATCCTGCCGCGCCTCAGAGTGCCATTCACATCGTTTTCCTTTAAATTACATTATATTGGTCCCGAATTGTTGTTAATGTACATAATGACTTGTGTATTGTGCATTTTCAGCAAAACGTTTCTCTTTCTGTGGCTCTAATAACGTCTGTGTGCTTCATTTATAGGTTGCACTTTCTCTTTCTGTTTGCTCCGTTTTTTTAAACACCAAACTTCATCCATGCCAAATTGTTCGTTCTTGAAGTAAACTTGTGTCCGTTTGGTGATTAAATAAACTGTTTTAGACCGCTGCTGGAGTTGAATGCGACGCGGAGTGTGTGTGATACCAGTGAGTTCTCCTAGACTCAGCGCTGCACTTTTATTTTGATAAGATAATCATCAAGTGTTCAAGAATAGAAGAAGTTAAAGTGTGAAAGTATACATACATCCATATGTATATAATTTTAATGCTATAGCCTTTGTGTACATATTTAAAGATGTGCATCTTTAAGCATGACTGTTGAAATGTGTGAAATGGTAACACTTTAAAATAAGAGTCCATTTGAAGCTTTAAGATTAATGAAAGCTGTGTAAGTATTGACGTGACATGTGGCCAAGTATGGTAACCCATACTTGGAATTAGTGCTCTGGGTTTAACCCATCCAAAGTGCACACACACAGCAGTGAACACACACACCGTGAACACACACACGGAGCAGTGGGCAGCCATTTATGCTGCGGCGCCCGGGGAGCAGTTGGGGGTTCGGTGCCTTGCTCAAGGGCACCTCAGTCATGGTATTGAAGGTGGAAGAAAGCACTCTACATTCACTCTCCCCACCTACAATCCCTGCTGGTACGAGACTCGAACCCGCAACCTTTGGGTTACAAGTCCAACTCTCTAACCATTAGGCCAATTCTAACCATTTCTCGGCGAAGAGTGATCATTGTAGCCAATGCCAATAACAGACATTTCTGTTGAGCGCTTGAAAACTATGGCCAATCAGAGGTGTTTTAGAATCCACTCAACAGCGTTTAAAATGCTTTAAAATTTCAGTTACACAGAGACAAAACTTACAATTTAATATGTAAAAAGTAAGCCATAATATTCTTTTAATGCATTGCAAGCCCTAGTATTTTTTTTTTCAGTTTAGATGTTATTCATATAATTATTAAATTGTCCTGGTGTTTTGATGATTATTTAGATTTAATGAATGTTATATAGTTAGAGTCTTAATTTGTAGGTCCTGTGGAAATGTTTGATATCTTTTTGTCCAGTTTGCTTCAAAGGATTTACCAGTCATGCAGGCTCAGGAATGTGAACTCCTGAAGAACAGTGATGATAAATCAAACATTCCATAAATTCTCATTCACATGTAACGGGTCAGATAAGAAGCGGGTTCTGGAGCATTGAAGGCGGAATTGCTGACAGTTTTCATGTTTACATAACAGCAGCACAGTCTGTTGAAGTGTTTTTTTTCTCATACTGATATGATTTGATATAATATAAACTTCAACTGGCTTGAGAGCCTACATGCACTTTTATGATCAGTCAGTTATGTTCTTTGCAATACGCTGCGCATATGAACACTGTTTTGTTTAGAATTGTTTAAAACATTATGCACTTTTCTGAACCGACACTCATGCAATTTCAATGCTTTGAATACACAATTTAATTTAACTCTAGCCCGCTCTATTCTAATTCTATTCTTTTAAAAAACTCGCCCCTTTTAGGCTTGCACTCTATTCATTTACTAACTGCTTGTTAGTAAAAAAAAAAACCTAACACTAGCTTCTCTATTCTTTTTTTGTATTCTATTCTATTCTATTTTATTTATTTTCTTTTTATTTATTATACAATTAACAAAAGCAAAAAAGGCCACTAACACTAGCTTGCTCTGTTCTATTCTGTCTGTTTTATTTTTATTTATTATACAATTAACAAAAGCAAAAAAGGCCACTAACACTAGCTTGCTCTGTTCTATTCTGTCTGTTTTATTTTTATTTATTATATAATAAAAAAAAAAAAACTTGCTACGTGTACTGCGTCAAGCTAACTGAGACTTGTTATAGCACTCGGGTATCATTACTCTTTTGTTGATTTTGATTGCTTCCATCGTCCTCATTTGTAAGTTGCTTTGGATAATGATTAAATGTAATTGTAAATGTAAATCTAAGGTCATACTTTAGTTTAAGATCCAATTCTTGATATTAACAAACCATTCTATGGCTTTTACATCAATAAACCCCTAATTTGCTATTTATTAATAGTTAGTATGGTAGTGTTTAAGTGTAGGTATTGGGTAGGATTAGTGATGTAGAATATGGTCATGCAGAATATGTGCTTTATATGTACTTATAAACAGTCAATATGTTGTTAATAGGCATGCTAATAAGCAACTACACTGAAGTGTTAGTTGCGTTTTCTTATGGGTTTATGAGACAAACCAGTTGCATTTTCTGCTAAATTCAAATATAATTACTAAAAAAACATCAGTCATATATAAATCTGCTGTCCGTAACTTTGTGTTCAAAATTGACAAAATATATATAATAAGCGAGTGCACCACGAATCCATTTTCCAAACCGTGTTTTTGGCTTGTCCTGAATCACTACTGTACACCTATAGTAAGGGGCTATTTTAGACTGGTTCGGGTAGGTACCGCTGCAGAGTAGCCTGGTACCTGTGTGATTCGTCATAGACATAAACAGAGAGCAGTAGCTACAATGTTCTCCCGCAAGACACGCGTAGTTCTGTTTATTAACCGCTAGAGTGCCAAAAGTTACGGACTGCAGCTTAAAGTACAACATTTTAATTTAGATTTCCAACCCTTTTGACATCCCTAGTAATTTTGGGTTAATTTAGCAAATGGCTTAAGATTTAACAAAAGTCTCTAATAATAGTAAATAATATTTATTGAAACATCTCAGCATTAGAAGTTAATACAGCAGCTCTTTAATGTGCACATGCATTACAGGTCGAAAATGAGCCAAATTTTGAAAAATAAGTGCCAGTGAGTAATGCTTGACTTAGACTTAGAATTGTTGACTCTAGCAATTCCTTAAATCACACCTTTGATAATTTTTTAATGCCAACTTCCCATTTCTCAGGCTTGTTTCTACTTGTTTTGTGATCTAAGAATCAATGGAATTTCCAGCAGCGGGTCTTAATTCCAGTAGCTCTCATACTGCAGCCGAAAGAAATATCTCGTCCATACTGGTCCGTTCTGCTCTCTTTCCTGTGGGCAACATACCTGGTGTGTTTGAGGCATTAATTCACTTCAACAGTGGGTGATGCAGGAACACAGTGGTCTCTGACTGCATTTAATTTGGATGTTAATTCAGCCCAGTTGGAAGAGTTCTCTGCAAAGGTCAAGGACAGTCTAAGTCCTCTGCAAAGGAGTCAAACAGTAGTTTATAGCTGTTGAGATTCTAATTAATAAATATTTAGGAATTGATTTATGTAAATGATATTTCCACATATGATAATATTTAGTTGAAAAGGATAGTTGATCTTAGGAATCCTATAGCACCCATATTAAAAATCAGCAAATAATAATGTTTGCATTTACCAATACTGCAAACTAAGACAAAATATTTAAAAAAATCAATGTATTGATTGAAAGCATTTATTTGTTTATTGTTAATTAATCAAATAACATTTACAGTAAAAAAAAAAAAAAACTTGTTAGTTACCCGAAAAAAAAAAACTATAGAGAGGTGCTTATTGAAACTTACTGTTTGTATACAAATGAGTTTTTTTGTTTTTTGAGTGTTGATTATCATATCCAAAGTATAGCAAGTAAATGTAATATTTTAGGCTCTGTTGAGAATTTTAACCTTGAATATAGGGCTGCGTGATATGGGCAAAAAAAAAAATCACAATAAAGTTTTATTGGGGGTGGTATTATGACGGTTGTGGAACTTGTGGGGGACAATTTTCCTTTGATTATGTCCTTGCTTTTATTAACCAGTTGGGTAAGAAGTAGCAGCTCTTCTTGCATCCAGTTTGGTTTTCTTTTACGTTTGCATGTCTTCCTATCAGCCATGATTATTCCACTCTGTTGATTAAAAGGCTGTTTATATGCATATTCACTAATTGTTTACAAGAAGCATACATATCTTTTAAATCTTTACCTTATCTACTAAAGTGTTTTTCACTATTTTTTTCATGGGAGCCGCACTGATAGGGCAAAGTCAGTCGCAGAGCCACTTTTTCCGCGAAGCATCAAAAGTTACATCCAGTCATAAATAGCATTTATCAATTTTTTTTTATCAATCTGTCATATGCAATGCAATGCAATATAAAAGGGGCTATCATTCTTTATCATTTACCAGTCAAATTTGTAACTGAGACAAGATTATTAAAAAAAAGAAGGATTATACCTTAATGCTGGAAAGACCTTAAGTTATTTAATTTTTTTATACTAGCCCATCATGTATCTAACCATCCAAGTGCACATTCGGCGTTAAGAGCTGTTAAGATTAAAACTGGCTAATCCGCAGTGAGTCAGTGTCATGGACGTAGGACAGAGCAAGTGTAAATATCTTTTCTAGTCTATATTTCCATCTTGTAATGCCGCTGGTTTAGGTATTTTAAAATATATATATATAAATTATTTGTAATAGAGCAGACACTGTCTGACCATGTCTACACCGGACGCGACAGTTGTCGTGCCGCGCTAAAAGTCTGTCTACACTTGACGCGACAAAGCAACAGTTGCAAATCATTTGAACGTAGTGCCAGTACAGTTTGTCATAAATAGAACGAGGCATCAGTTTACTGATGGGGATCGTGTCGCATTGCATGGTGCTGCGCCGCATCCAGTGTAGACAACATCACTGGGTTCTATTGTCTTTTGTCGGATCGCGTCACTCGCGTCCGGTGTAGACATGGTGTGAGTTTTTTTTAATGGGTTATGTTATAGCCCTGCTTGTTTATAATGTTTTTATGAAATATCTGTATTGACTGCATGATCATATCATCGTATTATTTACTGCCATGCGAGCCACAAAGTAAAGCTTGGAGCCGCGCAATGAGTAACACTGATCTACTAAGTGTCCTAAAAATTAAATATTGGACAAAATAAAAATAAAACAATACTAATAACATAGGCTGAAATAAATTCATACATTTTACAGCAGCAGTGTGATTTACTAGTCTAATGTAGCCTACCGAATAGCCTAAACATTTTATTTTTGTATTAAATAGCACTGTATGTATGAACAAAGGCCTCCTGTAGCGAATCGATGCGTTTTTGTAAGAAAAATCCATATTCAAAACGTAATAATCACTTTAATCTAGCTTGCGCCAACAGTTGTACACGGAAGCAGCTCTGGGCTGATGACGTATGAGGTTAGTGTTGCGCATGCACCAGTGAGTTTAGAGAAAACCAACGTTTGTTAACAGGAGCCTTTAGCAAATGAAAACCAGTCTCCTCTTGGCTTATATCAAAATCCTCTTACATTCTTCTTTACAAATCCTCGTTTTGTACTTCTAATTAGTGACCGTTATTTTGTTTTGATCTCTCCGCTGCGCTTCCGCATTCGTCACTTCTGAGCAGCGCATGCGCAAAGCCGACCTCATACGTCATCAGCCCAGAGCTGCTTCCGTGTACAACTGTTGGCGCAAGCTAGATTAAAGTGATTATTACGTTTTAAATATGGTTATTTTTCTTACAAAAACGCATTGATTCGCTACAGGAGGCCTTTATTCTGCCGTATGAGACACTTTTTTTTTAATGGATGGGCGCTTTTTATTTAACTTATTTTGGACTGAAGCACTGCAACACCCGCTGAGTGCCATTAAAAGCTGAAGAATTCTAAACGAACTGTTATTTTGACCGGAAAATACAACGAAGAATATATAGTAGCACGTCAATTCTGGTATGTAAGACTCTCTCACTCTCTTTCTTTCTGCGTGTGAGACAAAGCGACAGCGAGTCGTGCACCTTCACACTAGAGTTTATGATACGTCAAATACAGGTATGCTGCGCATCCATTGAGAGGAATTGAAAAATAGCACAGATCACTTGACGGAGAGTAAAACTCTGAAGTGCACAGAGTTTTTGGCGAGTGAAAATATATCTGTGATAAACTTATACTCAGCCTCCAACTCAGACACTGGCGAGTGAAATCTAAGAATTTATTAGCCAGTGGCTAATATTAGTCACATATGCGAGTGAATTACTCGCATTGTAGAGGGTTGAATAACATTTACATGTAATAATCACATGTAGAACTCGTTTCTGCTGTTGAATGAGTGCCAGTTGTAAGTGTCAGGCTCTGTGTTAAGTGTAGTCATGTGACACAACAGACCCCCTGCTGATTAGTTTCATTTCACTTCTAGAGGGTGCGGTCGCACTCTAGAACCCTCCAGTGCCACCCATGGGAAAAACCATTATGTGTGTGTTCAGTGTGCTGATATCTGATAGTTCCAAAAGTTGTTTTAATTATAAATAGGTAAGCCTCTAGTGTCGCAAAATAATTCATAAAAGTAGTACATACACTACAGTACATTCCAACTAAACTTTAAATTGTCAAAAAAAATTAGAATTTAAATATATGTACACTGCTGTTCAAAATTTTGGGATCAGTAAGAATTTTAGTGTTTTTTTTTTTAAAAGAGGTCTCTTATGCTCATCAAGGCTGCATTTATTTAATCAAAAATACAGAAAAAAATTGAATATTATTGCAATTTAAAATAATAGTTTTCAATTTAAATATACTTTCAAATTTATTTAGATATATTTCAGTGATGCAAAGCTTAATTTTCAGCATCATTACTCTAGTCGTCAGTGTCGCGTGATCCTTCAGAAATCATTTTAATATGCTGATTTATTATCAGTGTTGGAAACAGCTTAATGTTTTTTTTTTGAGTCTGTAATACTTTTTTTTCAGAATTCTTTGATGAATAAAAAGTTAAAAATAACATCATTCATTTAAAATGGTAAAGACTATATTGCTAGAAAATAATTATATTAGTTTTCATCAGTGTAACATATCATTGCTTTATAAAAATATGAATTTTATTACAAAAAGAAAGAAAAAAATAGTGTATATTGTTACAAAATATTTATATTTTAAAATAAAATTCTGACCTTTGGAACTTTTGAACATTTTGGTAAAACAATCTTAGTGCCCATTACATTTTTATTGTATGAAAAAAATAGCCAGGATAGTTCTGAAATTCAACAACTATTTTCGCGAAAGAGACACATGGGTTTGGATTGAAGACGAGTGCAAATGGTGAATTCTCCTTTTGTGGGTGAACTGTTCCATTAAGACCTCGGTTCTTGCTCTGTTCTTCAAGTGGGAGTCCTTGGCCTAATTTCCTGAAGTTGCAACTTCGCCCTCAAGCATGGTGAATTCCTCCCCTCTCCCTGTTTGTTTTGAGTTTTCTAGGAGCTTGGGTTGGATTTGCTTTTGGGTGCTGAGTTATTACAGTTTGCAAAAGGCAGTGCCTGAGTCCTTTGGAAATGTCATTGGCTCCTTAGCTCTTTTCCCTGCAAATTCATTATGTGTTTTTTCAGCTGCTCATACATCGATTTGTGTGTGATTGCTATATACACACAAGCTGTGGTTTTTACCAGATTTAAACCCAATTTAAAGATTAGTGCTTAGATGTCCACTGCTCTTAGTAAGGAAATGTACAGCAGGATGTGGCTGCTGTACTCACTCACCTCACATGAATGAAATGTAATCTATGACACGACTGTTGTTCGGCATGCTGTATTGAGCAGCCGAGTTCAGTTTTTAATTGTAGTGTCTGTTCTCTTACTGAACTAAATTATTTTTATTACTATAAAAATCAAAACGATGGTGGGGGACGGTGCCGCGGTGGGCAGGTGACGTAACTGGTGCTGCGGCTTAACACCGGTATTACCGCCAACACCATCTATCGCAGCAAGCCTACGATATATGATGGTGTTTTTTTTCATGCATGACCGGGTGTTAACCACATTTTTTACTGATTGAGAGAGGAAATACTGCAGTAGATTGACTTAGAAAAAAATTGTCATTTTAACTGAAGATATTGTTTGTCATTTAGTGTTTCTATAAAATAAGGGGGGAAAAACTAAAAATAATACTAAGATAACAATACTTCTACGAATTCTACTACTAATAATATAAATAATATAAAACGCACTAATGATTAATGAGCTGCTGGGTTCATGAATATTAATAACGTTGCCTGCGTTCGCTCGAATTTATTTGCTGAAATCAAAACAAGGATGATAATACGTGAGCGCCAGCCAACGAGAGTTTTTAAAAGCTGAAGAATTCCAAAGGAACGCTGTTATTTTGGCAGGAAAATGCAACAAAGAATATAGTTTACATGTAGCGCTTCAATTCTGCATGTTATGTAAGACACTCGCTCTGTCTCTCTCTTTGCGTGTGTGTAAGACAAAGCGACGGCAAGTCGCGCGCCTTCGCACTAGAGTTTATGCAAGGATGATAATACGTGAGCGCCAGCCAACGAGAGTTTTTAAAAGCTGAAGAATTCCAAAGGAACGCTGTTATTTTGGCAGGAAAATGCAACAAAGAATATAGTTTACATGTAGCGCTTCAATTCTGCATGTTATGTAAGACACACTCGCTCTGTCTCTCTCTTTGCGTGTGTGTAAGACAAAGCGACGGCAAGTCGCGCGCCTTCGCACTAGAGTTTACAATACGTCAAATACAGGTATGCTGCACATCCATTGAGAGGAATTGAAAAATAGCACAGATCACTTGACGGAGAGTGTAACTCTTGAAGTGCTCAGTCAGAGTGTCTGGCGAGTGAAAATATATCTGTGATAAACTTATACTTAGCCTCCGACTCACACACTGGCGAGTATAATCTAAGAATATATTAGCCATTGGCTAATATTTGACATCATTTAGTTGCCCAGAGTGAAGATTTAGTCGCATATGCAAGTGATTTACTTGCATTGTAGGGGGTTGTCCATCTTCACCGGCATGTTTAGTAACACATATAGCTGTGGTGCGCTCACCACAGTGCAACTCAAACAGTGTCGTGCCACGCCGCGTTCCGAACGCTGTTTAAGGGACATTCACTGGTATTGTGGTATTTAAAAATTCATATCATAACAAAAATAAACACTGGTATTCGGTATGAACAGGTATACCGCCCAGCACTAACTATTTGGAACCGTAAAGTATTTGTACATTTAAGTCATAAGAATGTCTTTGAATTATAACAAAATATCAAAGTGGCAATAATTTTAAAGAAAGTACACTTAACATTGTTACATTTAACACAAAAATATTTGTTAGGTTTCAGATTGAAAAGCAGAATGCACTCGGAAAAAATTAGGTAATGAAAGGTCAAATTTTTTTTTAACTGTAATCTAAATGGCAATGAAACAACAACAACAACAATAATAATATCTGTATCTTTACCAAAATACATTTCCTCAATTTCACATCTTGGATTTGATCTTCCAAGGCATAATGTGAGCTCTTTTGGTGTCTGTGTACAGTATATATTAACTACATAAAACCCCATGGTTACTAGGGCTGGGACGATACGCTAACCTGCCAATTCACTATCTCGATACTTGTGTGCTGATTCAATATAAAGTAGTCAACATTTGAAGTGGATCAAAAAAGTTCATCAAAGTTGTCCTAATTTTTAAATGTGATTGTTGGTACATTTTACCAGTTTTTACCATACTTTCAAAACAGAAATTCAAATAGACAAAATGTGTTTTACTGAGAAAAAACAAGATTTGGTTTATAAAAAGACTTTTTCCAAAAGGTACATCTGGAAAAAGGGGGTCGTCTTATAATCAGTCGTCGTCTTATATTCAGGCCAATACGGTATATATTGCGATTATGTAACTATTGCGATTCGATTGTCTTATTACAATTTCTTGTGATTTTTGTTTGCTGATTAAAGACTAGACAATGGGAAATACTTGATCATACCCTTAAAGAGACTGTATATGATGAGTCATGTTAACAAGAACAATGCATCGAATCTTTCTGAACTTTTATTTCAGGAGCATACACATACACATTGTATATTTTAAAGTACCTTGAACCATGAAACTTTCAAGTACCAAAACCCTGAACTTGCACATGAATATAATAATCAAATGTTCAACTAAATGAGTAGAAAAAATACCCTCTGAAATAAAATAAAGTGCTATGTTACTTTGCATACCCTTTTATTCGTGTTTAGTCATGCTTTCCTGGCAGTGTGTAAAATCCAAAGTGTTTCCATGGTTTTGCTTTCTCGTGCCGGCTTGAAACGTATACATCATCTAATACAGCAGCACTGGCAATTAGGGTTTTTTTCCCCACCCCTAATGGTTACTGATATTTAATAATTGCTTGGGTAATTCACAGAGTTTGATTCCTTCGCTACATGTTTGGGGGAACAAAAAGCTAGTGAAAAATGACTGAAATAGCAACTGTAACTAAAGTGGGCTTGGCTCAGCATTGGCGGACATTGTTTTTATTTTTTTATGTTCCTGATTTTCTCTTTAGTAGGGATTTGTAAAGCAATTGGAACGTTTTGTCTTAATAGAAATATTACACACCAATCTAAACAGGCTGACAATTTTTTTTATATTTTGGTTAGGGACACTCCATATGAAGTAAAACGGCAGAATTATTGGATGTAGGGCTGGACGATATCAGTGCTGTGTTCAAAATATCGATACGACGATGTATCGTCACAGAGATTTGATGATACGAGTATCGATACAGTTGGCCCTGTATCGATATTGTGGCACGTGTGCAGCAGTGGACCACGCTTAATTTGTTTAAAATTGTACAACGTTTAAAATTGACTAGAAAAGTGCAAGGTTTCTAAAAAAGAATGAATAGAGCATATATAGGCTACACCAAGGTTTAATCTGGGCGCAGAGGAACACAACTGGGCTGCCTGATATAAAGAGACGTAAACCCCAAAACAGAGCTTCACACTTGCGCAATACAGAAATATCTGCTAAGTGTGTTACTTATCTTTGTCAACCTGGCAACCATGTGCACACACGCTCTCTCTCCACTGTGGATAAACGCGCTTGCTTTCTGAAAACAGCGGCTAGCTTGCAGTTTAGCGATCTCCACTTCAATAATCTATTCTCAGAAAAGTGTAATTCATCAACTGTTCATTTACGAGAGAGAGAGAGAGGTTGTGTATGTATGAATTACCACCGTTAAATCAGCCTTGAGCGTGTGTGCGTTAGATACAGTGAAGACAGCGCGTTATTTTAGAACTCTTCTCTTTTTTTTTTTTTTTTTTATTGTAGAGAGGGTGTTAATTTGTGCAATGATAACCTACCAGCAATGTAAATAATTTTTTTAATATATTAGAATGAGTACATTACAATATACATTTATTAGAACAAGTACATTATTATTTATGGGCTTAAAAACAAGATGCAAACAATCAGAATATTGTACCTGGTGGAGAGTGCACAATGAAACATATGCAATTACCTATATTGTACTGTGGTACAATTATAGAGGCCCTTCATAATGCAGAGGTCAACTGCCTGCTCTGCCAATAGTTAGAAATGGCACTATAGTAAGCAGTGTTTAATAAACAGCTGTTTTACTAAATTCTGCTGAGGTGAAATTCAGTGCAGTCATGTATCGTGATACGTATCGTATCGTGGCCTCTGTATCGTGATACATATCGTATCGTGACTTTGCTGGTGATACACAGCCCTAGACGATATGGCCAAAATTTATATCATGATATATTTCTTAATTTCGGTCGATACGATATAATTCCGATATGGATATGAACACTATTTATCTTTTGTAACATTATAAATGCCTTTATCATCACTTTTGATCAATTTTATGCATCCTTGCTAAATAAAAGCATTAATTTCTATAATTTATTTCCAAAAAAAAAAAAAAAAAATTATATTGAATGGAATAGGGTATAATGTTACAAAAGCTTTTTATTTCAGATAAATGCTGATCTTTGGATCTTTCTATTCATCAAAGAAAAAAATCCTGAAAAAAAATGTACTCAACCGTTTTAAATATTGATAATCAGCAAATCAGTATATTCAAATTATTTCTGGATCATGTGACACTGAAGACTGGAGTAATAATGCAGAAAATTTAGCTTTCATACATCACAGGAATAAATTACATTTTAAAATCTATTCAAATCGAAAACAATTTTAAATAGTAAAACTATTTCAAAATTTTATCATCTAATTTATTTTATTTTAAATAGAAATCTTTTGTAACATACCTTTTGTGCAATTTAATTTACCCTTGCCGATGATACTTTTTATTTTAAGACTAGAGAAGACTAAAAGTTCAGCTTTGTCATCACAAGAATAAATTACATTTTAAAATTTATTCAAAATAGAAAGCAATTTTAAATAGTAAAACTATTTCAAAATGTTACTGTTTTTGCTGTACTTTGGAGCAAATAAAGGCAGCCTTGGTGAGCACAAAGAGAATTCTTAAAAAACAAAAAAACTTTTTAAATATTACTGTTCAAAAACTTTTGACTGGTAGTGTGTAGGCTGATTATTCTTATAGATTGAAACAAATGTGCTTCAGCCAGAAAAAAAGGGTATGAAAAGGCGCTGCAGAAAACAGAAAAAAAGAACAACAACAAAAACTGGAAATGTTGCTGCAGACGGGCTTATTGAAAATGCAAACTGATTCTCTGCCAACAGGAGGCGCTTTAGAGTGATAAAACTAGCGGTTTCCCCAGTAATGGCTGCAATCAAAGAACGCTACTTTATCAGATCAAATGAAAATGCCATCGAAACTTTTCTGAAGACGGTCGGTTCCCTTCAGAGATACATTCAAATAAAACACCCGCGCCGCGTTTTGATTTTGAAACGTGCAGTGCTCATGTTTATTCAACGAAGTCAAACGCACAAATAAATCAGCGTATGGTAATGTATATCGAAATATCAGAAATGTGTTTAAAAAATCATATCACAGTTATTGAAAAAAATTATATCGCGATGCATATTGATATTGAATTATTGTCCAGCCCTAATTGGATTTATAAAGAAAAAAGCTGTTAGTAGGACATGCTCCATTGCACTGTTATACCTTTTATTGCCTTTTAATGTACAACCATTTAAAGTAAAATCTCTCAGGGACTGTAATGTACATCTGATGTGTTTAGATTTTTTGATCTTAATTCAGAGCTCGCTTGTCCTTGCACGTAGTACACTGGCAGCCACTTAAAAAGGTTAAAAAAAACATCTGTTGATCAGCAACTAACTAAATCGGTCTTCATCCCACAGAATGTTATTTCGCTTGCTCTCCATCAATCTGTCTTTCAGGCCTCTGCTTATTTTGTGTCTTCTGTCACATGGCATTATTGTTCTGTTCTGTTCTGTCCTGTTAAAGGTGAATTTCTGGAATTTTGCACTGCTGCAGTGATTTTATGAACGTTTCTGTCGTGTGCTTGACATCTGAATGCAAAGAGGGACATTCAGCCCCTAATTACACTCCATTTTGCTTTGTTTTGTGACTGCTAAATGAGAGATGTTTTCTCTGCAAAATTAGTTTCCCTCTATTTGCATCAAAAGTAGAAACTAAATTGCACCTGCACCATAAATGGCACATATTTGACTGAAAAGAAAAAAGTAATGTGAAATGTTTTTTTCTTGGTTAAAAAAA
>NW_015505218.1:1239855-1244850 GCF_001515645.1 Sinocyclocheilus grahami | reverse complement strand
ATTATATATATATATATATATATATATATATATATATTTGTATATATTCATATAAATATATTTATACACACACAATCGAACAATTGAATAGCTGAATTAGCTGGAAACAGTTGTAGAATTATAAGTGTAGGAGCCCCAGTTATTGATTTTAATGCAGGTCTTCACCGATGCATCGGTTGCTATGGTGAAGCTCAGGGTCTTGCGAATGTTCATGTTTACCTCTGATGACTTCCTTCTACGCATCGACCATACGTGGGACTGTTCTTTTTGATAATGGAGCTGCTGCAGTTTATTTATCTTGTTTTTGATGCACAATTGATTTTTCTACTCGTATTTCAGACTGGGTTTTTAAACCATACAGACATGCTGCATTCAGATGGCAAGACAGTGAACTAAAATTCACATTATCATTAGTGTTTGGTATTCTTGTCTTTCCTTTTACATATAAAATTGCTTTTCCTTGGGTTGGTTTGTCTACATTTCCAACTTTTCTTAGAGTCCTCCAATTCTTCCCATCTGCCATTGGTTTGACGAACAAAGAGAGGAAAAAACAGCTGAAATTGCGAAATAAAATTTTTGCTTCATTTTGTATTGATAAAATTAATGAATATATGAAAGATAAACTCTCCACACATGGCAATCTTTTGCCATCTCCAAGATCCACAGAGTTCATGTATCTCATATGTAAATATGATTTGTAAATTCGGTCCCACTTTATATTAAGTGGCTTTAACTACTATGTACTTACATCAAAAAATAAGTACAATGTACTTATTATGTTCTTATTGTATTGCAAATCACTTTTGCTGCTACTGAGGTGGGATATGGGTAAGGTTAGGGACAGGTTTGGTGGTATGGGTAGGTTTAAGGGTGGGTTAAGGTGTAAGGGATGGGTCAACAGTGTAATTATAAATGTAATTACAGAAATTACTTACAGGTTACAATTACATGCTGGTATTTTTTAAATATAAGTACAATGTAAAAACATGCATGTACACAATAAGTGCATTGTACCAAATTATTAATTTAAATGCAAGTACATAGTTGTTAAGGCCACTTAATATAAAGTGGGTCCATAAATTCTGCCGATAGCTTTCCGTCATGCATATTTTTCCATCTTTCACATCTACAGAGCCCTCACTGAGAAAATACGGCACACGTGTTTATCATTGTTGGTTATCTAAGGCTCTTTCCACCTCTTCACTGATTCTTAGAAACAATTGCAGAGAGATCAGTTAATCGAGTTTTCATCAGCTGAACGCTCTACCCAGCAGACTGCAAAACTCAATCGCCCCATATATCAGAAATCATAATTAATTCAGTGGGAACAAGCCTGCTGTGAATGTACCACATAAGACCGCAAACCAGACAGCAGATAATTTACAAACATGCAGACTTGCACTCATTTTGAAGTTTATCACCTTCTTCATCTGTGTTTTTGAGGTTTTATAAGATAAGAGATTTTAATTCCGAATGTGCAAACTATTTTTTGATGGGTCAGTTGAACTGGGTCTTCATTCCACACATATACATATCAATATCATGACATTACTAGATCCTGTTGAATGACAAGAAACATAACATCACATCTTCTGAAACCCAGTTGTGTGCAAGCTGGAAAGTACTGCACCAGTTTGAAGTGTTTCAATCATGCAAGAGATTATTTCATGTTGCTTCCTCGTCCTGTTCAGGCTTTCATTGATCCTCTTTTTTTTTCTTTCTTTTTAAATCTGAAAACTGGGCTCCAAACACAAAAATGATATAACATAAATAGTGTGAAACAGTGTGATCGTTAATTTATCTTTTTAACCCCTTTCTAACTCCTGCTTGCAAAGAATGTGATAAAAAACATTCAGTGATTTTTTTATTCCCAGTGAATAGGAGTTAAAACTCCCACCCGGGTGACACTACTCCAATAACAGACCATGCAAAATACCCCAAAATATTTAAAATATTGCAAAGTAACGTTGCAACCTTGCAAACAACAACAAAATCAGAGAAGGACAAAAACGACACGAGCATACGCAAAACAAAGGGAACAATATGATGTTTGTTATTATTAAAATTGTATGTAGGCCTAGCCCACGTTTTTTTTTAATTATTATTTGCCGCTTAGGCAATAACGTTGACAATAACGTATATCTTCAACATACGTTGTCTGTAAGAAGATATGTTTTCAGTGGACTTTTAAAATTTGCTTTGCTTGAGAAAATAAAAATATACAGTTAGTGTTTTTTTCTTTTGATTTAGTCGAGTTGGTTTTGCATCAAACACAATGTGATTTTCGGCAATCGAGATCTGACAGCAACAGCAAATTTTTTCCGCTTGGGCTAGTGCTTCGCAAACAGCTTACCTCGCGCATTAAATCTGCCGCAGACTAGCAAATCACTGAGAGCGCGCTGTAATCCTGACGAGTCATAGCAACAAGAGCAGAGGCGAGAAAGCTACGGAGAATCCGCTCGCCCGGAAGCAACCGCAACTGGTAGATTTAAATTTTTCTTTCTTTTTAAATCTGAAAACTGGGCTCCAAACACAAAAATGATATAACATAAATAGTGTGAAACAGTGTGATCGTTAATTTATCTTTTTAACCCCTTTCTAACTCCTGCTTGCAAAGAATGTGATAAAAAACATTCAGTGAATTTTTTATTCCCAGTGAATAGGAGTTAAAACTCCCACCCGGGTGACACTACTCCAATAACAGACCATGCAAAATACCCCAAAATATTTAAAATATTGCAAAGTAACGTTGCAACCTTGCAAACAACAACAAAATCAGAGAAGGACAAAAACGACACGAGCATAAGCAACCGCAACTGGTAGATTTAAAGAAAATTACTGCCGTTTGGCAAATAAATCATTGTACGTACTTATTCCTAACTCTTTAAGCTTTAAGTTACATTTCAAATGACATGGGATCAACTTATGATCAAGTTTATATGAATTATCCCGTTAACTTATTCTCTCAAATGGCCTGGGTATGCGGATCATTCGCAGCTTATATGGACGGAACGCCACTGGTGTAAAGACACAAAACGATCAGTCTGTGCAAGAAGCTGAACAGTATTTATATAGTTTTTTTACCTCTGATTTTCACTGCAATGTCCGAACTGTCCTGAGCACGTCCTGAGCACGTTCTCAACAGCCGGCTCCTGACGCGTCTGCCATAAAGCAAGAAGAAGACGCGTCAGGCGCCAGCTGTTGAAAACGCGCTCAGGACATTTCGGATATTGCGGTGAAAATCAGAGGTAAAAACTATATAAGTACTGTTCAGCTTCTTGCACAGACCGATCGCTTTGTGTCTTTACACATCAATGTATCGTCACGAGCCGCAGGGTTTAATTTGGTTTTGTTTGTGTATGCTTTTTTGACTTTCAAAGCCGTGATTACCATCCACTTACTTATATGACTGACAGACTGCAACGGTTTGAGTTACAAATCTTCGTTTGTGTTCTACTGAAGAAACAAAGTCACCTACATCTTGGATGCCCTGGGGGTAAGCAGATAAACATCACATTTTCATTTTTGGGTGAACTATCCCTTTAACAAGCTGTTTTAATGACATCTTTCCGCAATTGAAACACTGATTGAGCGATTACGTGAGATGTTAATTCATGTATATTTTGCGTTAAAACTAAGATAGTAAAGATGAAGGGATGATCGCACTCACTTGGGCTCCATGCTGCCGTCAGAATTGAGGCGTTTATACAGCAATCTGTCGTGCCACATCGAAGAGCTTATCATAATCCACATCAATTTTATTGCAGTATTGATCTTGAATCGGTTATTATCCAGTCCTACAATAAAGACTCAGACTGTACTGTGTAAGGGAGGGATGAGTGGCACTGCAGCGCTAAAAGACTGACAGTGAATTTTAACCTGCTTTTTGTAAGGCAGTGCATATCTGTCAGATTTTTGTATTTGCTGAAGCCATGTGAGTGATGTTTGCCCATGCAAAAGCTCACTGCAGTCATGCTAGGGCATCAAAATACAGTTGCTAGGGTGTTCTGGGTGGTTGCTATTTGATTGGGTTTGCTCAAATCCCTACCCACCCAAGTATGAGTAATAGTAACAGTGACGCTTGCCATAGTAAACACGACTAATTATGTTATGATTAGGCCTATGTTTTCATTTCCTTTGCTTTTACTGTTGACAATGAATTAATGTCTTTGCCATTAACATTGCACAGCTGCTGAATATGTTAAATTGAGTTCAAAGTCAGTCTTAATGCTTTTATATAGTTTTTTTTTCTCTCCGTGTGAAAGAGTAAGATTCAATTATCTATATACAGTAAACAGCAGGGCCCTGATAGACATCTTGACTTATTGTTTAATATTGACCAAGCACCATTTAATTCAAATGTCCACTTAAGCTTTAATATTTGGCCATTTCTTTAGGACAGAAATGCTATAGCCACTGTAATTAAAAGAATAGGTGGACATCAAAACGTGTAAACTCATAGAGTGAGGGTTTGAGCTTTTATTTTGAAACTGCGATGAATTTAGTTTGTGTAGATCTATAAATTATTTACCTTACAAATCTGATGAAATGGCGCATGTTGCGTTCCCAGATGAACGTTATAATAAACCCAAATTCACAACAACATGCAGAGATGGAGTTTGAGACGCTCCACACATGTAAATGATAACAGTTCCTGTGGAACTACTGTGAACGGAGCCGCTGTATGACGCATGTACTTGTGAATTCACAATTATGCTTAATTATATATTTAATTTTTAAATGGGTTTAATATATCATACAGCCTTGGAAAACAGACTAAGTCTTAGTTCATGTTAATTTCAAGTTTTAATAATACATTATAAAATCACAAATTGTGTCTGCTAATATTATTCAATGGCGCTAACATTAACTAACAATAAATAGTTGTTTTTTTAATGAATCAACATTAACAAAGAAGATTAACTACCGCAACAATTAGCTATTGCACAATGTTAGTTAATGTTAACCTGCTTTAACTAATGGGACCTTATTGTA
>NW_015505218.1:1199459-1239565 GCF_001515645.1 Sinocyclocheilus grahami | reverse complement strand
CTTCTCAGGTGTTCGGTCATCTCAGATCTTCGTAAGGGTTGGATCTAGAATCCGATGACCCCTTTAAGCCGTTGAAACACAATCAGCAGTGAAAGATAACTCATTTTGCTATATGCGCGTGAAGACAGTACTCATAGAGTGTGGTAATATTTATTATTTTTAGTTATTTTTACCACTTCATAGGCCTTGAATGGTTAAATACACACACTTGTATGTGTCAAAATGCCTGTCTTTGCAAGTATCCTCGTAAACACAGTAATTTAGGTCTTAATTGAAAGCAAACAGCTGAGAAAGAAAACATGTGTAACATAGGGCCTGTGCAATTAATCGAAATACAGTTTCATTTTCGGCCTCCAATGAATAATGAAAATACAATAATCAAAATAAAATTATTATTGTGCCCCTTTTCCAGCAGTGTGCTTTTGTTCCTCTATAAAAGCCCAATTTCACGTGCAAATAAGTAAAATCATGTAACGTGACTTTTGCAAAATAGGGCGTGCTAGATTTATTAAAGCTGATTAGATTTATTCATGTTTTTAAAAGCGCGAAAGAGAACTTGCGCTGTTCCTCAGGAGGATTTGTGTGCATGCGCTTAGAGACGGAACAGTGATTTTTCACAGGATTTTGTGGCAGCAGGTGACATCACATCAATTTGCATATTTATGATGTCATTTTTGCGTTCAGACAAGTTTTGGCACTTCAGATCTGTTCTACTCTATGAATTTTCACATACTGTAATACAACTGAATGCCCATTCATTTCCATTTACATATTTTCTGTGGTCATACATAAAACAAATATAAATAGTGACTAAACATGACCCATTGATATTACATGTTAACCAGGAGTCACTCTTACCATACTCCTTAAATCTTGATTTATAATCGTGACATCGTTTAATAAAATCAACATACATCTACACTAAAAAGTGGCTATATTCGGTGGTTTTGGCTATATTACTTTTTTGTCTCATGCAGTGCACTGCCTGCTTTTGAATAACAAACTATGTGCATATTAACAGACAAACTATGTTCGTATTTATAAGCCCAGGCAGTAAGCGACAGGTGCTTGGAAACGCTGTTTTGTACTCATTTATTGACGAGTCTGCTGCGTTACGGCCAACTGAATGCACTGCTTCTCTGCTGCTCACTGCACAGAATAGATGCAGTGAGAGGCAATACTGTGCTGGGAAAGTCATACCTCGCGCTCGTGGGCCAGTACTGGTGACATCTTCCAACTGAGCAACAGCTAAGGTTTATTCAAAAAAGTTGCTAGGTTTTTCGGTATGTACCTTTTATGGGAAAAAGCCGCTAAAAGGGTCTGAAAGTTGCTAAATATAGTGCTAAAGTCACGCTCATGTGTGTGAGACGTGGGAGTTGATGGCAGGGGGCTATGGATATTTGTGGCGGTCAATGTGGATATTGTGGCAGGCCGCCACAAATAAATCAATGTATGGGAAACATTGGAACAGAACACGGACATATAAAGTCAACTTTTAGCTCAAGGTGCACACATAATGGTCAAATACATGCAAAAATGTGTCAAAATGTGTGGCTTAGTGGTTATTCACATAAACCCTTGTCGGTTATGTAATAAATGAATGGAAAGAGTTGAGAATGAAAATGCATGTGTAACACAAAATCGGATACGTGCGGCTCTAAAAGTGACAGCGGGCTACATTCCTGCTGCCGACTTTGTGCTTAATATTAATCAAACAACAAAAGACAAAGACAAAATCACTCATTGCTTTTCTTATTTATTTGTTCTGCTGTAGTGTTGTTGTTTTTTTTGTTCTGTGGCTTGTAATTTGTCTCTTATTCTTATTTAATCACTGGCTGTTTACTTGTCTTCCGTGAGCTTGTTTTCTTTTTGAAAAAAAAAATTTTTAGGCTAGTTTTTTTGTGACACACTGGTGACAAGAATTGTGAAATTTCTATGGTATCAAAAAGTTTTGATGTCATAAAGACCTTCTTTAAAGCAAAAATAACTATATTGTTTCATATTATAGGCATTTTATATGCTATATCATAAAAAAAAATCAAAGTCTACCTTTACTATCCGAAGTGTTGAGATTTTTAGAATGCACATTAGCTTGTTTTCCATCTATGGGTTAAACTTTACACAAAAAAATCCCAATTTCGCATAGGTTAGAACAGGCTGAATGAAAATGTAACTCCACTGTCTGACAGCAGCTTTTTCCACAGTGTCCTCTCTAAACAAAGCAGCTGCACTTAGCCACCTTATTTTTCCCGTAAGAGCAGCGTGGCCATTTGTAAATTGAACGTGTCTGGCGTAACCCCTGTTGGATTGGCAGTAGCTTGTTGCCCTACACAGTTACCTTGTTTATTTTCTTAATTCAAGTTTTATATATATATATATATATATATATATATATACTGTATATAATAATAATGAAAAATAAGGTGGATAAACATTGCCTTATTAAGCATTAATCGGAGGAAAGATGAGAAACAAATGCCATCGAAAGTTTTCTGAAGACAGTCAGTTCCCCGTTATGCATTCATTGAATTCATTCATATGTTCTTTCATATAGTTTCTCTTAGCACTCTGCCTTCCGTCATGTTTTCACACAAAATGAAACCTACACTGCCTGCGTGAGACTCTTTCTAACTTTGCTTAATGCTGAACAGTATTTACCACAAGTTTTTCAAATTGCATAAACAAATACGGTTTTAATGATAATTAAAATATGAAACCATACATAGCCATACTAACCGTTTGGACTTTTTTTTGTTTGTCTGTTGTCAAACCTGAAACCGTTTCATCCATATTCATTTGAAACTAAATTTCATCTGTCATTAGCCATTAGCTAATAAATGTTTAGATTTGAGCCATTAGCTAATCAATTTTTGAAACTTATCAACTGGTGAGTTGGGTTGTTTGCCATTACTAGAAGGAAAATATTGTTGAGAAACAAAATGAATCACAAATTGCTTTATTCCCCTACACCAGATTACATTGAACTGTGACAGTGTACATTTACAGTAACTGTTCTTGTTTTAGGAGAAGCTTGACTTGTTTTTTCTTTCCTTTTGGTTTCATTTGAGCATTTGTACCTCATGGGTGAGATAGTGGGTGGATGTAAAGCATGCCATGCACACATGAAGAATGGTGCAGCTTGTAGTTTCAGTGGCATCCTCCATTGAGGTGACCTCTTTTCCATTTCCTCTCGCACTGACCTGTCACTTGAATATCAAACGAAGTCTCAAAATTCTGAATGTTTCTCAGAGGTGGAATGTTGCAATTGCTCATTAATGGCATTTTTAGGTTTATCAGCCTGTTGTTGTGCCTGTTGAAACACATGTTGATTACAGGTTTGTAAATGCTTCCAGCCTCTTTCAGGGCAGCTGAGGACATAGACTTCCTGCGTTTTACTGCCCTTCTTGAGGGCATGCCAGGTGGGCTGTTTGGGATTGCTGATGCTCGGGTTGTTTACAGATGGCCAATGCTAACAAATAAAAAAATGTCAATAAAAGACTCCACAAATTGTGGTAAAATACTTTGTGTCTTTCCAAGACAAACTAGTAATTTTATGTTCTAGTATTTTTTGAAGAGTAAAAAAAAAAAATATATATATATATATTTACACACACTGCTCAAAAAATTAAAGGAACACTTTGAAAACACGAGATCTCAATGGGGAAAAATATCATGCTGGATATCTATACTCATATGGACAGGGTAATGTGTTAGGAACGAAAGATTGCCACATCGTTTGATGGAAATTAAAATGATCAACCTACAGAGGGCTGAATTCAAAGATGATACAGCAAGCTAGTCCATTTTGCTGAAATTTCATTGCAGCAACTCAAAATGGTACTCAGTAGTTTGTATGGCCCCCACGTGCTTGAACACAGGACCCACTGCACCAGCGTAGGGTCTAAGGATTTCATACCTAATGGCAGTCAGGGTGCCATTGTCCAGCCTGTAGAGATCTGTGCATCCCTTCATGGATATGCCTCCCCAGACCATCACTGACCCACCACCAAACCGGTCATGCTGAATAGGGATGCGCCGATACGATACTGGTATCAGTATCGGGTCCGATACCGCCTGTATAGCTGATGTGCGCAAGCTGATAAGCAAAGCACGCTGAGTGGATTGAGCGTGCGGCGGCGCACATGCGTGAGCTTAGTTAATATCCCCTTCTCACAGACATCACTTGAAAGTTTGTAGTTCGGTTGAATATGTAAAAAAAAAAGTAAGTAAAACAATGCACAAGTTACGTTACTTAACGGTAGGGAGAGAGAGAGAGAGTGCACTTCTGTTGCGTGATCTTTGATGTTCGCTCACTTAGCACATGCATTATTTGGATTAAAACTAAATTGTAAATATAAAACATTTATAGGGGCATTTACTATAAACGACATTTATTTTCAACGTTAAGCATACACGACTTTATGGCGAAAGTGAAACTATCAGCCAGTGTGAAATGCGCTAGGCTGTAGGCTACTGTGCTTGTCCCTCTCATTCTGCACCAATACAAATACGTGCGCGCGTTGCGCATGTTTTGCTTGCTTCAGGAGTGTTTCTGTATTATGTGAGTTGCTTTGTAATATAAATTGCAGCACGTTTCAGATGCAAAAATGCTACTTACATTTCTGAAAGATTTATAACGAGTGGTTCCCTGCATTATTACTGCAAAACGCATGATTACAGTGCTGAGCCGCTGCAATGGAGCAGCTCTAATGCTATTAAATTAAAGATGATGTACCATAAAGCAAAAAATTAACAGTGAAAGCAACTAAAACGTGTAAAATACATTTTAATGGGCATAATTAAGCATGAAAATAACTGAAGGATATATCTATTTGATAAATGAAGTTACCCAACTAACATTATACATATTCTTTTGGTTTCTGTACCCAATATTTAAAAAATTTACAAATACAATGAAAATACCAGTATTTGTAGCCTACTCGGTATCGGCAAGTACCAAAAATAAAAGTATCGTATCGGCCGAGTACTGGAAAAAGTGGTATCGGAGCATCCCTAATGCTAAATGATGTTACAGGCAGCATAATGTTCCCCACGGCTTCTCCAGATCCTTTCACGTCTGTCACATGTGCTCAGGGTGAACCTGCTCTCATCTGTGAAAAGCACAGGGCACCAGTGGCGGACCTGCCAATTCTGGTGTTCAATGGCAAATGCCAGTCGATCTCCACGGTGCCGGGCAGTGAGCACAGGACCCACTAGAGGACGTCGGGCCCTCAGGCCACCCTCATGAAGTCTGTTTCTGATTTTTTGGTCAGACACATTCACACCAGCGGCCTGCTGGAGGTCATTTTGTAGGGCTCTGGCAGTGCTCATCCTGATCCTCCTTGCACAAAGGAGCAGATACCAGTCCTGCTGATGGGTTAAGGACCTTCTATGGGCTTGCCCAGCTCTTCTAGAGTAACTGCTTGTCTCCTGGATTCTCCTCCATGCTCTTGAGACTGTGCTGGGAGACACAGCAAACTTTCTGGCAGTGACATATATTGATGTGTCATCCTGGAGAAGTTGGGCTGCCTGTGCAACCTCTGTAGGGTCCAGGTATCGCCTCACGCTACCAGTAGTGACACTGACCCTAGCCAAATGCAAAACTAGTGAACAACAGTCAGAAAAGATGAGTAAGGAAAAATGTCAGTGGCCTCCACCTTTAAAACTATTCCTGTTTTGGGGGCCGTCTCATTGTTGCCCATCTAGTGCACCTGTTGTTAATTTGATTAACACCAAAGCAGCTGAAACTGATTAACAACCCCCTCTGCTACTTAACGGACGAGATCAATATCCCAGGATTTTAATTGACTTTGTGCTATGCTCTGAATAAAAAGTGTTCTTTTAATTTTTGTGAGCAGTGTACGTGTGTGTGTGTGTGTGTGTATATATATATATATATATATATATATATATCAGTAGCGAACTGTGAGCCTAGGCCCTCTCCCCCTACCCTCATCAGGGGAAATATGTATATATATATGAGATATGTATATACACATTTTATTGTTTTGTTTTTTTCGGTAGAAATGGCAGGGTCCTTCAGAGGCATTATGTTGTGCAAATTATGCTTCTTAAAGGGATAGTTCACCCAAAAAATTCTGTCATCATTTGCTCACCCTCAAGTAGTTTCAAACATTCTTTCTTCTAAGCACAAAAGAAGGTATTGGTAACAAACAGTTGATAGTAGTCATAGTATTTTTTTTACTATCAAAGTCAAAGGCTACTGTCTATTGTTTGGTGGTAAAAACATCTTCTTTTTTGCTCAACAGAAGAAAGAGACTTATACAGGTTTGAAACAACTTGAAGGTGAATAAATGATGACAGAACTTTCATTTTTTGGATGAACTATCATTAAGTGCATTAAAATTTAAACGATACAAGTCCTTGAGCATTAAAAACAAAAGAAACTACATGAAATTTCATAACTAAACCAAACTGAATTATATTTACACAAATGTGATGTTGTACTGTATGTGTGGGAAAATAAGTCACCAGGTCTCAAGAGAAAAGGCAAAACCGACATATGGCTTAATGTAAATGTATAGGCTCACCTCTCATTCACCACAAATCCAAATGTTTCCATATTGGTAATTGGAAATTCATTAATTTCCCAATGCTCACTTGAACAAGCTGCTGTTCACTGCTGTTGTGGTGGTAGTCAAGCAGACTGACAAACGAACGTACAACATTATTTCAGAAACTGCATAATGCTTAAAATATTTTTTTCGGTGTTGTCTTTAATGGTTTGCAGACTGCCGCATCATTATTTGATTTGCATGGGTTTTATTGTGGTCTCTCCATAGATAAGCAGCTTCCTAAACCTCACATACAGAAAGTGTTTGGATGTTGTACATTTAAATTAGACACCCCTTCCCGTCTTATTGATTGTTTTATTATTATTATTATTATTATTTATCAATTTATCAGGTCATTCAAGAATTAGTTTCACAAGTGAGAATAGCATGCTATACAGCAGGACAAAAAAATCATCTAAAAAAAAATGCTTTTGTTTGCAAGCATTAGACCCTGCGAGTTCAGAGGCTGTCTGAGCTGCCACTCCCCTTTTGGGTGCACTTTATTTAACCATGGCAGGTGTCCAAAAATGTATAAATTGCAGACGCTTCCTTTCAAGCATGTAATTGTTGCTAGGGATTTATGCTCTTCCTGATTTCATGGTAACAGCAGATTACACATTTTACAATTTAAAGTTGATCTAAAAGTGCATCCCAACTTAATATGCAGAGACTAAGTAAGCCATTCCTGGCTTCAATGCTAAAAAAGTTTTTTGGAACACTCAATTATTGAAATGTTTATCTTATTATTATTTCCAAATTTTCACTAGCCTTGACCAGATACCAGTGAGAAACTACTAGCCTAACTAATATAAAGTTGAGAATATTATTAAAGACAGTTAGTAACAGTATAAAATAAAAACAAATAAACAAATGACAAACAATAGCACAAATAAATACATTAGAATTAATATGCAATTGAAATAAACATTGCTTTGTTTTTCATTTACATTTACATTTGGTCATTTAGCAGATGCTTTTATCCAAAGCGACTTACAAATGAAGACTATGGAAGCAATCAGAATCAATAAAAGAGCAATAATGAGCAAGTGCTATGACAAGTCTCAGTTAGCCTAACGCAGTACATGTTGCTTTTTAAAAAAAAAATATATATATTTTTTTTTTATTATGTAATAGAGAAAGGTCCTGTTAGAGGTTTTTTTTATAGAAAACAACCAGTTAGAAAACAGAGTGCAAGTCTTAAAAGGTCATGTTTTTTAATAATAATAAAATCATCAAATAAAGCTGACAGCAGCATCTCAGAGAAATTACATTGTGAAGAAAACTTATGACTGAATGAACCCCATGTATTCAGGAGTAGTTTCATCAGTTGAAAAAAAAACTACATTTGTGCGTGCTTTCTTTTCTGTAGTTCTCTTTTTCACAAATTGTTCTTCGCACATTTTTCACTTTGCAGTTTGCTGTTCGGATCAGCATTTTCCTTGAATTGTTTACTTCATCTCACATGACTATTCTCTGAAAAAGTGTTTCTGCTCCCCACACACAGTTTTCCTGTTTTGTTTACCTAACCTAGATTGAAAGCGTTGGACATTGATTTGTTCTTTAGCGAGGATCTGAAGAGCACCACAGAGCATTAACTTTCTTTATTTTTCTAAGCAAGAAACCAACAGCTACGGAAATCTCCAAAATGTGTAGGAATAAAAGCGCACAGACGTCTGAGTCTGGCTTCTTTAATCTGTCAGATGTGTACAAACAATGTGTTACCATTAGCTTCGCTGCAGCTGTAATGTTCTAAATGAAGGCTAATCGCATAAAACGGACAAGGAAATGGCAGCGTCCACCGACTCCCCAACCATTCGTCTGCTTTAAAACTGAGGACGTGTCAGTTGTTAATCGAATTGGCTTCTCTGCACCCAATCCATGAATTCCTTTATTGCTGCCCTGTGGTAGTGAAAAGCAGCATCATTTGAAAATTCACCTTGCTTTTCTGCAAGCTGGAACGTTAGAAGTGTCACCACAACCTACAAAAACGTCCTTGAAAATGTCACAGCTTGAATTTTTACGGGGAATTTTTAGAGGTTTTAGAAAGGTGTTATGGAGGTAAAATTCCGGTGTCTGAGTCACGACTGGCTGACGGCTGGCCCACCGCACTGCCCTTGGCCTGCCTTATGCCGTACTGCAGATATTTGTCTATGTGTCAAGACTGTAAAATGGAAGCCGAAGCCATTTTGCAAAGAAGCCCGTGCTGTCTCTGCCTTTTGTTTATTTCCTTCTGTGTTCATTCATTTTATTGTTCTGACGTGATTCTACAGACGTGCTAAAAGATTGATTACTCACATGGAACTGTGGACTTTCTGTTGCAGTGCAGTGCAGTGATAGGCTACTGGTGACTTAAGCAAAGACCCGCTGCTGTATTCAACACGCTGCTTTGCAATAAAATGCAGTAAAGTCAGTTGTGTTCTAACATGCAAAACATAAGCATTTTAACCCACTGATGACCAGAAATTTCACAGAAATGAATTGAGCATCATTTTTGGCACAATATTTTCAATGAAAACCATTTTTTTGCAATTATATTTTACAGGTAAAGATTCAAATACGTCACTGAGAAATGGCATCGTGAACTAAACCTCATTAACTGAAAATTGTCAAAGGCATTTCTCAAGGTTGCATACAAGTCCATATTTTTTTTTAAGTAGGGTAGGTGATTTCGGAGAGGCTAGCAATAGCAAGCTAGCTTTGAAAGCATAAGATCCCACCCTCCCTGTAAATCACTCTCCAAATCCACGCCACCTCAAAACACATGAACGCGCATAGGCAGACCAGAGGCTAACCAGTGACAGGTTGAGAGACGCCGTTGGTGGAGGATTTAATGCAACACTATCAGATTCCAAAGCGCATAATATTACAAAAATAACGCCTTCCATTCTCGCTCGGTCTTGCTTTGGAAAGCACTGATGATGTATCATGTCTGCGAGAACAGAGTGCACGGAGGTATGCAAAATGCATACGTTGACCGGCAGGTAGGACAGCTTATGGTAGCCCTCGAACCGAGGGATATGATTGGATGAACATATGGTACTACGCCTACCATAGATGATATAAATAAATTTAGATCGTTTAGCTTAGTGATTTGTATCAGAATGGGAAAGAGACTTTCAACCAGCATAACAAAAAAATGTTTTTGAACCAAATAACCTATCCTGCCTTTAAGTCTCAAGTCTAGGGCTGGGTATCATTCAAAAATGTTCGATATCGATACCGATACTTTGACACCAGATCCTGAACAATACTTTTTCCGAAACCAGTTTCATGAAATCAATTTGAACAAGATTACATTTTTAACAAAAACTTTGATTTTATTTTTCAGTTTGTTGAGTTTATACAGACTCAAAGATTCATCTCCTGAGCCACTGCACAAAGGAACAAAAATGTAACCAACACAATAAATCAGTGCAAATAGTTTTATTATAGTCCAATCATTTTTAGTTTACACATCTGTTAGGCTGTTTACAGTAGTGCATGTTCATTTTAAAATGCATAGCTCAGACAGAATCATAATTTCTATTCATTTCCACTGATTTTCCACTGACGCCAGTATGGACTAGGATCGTTTTCATTTTAAAACAAAAACGCACCAGTGTAAATGTAGCCTTACATCTATGGGGGTTGGGACGCTTTCACACTACAGCCTCACGTGTGCGCCACATCTCTGTGTGTAACTGGTGTAAACTAGTAGGTATGTTCAACTTGACATGGCACTGCGCAAGACCCATCTGTGTATTACAGTATCGCGAGAGCTATAGAGAGCAGACTGCTCCGTGTGCTTTCGAATCGCTCTCGCAGATGTCAAACACCAATCGATCTGCGCGGCGCCACTTCTAGTCAAACACGCCTAGTGTTGCAGGCTTATTGGCTCACTGACGTTGATGAGATCAACCCATTAGGTATCGAAGTTTGATACCGAACCAATACGTTTTTCGATACTCGACGGTATCGATGCAATTCGGTTGGTGCCTAAAAGGTATGGAACTCAATACCCAGCCCTACTCAAGTCATTATTTCAGTGATTATCAATATTACAAATGACAGTTGAAGAGCCTTTGCCAAGTTTATTTAGCTGGGCTAACTTTGCTTTCAAGCAAAGCAAGCAAGTCTGATTTTTTTCTTCACACTATCAGTGGTTAGCACAGGGGTTTCATCTAATTCACTTTGATAAAAGCGTGATTGTCCACTTAATTTAATCCAAAGATCGTTCACATAGCATTACAAATGCAAAGGACACCACGTCGGTGAATGCCATTGCTTAAAGTGATTAATGCATCTAGAGAGGGCCTAAAATAGTTTAGCAAGTGCAAGCTCAGATGATGCTCAGCGATGAGTCCAAATTATATTCCTGAAAATAAAGACTGTGAAGAAAACAGAAGGCTCATTCTTCACTGTTCCAGACACAAATTGGATGCACAAAAGAGACACTGTGTTTTTTTTTGTTTGTTTGTTTGTTGTCATGCCCTCTGCATTTAGATTCTCGATCAAGGGTTGTGGAGGTTTAATAGATCCATTTATTAAACTTTACAAAACAGACAGCGAGTCACTGAAGGTAACACACAATCATTTTAGGTCACACTCTTCAGTATTGAATGACAAATTGTTTCATATTTAGCTGCAATAGCAGCATGCAAGCTCAGTGTTCTGTTGGCAGCATTTCTGGAAATTAGTGGTAATGAGAAACATGGCAAGTTTGGCTAATCAAGCTTTATTGGCTAAAGAGAATGAACATAAACTTGCAAACATCAACATGAGTGGAAGTAGAAGTTCTTTTCTCTTGAGAGTCCTGTATTGGCTGCTATTAATGTGAATTTGTTCAGCTAGCTACAGTATTAAAGCATGATATATTGCTACTATATCCAGCATTCTTGTAGCTCAGACAGTAGAGCATGGTGCTTGCAATGGCAAGGGGTTCAAGGTCATGTATACCTTGAATACAATGCAAGTCGCTTTGGATAAAAGCATCTGCTAAATGCATAAATGTAAATGCACTGTAAATATAGATTATCAGACGAAATTAGAGTTATTAATGTATCGTATCAGTCAATATTGAATGGTATAGCCTAATCGAACAATATTGTATATTTATTTGTGCATGCTATTTTCCAGTTTTTTTACATATAAAATACATTTGCCATCATCTAACACTAACTTCAAAGTTAACAAATAATTTAATGATACAGCTAATTGTAATGTTCAGCAAATCTCAAAATTAATATTACATTTTTCATATTATACATTTGTATGATGTTAGCAGATTTGAGTTTTTAGTGTTTTATTGTTCATTTATTTATACAGGATATTTTAAGAATTGTAAAATCAGCATTTATTTTCCATAAATAATAATAGTAATAATAATTATTATGATTATTAGCATTGGCCTACATTGTAATAATGGTATTGCAGTATAGTAGCAATCCTTAAATTAACATACCAAAATGTGCAGATCTATAATACTGGTTTAAGAGAATAAAAATGTATTCAAGATGAAGAAATTGTTGATTATGGAGCTTGACATATGCTTTTTTACAGTTTTTTTTATGTTTACAGTATAGTAGCAATCCTTAAATTAAAGGGATAGTTCACCCAAAAATGACAATTATGTCATTAATTACTCACCCTCATGTCGTTCTAAACCCGTAAGACCCCCGTTCATCTTCGGAACACATTAAGATTTTTTTTTATGAATTCTGAGAGCTCTCTGACCCTCCCATAGACAGCAATGTAAGTAACACGATCAAGGTCCAGAAACGTAGCAAGGAGATCGGTAAAATAATCCATGTGACATCAGGGGTTCAACCGTAATATTACGAAGCTACGAGAATACTTTTTGTACACAAATAAAACAAAAATAACGACTTTATTCAACAATTAGTCTCCTCCACATCACCCTGGCACCATTTTGGAGAGTATCCAATGAATGCAAACAGCGTATGCTATTTGTTGAATAAAGTCGTTATATTTGTTTTCTTTGCGTACAAAAAGTATTCTCGTAGCTTCGTAAAATTAGGGTTGAACCCCTGATGCCACATAGATTATTTTACCGATCTCCTTGCTACGTTTCTGGACGTTGATCGTGGTAGTACCCTTGCTGTCTATGGGAGGGTCAGAGAGCTCTCAGAATTCATCAAAAATATCTTAATTTGTGTTCCGAAGATGAACGAAGGTCTTCCGGGTTTAGAACGACATGAGGGTGAGTAATTAATGACAGAATTTACATTTTTGGGTGAACTAACCCTTTAACATACCAAAATGTGCAGATACGTATATAATACTGGTTTAAGAGAATAAAAATGTATTCAAAATGAAGAAATGGTTGATTATGGAGCTTGACACATGCCTTTTTTACAGTTTTTTTTTTTTTTATGGAAAAGAACTTTAAACTCTTTCTGTGTGGCACTTAAAAAGTAACAGCACACAGGCTTGGAACGATATGAGGGTATATAGTAAATAATGACAGGATTTTTTATTGTGGGTGAACTATTCCTTAAATTATCCTTAAGTGGTTTTATTTCCAGTCTAGAACTGTATTATTTTTAAGTCAGTACATAACATTGGTGAGAGTTGACAGAAGCACCATTTATGACACTATGATCCATTGCCAAAAGAAAAAAGGGGGAACATAAGAGCGCAAAGAGTGTTGTTTCTAATGTGTGTATCTGACTTTCCCGGGGTGGATGAATCTGATAATCCCATGATCTGTGCGACCTCCTTTCAAGTTTTCATGTGTAGCGGGATTGGGCGAGCTCAAGCTTTGCAAGTGCAGCCGTAATGGCGGTTTAGATATTATATAAGCACCTCAGAGCTGGAATGAAAGTGAAGGGAGGAAGATAGGGCAGGGCTCTGCAGCTGAAGAAAACAGACTCTCCGATACACTCTTTCAGTGAGACCCGTGAGAACTCTTTTCACTCAAAGGGCCAAAGAACTCAAGTCTTCTCCTCAGGGGAAGTCAAACATTAGGCCCTTCCCTCTATCAGTCCAACACATGTGATATGTATGTGACACTGGCTAGACTTCAATGAACATTGTATTCAGGGCTCTGCATTTTTGTTAAAGAGCACTGATGCCAATTTTGAGAGGCAAAATTTTTTTTTTTTTAAGACTTCTACATCGATGATTCACTATGTGATATTGACAAAAAAAGATATGTGTATATTTTCTGGGATTTTGTGTGGTGGTCAGTACACAGCAGTCTCAGAAAATATATTTTTCATTATGAGGCAATACTTGCCACATTAAATTATTTTTACTTTCATAATTTACTCTGATGCATTTCGACAAAATGACCGACTGTCGAAATGCATATGCTATTGCGTTCGAACAAGTGAGATTGATGTCCATCAGACAAAATTCACAAAAACTGTAAGCATTTTTGTTGTATCTTTTAATGGCCCAGAACTTCATAGGTTTCTTTAGGGCATGATGCCGAATCCACAAGCAAGTTTATGTACATCTAAGCGTTCATAAAATATAGTCGACATGGAAAACCTGGGAATTGCTTGATGCCACACCGATCCTAATACGACCAATCTAATGATTTTTGGCCAAACTTTTTAGAAGTTATTAGCAAAAAATGACTCTTGACCAGTAATTGGCCTTATGCCGGAATGGTGGACGTTCCCTCAGGTCAGGCTATGCACGCACTGCATCTTTGCACGTTACAGCCATCAGAGCTGTGAATAATGGGATGTATTAGGAATTTTGTGCAGCAACATGACTGTTATGAAACTAGACTTTCCTGTTTGACGAGCAGTCTCAGCGATAACAGCCCCTCCGTTTGACCAAAAATTCATACAGTATATATCTTTAGCATTTTATATACCACTCACCCACTATTTGCACAGACTTGCTCTTCAGAATAAAGATTCAAATGTCCTGCAGTTGGACTCTCAAATTGTTATGGGGCTTTTTGAATTGCAGTTTTGGGTCTAATAGCTGTGAAATGTTCCGATACTGATTTAGCAAAATTTTGCAAAAAAAGTTTAAGGCACTGTTTGAATCAGACACTTTGCCTCAGGCAAAAGGCTAATGTGTTTATAATTTATTAAACACATGGCTCTTACTTGTGTCTAATACCTCAGAGAATTGAGATTGAGAGGAGCGGCACATTTCTGTGAATGCAGCAACTATATGCCACGTCACGTCCAATTTCCAAAAGATTCATATGGTACTTTTGATATGTGTGAAATGTTTTAAAATATTCCTCTTCAGGAATCTCAGGATGTGTCAGTGAGGAGCGCGTGTGCTGTGCTGTATCTGCTAGTGTGTGCTTGGTTCTGGGAGAAGAGTATCTTTTATCATCTTGCTGTGAGAAATATCTCCCAAAAATAAACAGTGAAAGACAAGGGAGCATCTCATATAGGAAATGGGGATCACATGTAATGCAACCTTGTTATTTTAGCATTTGGGAGAACAGTTTGCATTTTTCATAATCCTCTATTGGTTTGGTGCTATAAACCAATGATTGAAATCAAAGCTTCCTTAAAATGAAGATGTCTTATGAAAAAAGTCATGTTTCAATTTTATTGTAAAAAGAAAGTTTCCTAAAAAAAAAAAGAAAAGAAAATAACTTTCATTTTTTGCAAACAAAATACATGTATATTGCCATGTCAAAAGTAGAAAATAACCAGGTTGTGAAAGCGAAACTACTTTGTTTGGTCTTCCAAAAGAGGACGATATCCGCTTCGTCATGCCTGGAGCTGATCTGTGCTGGTCGCTGAGGGAATACATCAACTTTCACCGTGGACAAAACCGAGTCCAGCCCGCCTCAGCTCACTCTATCCCGGCCTCAGCACACGCTAAGTCGGGGCTTCCCCTCACGGTAGGCCGCTGTGTTTTTCGTTGCCACTGATGATTCAAACGCAAGTTTTGAGCAGTGTAGAGTAGCACTTGTTGTTTGTAATTTCTCCGATCACAAATGCAGACAGAGTTTTATGTTTACGCGGCGCGATGCAATGCAACGCGTAAAAAGACAGTATAAGTCATTATAATCAGTAATTATGTCCCCACTGGATGCAACAGATGCCTCGTTTATAATGGGTTTTTATGCTAATGTCGGCTCCGGCCGGGACACGCCATCAACAGTATGTGAGGGGCGTAACATTTCCGTCTCACGCTTGAGGTATTCGGCCAATCACAATGCACTGGATAGCTGGCCAATCAGAGCACACCTCGCCGCACACAGAACGATGAGCTTTGTAGAAATCGACGTGTTTCAGAAAGGCGGGGCATAGAGGAGAAACAGTAATGTACAGTATGTGGAAAATAATGTGGTTTTTTAACTTTAAACCGCATAAACACATTTCATTACACCAAATACACAAAATAATGTTCTTTTTAGCAGCATCATATGACCCCTTTAATAGCAATAACACTCAAAATTATTTTATTGTAATTATACATACCTCCGCGTCAGCTTTGTGGTTTCGTTGATGGTATATTATTAATGTGTTTTGTAATGCTTTTATGTTCATAATCATAGGCTACTATTAAAATACCCAGAACAAAAATAAACACACATTAACACATGTTCATAATTTTATGTATTTATTATTTTTAGTTTCTTGAAAGTCTCCCGAGCAGCATTTTGAGCTCAGATCAAATGTTCATAATGTTCATAGAGCGCCCTCAGGCGACCGTTAATTTTACATCAGCATGAATACGCTACCTAGAGGTGATTAACGAACATTTTTAAATTAACCACCAAATTATCATCATTTTTGTAAGTTAACAACGATCCCACCTCAGTAAATTAGTAAAATATTAAACATTAAATATTAAAATATTAAAGAGTTATTGCCTACATAATATATTTTAATATAAATAATGTATGAAATAGATGTTAAAGCAGAAATAAGAAAGATGTAAACGGCATCTCTCATTCAAACTCTCTCGCTCTCTCTTCCAGCTCGTCGCTACTCCGCATTGGATTGTGGGAAATAGTGCTTCAGCGAGTGTACATCGGTTGTACACTCGAAATCAGAATGCATTGTGGGTAAAAAGTAGTGAACGAATGTAAGGAATGAAGTAGTTCACTTAGGATTCGGACAGCACTACAAAATGACTGACACCCGATATAATGCACTAAATAGTGGATAGGGAGTGGTTTCAGACACAGCTCTTGATTAGCTGGTTCAGGTGTGTTTGATTAGGGTTGAAGCTAAACTCTGCAGTACACTAGCCCTCCAGGACCAAGTTTGGTCACCCCTAATTTAAATGATTTAGTGAGAGTGTGAAAAATGACTTAAGGGAGTTTACTTTCTAAAAAGTCTACAGTGCCAAAATGCCCATGCAGTGGCTATGGAAGAAACACACAGACTAACATATTGCCCAGCCCTACATTTCAGCCCTCAGAGACTTACTATTGAACGCAATGACGAGTGTCAGTCTGGGACTTGCTTTACGGAAGCACCAATGAATTTGCATTTATTTATTTTTTACCATCAGTAGTGCCAAAATACTTCAGTTGTTCATACTTAAACTTTTGAAGTGTTTTGTTAGCACAGACCCAGGTTATGATCGTTTCACT
The DNA here is from genome assembly GCF_001515645.1 of Sinocyclocheilus grahami. NCBI lineage: Eukaryota > Metazoa > Chordata > Actinopteri > Cypriniformes > Cyprinidae > Sinocyclocheilus > Sinocyclocheilus grahami. Next base: position 1,222,456 of record NW_015505218.1, on the reverse strand, counting down.
TTCATGCTCGGCCTGCAAACAAGTAGGCGGCAACTAATTGCTGAGGTCATTAAAATGCATTCTCATTATGTGGAACTGTGTGTGTTTTCGCCGAGAAGATCTCAGATTCTCAAAGGACTGTTGTGCAAGCCGAGAGTAGAAGGAAATATATCAAGAAGAGGACAGACCGACATTCACACACTACCTATTGGATGGAGCTCAAATTGACATTCCAAAAATTCTGTGGGGAAAAATCTACATATACAATTATTCACCCATTAGAAAAAGCTGCTTAACTGCGCATTTTTACTTTTCACAGTTAAAGGCGACTGTTTTGGAGAGACAGTTTTGACTATTTAAGACTTATTAGGATTTAATATTTTTCTTACTTTCACATACTTTTTTCACCAACTTGGAAACGAACAATACGTATGTCTAAATTGCATATAAAATGCACTTTGTATAATTCAGTTCCTGCCTAACCATACGCACCACAGGTTTGTCCGGATCATTGCTGGGAAAGAATTATAGCGACTTGATCTCTATGAACTCTAATTGAATACTGCTGGTTTATGAAAACGGATGCTTTCACAATATCACCAAAAACCTTACACAGTCCTCGTATTGATAAGCATTTGTAACAATGAGAAACAAATGTTTAAATGACGCAATTCCTCGTCTTACTGCTTATTTTACCTGAATTGTAGTCACAGAGTAAGTGATTTCGGCTGACATCAAATGTCCAAATGTCGGTATATAACCAGTTTCATCTTTCTAGTGACCCTTCTAGTCGAACCACAGACCTAACTTTAGGTCAGACTTGTTGGCCTTGAGAATACAAGCATTCTTGAGAGCTAAACGTGGGGCCTGGTATTACAGTATTCTGAAACCTGAAACCCTTATTGCAATCAGTGTAGTTCTTTACATGGGTGGGAAGGTATTACTCATTTGTAACAGTGTATTTCTTCGCTCTGAATAACCTGTCAATCAGCTGACAAATGGCTTAATGTGTTCATGCAGATGGGAGCTAAATATGGCAGCGTGTGGCATGTTGGCTAACCTGCGAGACAGTTCTGGTTACACGACAAGGTGTCTGGGATTTGTAATACCAAAAGCAGATCATCAAAGAGGTAAACCAGCACAAATGAAGCTGTATCGGGAGAGTGAAATCGCTGCAACTGTTGTTGATGACCAGTGGCTTCATGGAACTATGCCACCAATGATTATTAGCTGTCCTGAGCATCTCCTGCCAGCTAATTGGTAGTGTTAACCTCAGATAACGTCATGTTGAACGCTAAAGGCTGGGTTAATCTACATGCATTTTTAAGTCTGAAGAGATTTTAAAGACCCTCTGTGGTGAAAATCAAGTTTTTAACCTTGTTTAAATGTCTGTCTGGTGTTTTTAAAATGCTTAAAGATAAACTATGTGCTAATTCATCAGTCAACACCATTGTTGAGCATTTTCTCCTTAAAACGGCGGTGTACCAAAGACAGCCCCCCCACAAAAAATGTTTTGATACAAACTGCCTGTCAAAAACATGTAACCAATCCCACCAACCGGCGGGGCGGGACCAAACTATGTGCTAATTCATCAGTCAACACCATTGTTGAGCATTTTCTCCTTAAAACGGCGGTGTACCAAAGACAGCCCCCCCCCAAAAAAATGTTTTGATACAAACTGCCTGTCAAAAACATGTAACCAATCCCATCAACCTGCGGGGCGGGACTTTTTTTATTTTGTTCAGTGCGGAGTTATACAAGCTCGCGAATCCTCTCATATATATGGGTCAATATCACCATAGAGTGCCTTTCAACCCTCACAATATTAAAAATATAGGTTTTAATTTCCCATTCGCTTTGTCACATCATAAATAGTAGGCACTCAAGTACTATGGAACCATATTAGCTGAGCTCCCACACATTTTTTTTTAGATAATTATGGGTGATTATTCGAAGCATAAACCATAAGATATGTCCACCCTGTCATGGACATATATATTACTGTTAAATATGTTTTCATTGCAAAATTAAGATGCAAATTATATTTTCTGAAAGGTATGATGTCCCTTTCTTAAACAGGGTTATTTGTTTGCTTTCAAATTATAAACACATAAAAGATTTTATGTAAACCATGTGTTTTTAAAGAAACTCATACAATTCTTATTTTTTCTTATTTGGAGAAAACTGTGCTATTTGGATGCAGTTTTTTGTTTGCATTTGTTATTGCCCCCACACCTAGCTATTGAACACACTGGATTATATAGATATGATTAAATTATTATTTAAAATATTATTGTAAAATATCAAGATGACAGGGTGGATCAGCACATGACGGGGTGGACACATAAAGCGGAACACACAAAGCATGACAAAATATGACAATGAAACATTTATTCAACTTCTAAAAAAAGGGTGGACATTTTGGAACAACAACAGGGTGGACATTTTGTGCTTCAGTTAGCATATTAGCTTACAATAAACTGTGACTAGCTAAATAGTTGGTCTGGTTGTTGAAGAGAATTTGGAAACTAAACAAAATCTAGAAAATTTATCCAAAGAGCCAAGTAATAATTTTGTTATGAATATAAAAACTTAGCCTAATATAACACCCTTTCATAGTCATGTTTATGTTAAGTTATCATGGCAAATTAGTTATTTATGTACAGGACACCAAAAGGCACCCTACAGTGATATTGACCCATACACACATATACATTTAGTCATTTACATTTACATTTATTCATTTTGCAGACGCTTTTATCCAAAGTGACAATTCGGGGAATACATAAAGCGATTCTTCTTAAAGAGGCAAACAGACACAGGAAGTGCTCTTAATACCAAGTTTCAGGTATTTGTTCAAATAAGAACAAACTAGAAAGGGAAGGAATAAATAATTTTGCAATATTTTTTATTTAGGATGAAGTCAAGTAGTGTCAAAAGAGATGAGTTTTCAGCTGTCGCTTGAAAATTGTCAGGGATTCAGCATTCCGGATAGGTGTGGGAAGATCATTCCACCAGCCAGGAATGGTGAACGAGAATGTTCTGGAAAGTGATTTTGAGCCTCTCTACGATGTACCACGAGGCATCGCTCACTAGCGGATCTCAGACTTCTGCAGGGGATGTAGATTCGTAATAGTGAGTGGAAGTAGACGGGTGCAGAGCCTGTAGCTGTTCTGTATGCAAGCATCAATGTCTTGAACTTGATGCGAGCCGCAACCGGCAGCCAGTGCAAGGAGATAAAGAGAGGTGTAACATGGGCTCTATTGGGCTCGTTGCAGACCAGTTGTGCCGCTGCATTCTGAATCATTTGTAGAGGTTTGATTGTGCTTGATGGGAGTCCAACCAGAAGAGCATTGCAGTAGTCCAGCCTAGAAATGACAAGGGCCTGGACAAGAAGTTGAACAGCATGCTCCGTTAGAAAGGGCCTGATCTTGATGTTGTGCAATGCAAACCTGAAAGATTGAGCAGTCTTTGCAATGTGTTCTTTGAAGGTCAGCTGGTTATCAAAGGTTACACCAAGATTTCTGACCGAAGTTGATGGGGTAATTGTAGAAGAACCTAGCTGGATGGTGAAATCATGCTGTAGAGTTGGAGTGGCAGGGAAGACAAGAAGCTCAGTCTTTGCCAGGTTGAGCTGTAGGTGATGTTCTTTCATCACATACATATATATATGATGCGATCTAGGAAAAAAAGGGTTTGATGCTATATAAAAACTGGGTTCAAGCCCTTTCCAAAACTGTTTGGCTTTTGGCTGATAGCTATGATTTTCAGGAATGGAATTTTGAGAAAAACGGGTTTAAAGTGAGGCAATGAAAATAAAAACGCAACAGTCAAAGTACAAAAGTATCACAAGTAAAAGTCACTTTACTGTGGTAAAAAAATTATTTTAGTCACTGTACATGATGTAAAAGATACAAAATGACCCCAAGGAACACAGAACACTTGCAGACATTTGAACATTAATTGTAGCCTATGTCTGTTCGTAAAACATCACAGATTACAGCATGCAGGCTATCTCGAATTCTTCTCCTGTTGTACTTTGGACTTATTGCTGGACTTAATACATAACCAGACACAGTTTGGGTTGTAACTTGTAGTTTTGTGTTCTAAACTTGTAGTTTTATTTCATGCTGTCCCCATTTGAACTAAATGAAAGTAATGCATATGAAAATGGTGCTGGGGGCCCTTTAAGAATGAGAGCTGTGTCAGGAGCGCTATACTGCATCATTACACAAACAGACTAACATTTGCCTGAAGAGGACAGTTTTCCGTTGTTTTATAATATATAACAGACTGTCATTGGACTCCTCCTCTTTAGTAACTTCATCATCAGATCCTTCATTTCTGGATGTGAAATAGTCCATTTTAACATCATTTAGGGAACTGACATCACCAAGATTGAGCAGATTGAGATGAGCAAGATCGTTTAAGTGAGCAGCTACTAAAAACTGTGTAGTTCTCTTGCGCTCCACCATCTCATGATATTAAAATATAAATAAATAAAAAAACTTTGCGTGCCGTAGTTTACACAAGACTGGCTGGAAATGTGCATTGATGCACCTTTATTATATGTGTTACGTGGTTTATTTTGGTAGGTTAACTGTTTTTGTGGTGTTAAGAAAAAGCACCTCCGCAGTGCGTTCTTAACATAAGAGAAAGAGACAGTCTTTTCTGCTTGCTGCAATAAATAGCTTTTTTTCTGCACTAAACAAGTGAATTTTGCCTAGATATTTTCAGAGATGATAGACAAGATGTTATAGAATAATAATTGAATGAAAACCTAATTTTGTGTGTTTAAATGTGCTCATTTAATTACTAGTTGGTGACCACTTGATGTCCAATGTCAAATCTGGGTCTTGAAGCAAAACTTCTCAGTTTACGTATGTAATCATTGTTCCCTGAGCAGAACAAGACACTTTGTCCTCTAGCGGTCGCTATGAGGAATGCCTTCGGCGTGATCGGTGTCTGAAGCATACATCTAAACACGACAATAACATTGGCCGGCGACATCCTATGACATCATTATCGGCGCGACCACAGTATAAAAAGGCACCGGCAGAGCATGTCATCCGCTTCTTCGTCTGAAGCTTGTGTCTGAAGCATGACAAGACATCTAGAGGACGCAGTGTCTCTTTCCCTTCTCAGGGTACCATGGTTCCATACGTAACCTGAGACGTTTCCTTCCGAGGGAACATCGAACTGCATCCTCTTGCGGTCGCTATGGGGAATGGTATACCCATGCCGCCATGCTGAGGGGAGTGCATGCCAAGCACCACGGCGAGCACTAAATACCAACTCTACCAAGCCATGGGAGTTGCCCCTGAGACGCCTTGACAACTGTTAGTGACATTATCCCCTTCGGCCAAAGGCCTGAGCTGCATACCCTAAAAAAACGTACCTGTTAAGAGCTGGGCTGAAAAGCCTGAACCCAGAGCAGGGCAATCAGTTTCTAACCTTTATATAATGTGTATTTTCTGGATTTTTTTTGTTGATATTCTGTCTCTATCTGTTAAAATAAACCTATCATAAAAATGACAGACCCTTAATTTCTTTGTAAGTGGGCAAACTTACAAAATCGGCAGGGGATCAAATAAATATTTTCCCCACTGTACCATGCAGGATTTTAGAAAGTGTGCAGGATGCTTAGCGTGCACACTTACCACAATGTGGATTTCATAAAGTGCACAGAAGCTCAGCGTCTGCACTCACCATAATATAGATTTCAGAAACACCGTTCCTAAGGGGTAAATGAGGCTGTTACTTAGACAGGCCTAGGAACCCTGTGTGACTGTGGCCCGCTCAAGGGAGCAGTTACTTAATTCAGCAGGAGTCCTCGTGCTCCGAGTGCATTGAAAAAGGTGTATCTCATAGAAAAACCCTCCATGTGAGGGAAAAACCGCCAACTCAACCATAGTCACAGAACAGGCTCCAGAGCATGTGGTCATACATATCTAGAAGGGAGTAGCATCCAGCTCTCAGACTGAGAGGGGAACAACAACACTCGAATTGGAAGCAGTGTGCTCATAGATAACCCTCTAGAGTGAGGGGAGCACTACAAGCTCAACCACAAGAGCAGCATATCTGGGAGGCAGAAAGACCTAACAACCTGGTGTTGCTGACTCACGGAGCTCTGAGGCGGGGAACTCGAATCTCAGGCAGAGAGGAAACTCCGACGCCCAGAAGGGAGTGGCGTGCTCTCAAGTGACCCTCTATAGTGAGGGGAACATTGCTAGCTCGACCAATAAGCAGCCCACCAGGGAGGCAGAAGGTGGCCCAGCAACCTAGCATGACTGCTGACTGGAGCTCAATGGAGTGGAGGCCCAACTCTCAGAAATAGCAGAGGAACTCGGTTGCTCAATTTGGGAGCGGCGTGCTCATAGCTGACCCTCTAAGGTGAGGGAAGCACTCCTAAGCTCAACCAATCAATGAGAGCAGCCTTACAGGGAGGCAGAGAGAGGCCTAGCACCCTGAGGCTGCTGCTCAATGGAGCTCCAAGGAGTGGAGGACCCGATGAGAGGCGACCTCAGACACTCAATTGGGAGCGGCATGCTCAATGGAAACCCTCCGAGGTGAGGGGAGCACTGCTAGGCTCAGCCAAATAGGGGCAAATTATCAGGGAGGCACCAAGTGGCCAAACCACCTGATGTCGATGTAATGGAGTTCAAAGAGTGGAGGGCTCAACCCTTAGCAAAGATAGGGGAACCCAGCTCGAAGTGATCATTAGCCCAGGGGCAAAGTACCTAGCTCTTAAGTAGAGAGGAGGACTCACATAATCTGCCCAGGACTGGCAAGCTCATAAAAGACCCTCCCGCAGTGAGGGGAGCATGACTATGTTTGGGGAGCAGATTGATCGCAAATGGGACATCAGAAATGGGATCCAGCTAAGAGGGGATCACACATTCCAACAGGGAACAACAGGATCCCAGCATAGAGGCAACTGACCAAGGAGGTGACAGGGATGGGCCTAACACGCCGGTAATGATGTCATAGGCAGTCGCCGGCCAATGTTATTGTCATGTTTAGATGTATGCTTCAAACACTGGTCACGCTGAAGGCGTTCCCCATAGCGACCGCTAGAGGACACAGTTCGATGTTCCCTCGGAAGGGAACCAGCTTCTAACTAAACATCAGGATTTTATAAGTAGCCTATATATGTGGATGATTGGACAGAAGTTATCTATAATGTTTTATTTTATTTGAAATGTTTAAAACTCTCTTTGTTTTTGTGTTCTACCTCTTGGCCAGGCCTGAAGTGAGCAGCTCCAGTCCATCAGGATCAGTCAAGCCCAGCGGAAACACCCATAAGATCTGCCTGGTGTGCTCCGATGAGGCCTCTGGATGTCATTATGGGGTGCTCACCTGTGGTAGCTGCAAGGTTTTCTTCAAAAGAGCTGTGGAGGGTGAGCCTGCAGGACACACATACTCCTTCATGCTCCTGTTTTGACAGTAGGGCTGACTCAGTGGAACACACTGGACTGATAAATGCTTTGAATCTCATTTCATTAAGCAGTGAATAACAAAGGAATTGCATTTACTTTCAAGGTTGTCTTGTCGAATACATTTTAAGTAACGTTTGATGGCAGATAAAATGCTGGGATATAGCCACCCAGAACTGAGTTTTACTTTAGTCAATGTCTGTTAGGTCACATTAAAAGTGTGATTTATTTTTGGAATGTCTCTTCAAATTTACAGACGAGCCCTTACTATGTTCTATGTATTATATGTACTATGTATGCCTCAACCTCCCGTTTCAACAGGAAATACATCAAACAGGAAGGAAAACTATTAATAGTAATTTTATGGTAGCAAATAAGTTTAGAAGAAAATTGCTGAAATTAATTGAAAAAAAACAAAAAACTTTTATTTCATGCAATATTTAATAACAGAAAATGTACACTGTATAATTTCAAATTAATTATTCAGATAGTCAGCCAATAATTGTAAAATGGCTATATTGACTTGATTTAATCATATTTACTTATATATTGCTGTTATAAATTCCGATATCCCAGATAGGTGGATTTATTATTGTGATCATAATGTAAATCACTCAATATGTGGTCATAAGTAGACATTTCCTGCTTGTGTTTACAGTTTTTCTCAATTGATTTGACACATTTCTCTAAACTCAGGTCACTGTTCTCAAAACAGTTAACACAGCGAGCTGAACACTTTGTAAATGTCCTAAACAGATAGTATGTTTTCATTAATTTAATACAAATTACAAATCATGCAAATACTTTTCTCAAAACAATGTGCACAAAACTCTCAAATGTATTCACAATAGTTCATACAACCAACCAATACTTTAAAATATTTGAAAAAAGGTTTTACACAAATCACAAACATTTATGTATCATTTGTCCAAACACAACAAACAAAACTCTGTAATTTGTCATTCTATCAAATGATATATTTTCGATTGGCCTTAAACTGATAACTACTCGGTTAATTGTATACACACAACACAGGAAATGCAGTTTTCCTAATTGTTTACACGTTTATCACACTTGCTTTAGAGTAATAATAAAAGGGAAAGTATACAAAGAGCAAGAACGAATATGCAAAAAAAAATAATATTAATAAAAAGAGGAGAAAATGTAAAAAGACATGCACAGACAACTGGGAGGAAGGGGGTGAAAGGAGAGGTAGAAGGTGCAGATGAATTTCAAATGAAATCAGAATTACCCAAATTGACCATGTAAAATATCAAACACTTATAAAGTGTTGTACTATGATTGTTGAGAGTACAGATTTTTAGTCCTCCTCAGACAACTTCTGTTATTTACTGTAAATGTCCAAACATGCTAACTCTCACAGTGAGGGGAGCACTTCCTAGCTCGACTAGAAGGCAGCGCTAGATTAGAAGGGACAGTCTAGCATAAACTAATGTCAACTAATGCAGCTGAGCGCAGTCTTATACTCTCTCGTCTTATAATCTCGATAGAGAGCATGGGTCCCGTTTAACCAGGCCAAAAGAGAACCTGTAGAGGCAATGGGCCCCAATAACCCATTCATGCATACTGCTCCTCAGAGCCGAAGCACTCAGGAAGTGTTTCCACAGAAACACATCTCACTCGTACCTCAGGGAATGCAGTGTACTCAAGACCACTCCGCGAAGGGGCGATTCACTGGTTCAACCATAAGGGCAGTGTGACAGGGAGGTCCTGTGGACCTGACCATCTATCGAACTGCAGAGTGAAGTTAAGGAGTGTTAAGCCACTCAACGCCTCAGCGCGAGGAGCTCTCGCTCAGAGAGCGTGCATGATGGTTGAGAGGATGACTAGGAGTGAGAGGAGGGCTGTCATCCAGCCTGGATCCAGTACCGACAGGTGAGACCATCACCACAATCGGTCAACAGCGAGCGGTTTCTTACTTCAGCAGGGGAGGTGCTCGCAGAGGTCTTAACCCTAAAACAAAGTCAGAAAAACAGGGGCAGGTCCCAAGTAGTGCTGCGGAGAAAACTAGTTAGTGAATTCACTTAAAACTTGCAATAGAGTAGATGAAATGGATCGTACTCCCCAACCACGGCTCCCGCGCATGACTCAATTTCAGAACTTTTTTATATTTTCGATTGGCCTTAAACTGATAACTACTCGGTTAATTGTATACACACAACACAGGAAATGCAGTTTTCCTAATTGTTTACACGTTTATCACACTTGCTTTAGAGTAATAATAAAAGGGAAAGTATACAAAGAGCAAGAACGAATATGCAAAAAAAAATAATATTAATAAAAAGAGGAGAAAATGTAAAAAGACATGCACAGACAACTGGGAGGAAGGGGGTGAAAGGAGAGGTAGAAGGTGCAGATGAATTTCAAATGAAATCAGAATTACCCAAATTGACCATGTAAAATATCAAACACTTATAAAGTGTTGTACTATGATTGTTGAGAGTACAGATTTTTAGTCCTCCTCAGACAACTTCTGTTATTTACTGTAAATGTCCAAACATTTTTCAGAATTTAAGTTCTGTCAGGACCACTATCATCAAAGATGACTGACAATTAGCATACAGTTTGGATTGGCGGTATGGTTCCGTTCAGCCTAGCATGGATAAGAGCAGGGAGAGCAGCAATAACCCCCCAGGGTAAACAGAACAGAACCAACATGAATGTATTGCAGATATCATAAAGGTTCAGCATTTAATGTAACGTTTAAGAAATTAGTCTGATTCAATGAGCATCAGAAGGCTGAATCCTGACTGATGAGAGGAGTTGGGGATGGAGGTGGGTAATTAGATATTGAGCAACGCGAAATCTGGTGATAATACTGAAGGACCTTATATATATGAATGCCGTGATGGGTGTCGCATTCCTATGGGTAGACATGGATCAGCTGAGAGTCAGCTGATGTGAGCTTGACTAACGTGGCCTGCCAGAACTGATGCTATGCTTGATTTTGAGATCATTCAGATGGACAATCAAGATTGTTTTGAACACTAGTATTTTCACCAGCTAAAAAAGTCAAACAAATTCACAAACAGATCACAAACCGATTTTAAGTTAAGTAAGGGCAATTTGTTTTTCACATGAGTTATAGGAGTTAGATATACACAATATATGGGGCACCTATTCTACAAAATAGGTGCAAACTAAAATCCTTCTATTATCTATTGAAACCCAAAATAATATTTAAAATATTAGACTTAATATATATAAAATAATTTATTGGGGGCTTTCAGTTGGGAGGTGGCTGTCCCGAACCCTAACCCCTAAATTTCGACTTATGAAAATGATATTGAAATAATTTTTGTATTTTTTTCCATTGTTGTTTTTAAAAGTGTCTTTTTGATTCTTTTAAAAAGTTACGTTTAAAAAAAAAAAATTCATATTTTCTTTGTAAATTATGAAACTTAATGTAAAAAAAAATGTGTCCTGCATTTTTCATGTCACTACCGAAACAGTGTATGTTTTAGTCTTTTGGCCGAGACTTTTTACCTAGATTTGAACTAAACCCATAAATTTATGATCAGGAAATACTCCTGTGTCCCCCTCTTACGTTTAAAAAAAAAAAAAATCATATTTTCTTTGTAAATTATGAAACTTAATGTAAAAAAAAATGTGTCCTGCATTTTTCATGTCACTACCGAAACAGTGTATGTTTTAGTCTTTTGGCCGAGACTTTTTACCTAGATTTGAACTAAACCCATAAATTTATGATCAGGAAATACTCCTGTGTCCCCCTCTCTCGTAGCTACAAGGTGCGAGTAGATAGGTCTCATCATTTCAAGGTAAATGTGTTCAAAAGTCTGAAAAATCTGTGTGTAACTTTAAGGAACGTCACTACCGAACACCTTTCTTTTCTGCAATTAAACACACCTTTTTGAGTTGGGTATAGTGCGTTACACAGTAACTGCGTTACTGTATTCTAATTACTTTTCCTGGTAATGCAGTAAAGTAATGCGTTACATTTTAATTGTAATTCTAATTGTATTACAGTTACTAATGTCAATAAAATTATGTTACTTAAATTACAAATGCAGTATTTAAAAAATACGAAGTAAAAATCATGTTTTGTGCATCAGTATGCCCTTTAATAAATCACCGGAGATTGCAAGCTAATGCAGACGAGTCCTACAACATTTAGATGCAATGAAAGATTGCCTATCATATTTCAAAATGTTGCACTCGATTTCACATATTTTATTCTGGCATTATAGCTTGAGAAAAGTTCAACAAGTGAATGTGTATAAGTTTATGTCACAGTAACACTAATATAAGTAAAAATAAATGACTCATTAGAATGAGATCATCCGCTGGATTAAGCCACGTTGGCATCACAATTCAAGGCTTATTCCTCACAGCGTGTCTTCTTCCAAAAACGAAAAGAAGCCGAGATGAACTTGAATCTTTCTTTGTTTACGAAGGTGATGTGGACATTTACATGTCCGCGCATCTCAAGCATGGTACCTGGCGTTGGTTTCATACGGATTATTTTATCAGAGAATATTTGTTTTCGACACGACTTACTTCATTTAATAATAGACACTTCAAGCTTTCTTTAGATATACTGTATTTCTCATGTCATTTTCATTCATTTTAGTGACTAGTTTCAGAAAGATATTCACGGAAACTGAGAATGCAGAACGCGCACCCTATTTGTTTCCTTTATTTTACAAAACCCTTTAAAAAAGTGTTGTTGATATTGGGAGTGTATACAAATGATACTTATGTAATTTTTAAGTCAATATTAAATTAATGAAAGAATTATGAGTTTCTCTTTGAAGTGTAATTTTTAGGTTTGATCACTTGAAAAGTAAAGTAAACTTGAAAGTAAAGTAATTAGTAATCTGATTACTTCTTAAATGCTTAAATACTTTTTTTGACTAACTTACCCAACACTATACCACTGTTCAGAACTGTGCTAGCTAACCATGTGCTGATTAGCATCGAGTTAGGTTCAAAATTATCTAAAATTGTCACTACTGAAACATTTGGTGGAGTTTCGGTAGTGACATCTTTGTTTTTTGGGTGTTATCCCATAGAATTGTCACTACCGAAACATGTCATCATTGTTTCGGTAGTGACAAAAAGAAACACGTAATCCTCATATTTGGGGGAAATAAACAAAATTTTAGTACAGTTATGCAATTATTTTGTATTTTAGTATGTTTTAGTATTTTAGTATGTGAGTTAAAATTCTATAATGTGATGTGGTTGCTGCCAAAGCATTACTGTCACTACCGAAAATGTGCTGTCACTACTGAACCATGGGATGTTTTGTCAAAAATAAAGTAAACTGAATTATCAACTAAGATATTTTTTTGGCTCAATGTACATTCAAACTAACAAACCCTTAACTTTGAAATCAGTATGATGGGAAATAAACAAAATTTTAGTACAGTTATGCAATTATTTTGTATTTTAGTATGTTTTAGTATTTTAGTATGTGAGTTAAAATTCTATAATGTGATGTGGTTGCTGCCAAAGCATTACTGTCACTACCGAAAATGTGCTGTCACTACTGAACCATGGGATGTTTTGTCAAAAATAAAGTAAACTGAATTATCAACTAAGATATTTTTTTGGCTCAATGTACATTCAAACTAACAAACCCTTAACTTTGAAATCAGTATGATTAACTTTTTGCCTTTTACAAAGAAAAATCTGATTCAAAATACAACATCGGTAGTGACAAATTTGGGGAGAGTTGTTAAAAAATTAATTGTCATGGATTTACCTCTGAAAAAAATTGTAGTAAAATAGCAACTATATATATATATATTTATATTTACAAACTAGATGTAAGCAAAATGTTAATAGGTCAATATAACCCTTCTAATTAAATTATTATTACTGTTTCGGTAGTGACAAATTTGGGGAGAGGACAAATATTCCAAAACTTTCTGGAAATACAATATGAGAATTAACAGCACAATTACTAGAAATGTGTACCTTGGATATTATACAATTTGCATACATACAATTTGTTTGGAAAAAGAACAATTTTATTTAGCAAAAAATGCAATTAACATGTATTTTCATTAGCATATTTCTGCATCTACCACTGGGTATGTTTTATAATCAATAGAGAACACACCAACAGTTTTGATGTTAATATTTATTACTTTTAATAAATGCATTTCTAGAAAAAATCGCAGTGCTTCATTTTGCAGTAAAGTCGAACGGTTTGGTTAAGATAAGTTTGTGTTTAGATAGCTATGTTAATTGTTTTGAGAACAAGTGCATTACATTGGAGAAAAGTGTCAAATCGATTGAGAAAAACGGTAAAAGCATGTTTTGTGTGTTTCTATTTTTTTTCAATACAAATTATATTATTGTAATAATTTGAATGAAAGTTGAATCAATTCCTTTGCCCCCCTTTAGCTATAATGGCAGCATAAACTGCCATGTCGAAGCAATGCTGATCCATGATATTCTGCATGAGAATGTTCCCAAAGGCATTTCGTGCTTCAGTCAAAGCAGGAACCTTAAGTATAGGGGTGCCCAAACTCGGTCCTGGAGGGCCGGTGTCCTGCAGAGTTTAGCTCCAACCCCAATTAAACACACCTGAAGCAGCTAATCAATCTCTTACTAGGCTTACTAGAACCTTCCCAGCAGGTGTGTTGAGGCAAGCTGGAGCTAAACTCTGCAGGACACCGGCCCTCCAGGACCGAGTTTTGGGCATCTCTGCTTTAGTACAATTACTAACTGTATATAAATAACTGACCTCGAAAATCGTGCAGAGTCTGAAATATTTCTGATTTGTTTCTTTTCCAAGAAATACAGCTTTGTTTAAATGATATTTTGAATATCATTTATTTTCCCCTAATAGAATCACAAACACTAGCACTTACAGGGTGATACTTTATTTGGTATCCTTTGAATATGTTTTTGTGTTATCAGCTCCATCAATCACAGTTTTCTGAAACCTTAGCAGACAGATGATCAGGTTTGCCTTAATTAGTCACAGAGAAAAACACATTGTCAAAGTGTGGTGTCCTGCAGATGTGTGACTTTGAGATGAGATATTTCCTAGTGTTTGGAGCACAGAATATGTTTAGAAAAAGAGCACGCAGCAGTAAAGCTCATGTGCTTGGCTCCTCCACAGAATTCCCTCCTGTTTTAACACATGCTCCATCCGAATACTGAAACCGAGTCCACCTGCATAATGTTGCTACAAATCCACTCCTGTGGCATCATCTGCCATCCGTTCTTCTTTAGAGCAAAACATAGGCATTCAAAAAGTAAAAACCCAATTCATTTTGGCCACAGTAATTTGATTATATATAATATATATATATCTTTCAGAACAGAATATATGTGCTCAGAGGTTGAAGAGATGCTGTTTCTGTAGAAGCCATGTACACAATTCAGAGTCTGAGCAATTGCATTAATTGGAAACCATGGAAGATAACCAAAGTCCCGGTGAAGAACTAACCATAATCCACAAATTAGAAAAGTATTTAATTCTAAATATTTTGCCAATGGTTTCTATTCATGAATCAGTGGTTCTAAGTCATATTGTACTCTCATTTGATCGTCTTAATCAAAGCAGTGCTTTATGGGATGCATAGTTAATTGCTTCATATAAGTAAACAGTCTTGTCTTTTTTCTTCAATTCAAAGTTGATGATGTTGTGATTCATTTTGGAGCTGATTGATTTTGATTCAAAGTGATTTTTAACTTCAGTCAGTCTTTTAACTGACGTTGAAGGCTGCTAAACGTGGACTGCTGCGCTCTAGTGTGCCAAGAAAATATGTTAAATAACAATCCTGATTTAATGAAAATATAACTTTCTGTTGGTACAGATTGGTAATAGTTAAAATGTCCATGTCTATGTCAGAAGGAACTTTTTGTTGTTGTTGTTGTTGGAAATGAACCCTGAGGAATAAGGTATTCTTTAATTTAAGTTTCATTAGTTATATACTGATGATCAATAAGTCATTTGCATAATAATTTGCATTACCTCTATTTAAGCTCAGTTTTTTATCCGCCCATATTCAGTATTCAATATCTTGGCTTGCCTCTATGAATGAAATAACAAGTTAAAGATCATGGCCAATCATAACAAAGGTAATTTGCATATATAAGTCTTAAAGGTACAGTAGCACAGTGTTAAAAGTGACACAATAAAGTGACACCTAATCAAAAGTTGTCTTGTCTTTTGTAAATCTTTTTAACCGACAAGAATTTTGGTTAATGTTGGCTAAGATTGACAAATCACTTGGTTTATATTTCTGATGTTAAACATCAGATTTGATTTGCTGCATTGCACAGTATTTTAGCGTTAAATGTGGAGAGACTAGTTGTGTGCCTGGTTGGGGTACTGTTTAAAGGTCAGAGCGAGGACTTTTAAAACGTTTTTTGTGGTAAAGAAGCTTCGAATTTCAGGGAAAAAATATGTCTTCTTTATGCAAAAATAACAGATATGAATGTGTCTTGTATAGAGGATTTGGGGACCAGTTCTTACTATTAACTAACTATTAACTATGACGTTTGCCTCAGTAAATTCCTAATTTGCTGTTTATTAGTTAGTAAGGTAGTTGTTAACTTCAGGTGTGTGGTTGGATTAAGGAATCTATAATATGGTTATGCAAAATAAGGCATTAATGTATTCTTTATAAGTACTAATTAACAGCCAATATACTAGTGATATGCATGCTAATAAGCAACTTGTTAATAGTGAGAATTGGCCCCTAAATTAAAGTGTTATCAAGGACTTTTTATATTTTAAAATTCATAGTTGCAACCAAACGAATGAAATGAATAGCTTCTGCTAACCAGCTTCACATTTTGTGTCAGCATGAACTGAGCTGTGTTTTCAGCACTTGAAACATTTATATCTGTTATTTTTGTTTTTCTTCCCTGATTTCTTCGGTTGCTCTGGCAATGGTGAAGGATGGAGAGCACGACAAAACACAGATGGTAAATAAATTCACCTTCAATAATGCTTTTGCTTCCAGTTTCATTCGCCCCACAATGCACCTGTGTTAAAATGCTTTTTGTCTTTAGTAATAATTCATAGCAGTAACACAAATTCAATGAAGTTCAATCATCGGAGCTGGAAAAAGAAATTACCCACAAACACTGTCAGAAATTAACAATTTTTCTTGAGGGGCAGTATTGCCAGCTGGTCTTGATTTTCAAGGGCATTTACAGTACCTTTATTAGGGCATGAAATTAATTTTACATTTTTAATTTATATGATTTTTTTATTTCTTTTAAAATAAAATATATATTTCTATCAGTTAAAACTATATAAAATCAGTATATTTTTAATAATAAAATATTACATGTATGGAAAATTATGGCAATTATTGATAAAAGCCAATTCAGCATCAAATTGAAGTAGCTGAAAATAATGTATATCATAAATAATAACATATCATAACACAATAAACACTACTAAAATGTGAAATAATTGACAGGTCCATGTATTAGATTATAGCAATAGCCTATAACTAACCTTATGTCTTTTTCAGAGCTGATTTTTTAAAATCACCATATAAAACCAATCGCAACAGTACTTTCCTCTGAATTAGTAAATATTTTCGTCACTTTAGTTTGGGGACCAATTCTCACTATTAACTAACTAATAACTATGACTTTTGCGTCAATACACTTCTAATTTGCTGCTTATTAATAGTAAGGTAGTTGTTAAGTTTAGGTATGGGGTGGATTAAGGGATTTTAAATATGGTCATGCAGAATAAGACATTAATATGTGCTTTATAAGTATTATTAAACAGCCAATATACTAGTAATATGCATACTAAAAACAACTAGTTAATAGTGAGAACTGGTCCCTAAGCTAAAGTGTTTCCAATCATTTATATATTTGTAGGATATTTTTGTCACTTACGGTGTCATTTTTCATCCAAAGTTAATTTCTGACCCTCTCCACAAGCATGCTAACTGCATTAGTTATTAGTCACTACTAGTTTGCATTCTGATAATCATTATAGTTGCACTTTGCTTGATTTTGCTTGCGCCACAGTTAGTCCCTCTGAGTTGCTGTATGACTGCATTCGTATTGATGGGTTTTGTTGATGTGTCTTTACCTAATGGGAAGACACATGAGTCAGAGTGCTTCAAGCCAGCTAAACATGTTAGAGCGTGACATTATTGTTTTATTCGAACCTTTAATGAAAAGAAATGGCTTGGAGTGGTGGGCAGTATTTTCACATGAAGTATGAGATCACGTTGTTCTCACTGCAAGTGAATTTTCTGATATTTCAAGGTGGTAATAGCCAGAGCAACATATTACTTTAAACATAAATCTAACAAATGATAGTTTTATGGGTTAAAAAATGAAAATAAATTTAATTGAAGATATATTATCCGAAGTTTTCTCCAGCTTCTCTGTGTAAGTTTGATGTAAATGCAATTGTCATTACCTGAATGCAGTTCCACACTATCAGTTTTTGCTTCTGGGAACATTAGTTCCCTATCGATACTTCACTCGAAGCCTTTTCAATAATGCAGTGTGCTTGGGCGCTGCCCACGCTGAAACTGCACTCACTGAGACTGAATGTCCTCATTGCGAGGATATGAGTCTTGCCTCTCTGCGCTCGCGGTTAGCTTTCTTTTCAGAAAGTGACTCTGCCCCCCGCGCCCTCCCGCTTCCTTCCTCCCAGAAACCTGTGAGAAAAAAGCAGCGGGAACTCGGCGCTCAGAGACAAGTTAGCCCACACCGGCTGAGCCCCCGCGTGCCTCACTCTCTCCTCATAGAGAGGTTTCTATTTATCGTCTCATGACCCCACCCCCCTGCCGTCTGCACAGCCCAGCGTAACCAGCACAGGCATGGATGCCTAACTGTTCCGCGTCCTGTCTAAAGCTGTGGAGGACCTGGGTTTGGAGTGGTCTCCTCTTGAGGAACCCACCCACAGCCGCCTGGATGAATGGTTCTTGCCGGGGAGCCGTCAGGCCCCTCATCAACGGGCTTCACCATTCTTCCCAGAGGTCCATGACGAGATCACCAGATCTTGGCGCGCCCCCTACTCGGCCCACCTACGTGCCTCTTCTTCGTCCGCCCTCACATCGGTCGACGGCACCAAAGAAATAGGGTACGACAGACTGCCTCCCCTGGATGAGTCAGTGGCCGCGCATCTTTGCCTGCCCACGGCCATCGGTTGGAAAGCAAAGGCCGCCCACCTGTCAAAGCCATGTAGGATGACTTCAGCTCTTGCTGGACAAGCCTATTTGTCAGCTGGACAAGTGGCCTTGGCGCTTCACTCCAGGTCTTTCAGGCCAAACTCCAGCCCAGACCCCGCAACTTTTAAATGATGACGGCTCAGGCGATTGGCAGGTACATGGCCATTCTAGTGGTGCTCAAGCGCCACCTATGGTTGACCCTTACGGAGATCAAGGATGCGGATAAGTTCCCCTTTCTCGACTCCCCGGTCTCCCCCACCGGCCTGTTTGGACCTGCGGTTAAGGGTTTTGCTGAACACTTCACCACCGCGCAGAAGGCAATGCGACACTTCTTGCCAAAGCGCTCCAGTTCTGCAACTGCTTCCAGTCACCCCAAGATGGCGCCGACTCAGCAGCCCGTGAAGCCCGCACCTCCAGCTGCTCAATCAGCTTCTAAGCTTGAGCCCCGTCATCGCTTCTGCTCGACCAGACGCTATCCATTCCCTAAGCGCCAGGGACCCCGGCCCAAGATAGTGCTGGACCCAGTGCCTCAGGCGTCTTCCTGATCTGCGGGACAGAAAGAGGAAGGGGCCAAGTCTCGCTACAGCCAGACCACCCCCCCCCCCGCGGCAGCCTCTGTCGTGCCTTCAAGCACCCCGTTCAGTTCAGGGTGCTGACGGCCTGTCACTCGAACCAATCCAACCCCTCGCCACACGGGCCGAGGCCTGGCAAGCCATCCCTGGAGTGTCAGACTGGGTTTGTGGGATAATAAACCAAGGTTATACACTTCAATTCTTTCAAAAAATTTCAGCAGCGTGGTTTCCACCTCGGTTCAGAGCAAGGACGCAGATGTCCTGATGAATTTGCTGGCGAAAGAAGCAGTAGAAATGGTTCCCCCGGCTCAGAGCAAGTCAGGCTTCTACAGCTGATACTTCCTCATCCCCAAAAAGGATGGCAGCCTAAGACCCGTTCTCGAACTCCGACAGATAGCCCCCCACCACAGACGATTCTTGAGATTCGCCTTTGAGGGAGTGGCTTTCCCGGTCATTCCCGGTGACGTTCATTCCCTTTTGACTGTCCCTAGCTCCTTGCACTTTTACGAAGTGCATGGATGCGGCTCTTTCCCCGTTGAGGTAGATGGGAATCCACATTCTGAATTACCTCGACGACTGGCTCATTCTGGCCCAGTCGGAGGACGAGCTGCTATCTCACAGATCCTTCCTCCTCAGCCACTTAAAATGCCTGGGACTCGGGGTCAATTTTGCCAAGAGTGTGCTGTCCCCAAGCCAATGGATATCGTTCCTGGGAAAAGTTCTCGACTCAGCAAGAGCTGGAATTCAGACGGAACAGCTCTTTGTTTGCGTCGGTGGCCGCATCAACGGGTCTCCAGTCACGAAGCAGAGACTTTCCAAAAGGATAATTGATGCTTTGCGCTAGCGTACTCTTCTTTGGGCCTACAATGCCCCATGGGAGTAAGAGCCCACTCAACTAGAGGCTTGGTCTAGCGGTGTGTCCATTGCAGAGATTTGTGCGGCGGCCGGCTGGGCCTCGCCATCCACATTTACACACTTACAGGCCTGGGTCCTTTCTGCATAACGGGCTCACTCTTGTCATATGACAAAACCAGTGTTTTCTGGCGTTTGCCGCCTTTCTGTATGTGCTTGGCCCTCACTGAGTTCCGAGGCTGTACAAAAATGATCTTGGGACGATTACTCAAGGCCGAGCCGACCTCTAGGAGTTTGGCTCTATTGCTTCCTGCGGGATTTTCCTGCAAAATACTTGGTCACTTTGGGCCCCTTTCTGGTGCCTACGGCAAGTTCAAGTATTAGTCGTTCCTCTAGCATAGCACGGCGGGATTGTACTGGTTCCCCATAGTGTCTTAAGCAAGTACGAGTGAAGTATCGATAGGGAACATACTCGGTTACTAACGTAACCTCAGTTCCCTGAGATATGGGAACAAGTACTCCATTGCTGGCCGTGCTATGTAGCTGCATGACTCAGTCGTCGCTTCAGTCTAAGTAACCTGAAGATCCTATGGCGAAATGCCCATTTGTATAGCCAGATGGCCTGACCCATTCTGGCGGGCTCTGGCGGGCTTTGTGCAGCTCTGCTGCCGAGCCATTGGTTCATTTTTAATTCACTGCACGAACCAATGGCCGTGCAGTTACACTGCATTATTGAAAAGGCTTCAGTCATCAGAGAAAAAAAAGTTTTCCCATAGCATCTTAAGCAAAACGCAGTACTCATGCCCGTATCTCAGGGAACTGAGGTTACATTAGTAACTGAGTAAGTTTTTTATTATTAAATAAAATGTAAAAATAACAATTAGAGAAGATTCTTTATAGCTTTTTTATTAGATTGTCAAACAAAAACCTCCTGGCAGTGTTTTTGGTTACTGAAAAATAGAACAAAGAAAACCTGCTTTTAGCTGCACTGAATACTGTATTTGGCTATTGGATGCAAAATGAACAATTCTGCAAGTTGGGTCTCTACAGACTGTTGGATGGCATGTTATCCACACCAAATGGAGAAATCCATAAAAGTCTTTGGCTGAGTGGTTGGCAGTCGACTGGTTGAGGTGGCGTTTGATTATTCATCTGTTTTGGCTTAATATTCTGTACTAATTCCAAACATTTCTGGCTTGGAAAAGCTTTTCTGAAGTTATGGATTCTCTCGACTAGGAATGAATAAAGATGCGATGGTTCTGCTGGCATGATATGTACAGCATAGAGCTGGAGTGATGCTGTAGTTCACCCAAAAATAAAATTATTACATAACACACACACACAAAAAAAAAAAAAGAAAAAAGAAATATATATATATATATATATATTTTTTTAGCAGCAAGTTTTTAAATGTGTTTTTTTGAATAATTATCTTCTGCTCACCAAGCCTGCATTTATTTGATCCAAAATGCACCAAAAGCAGTAACATTTTGAAATATTTTTACTATTAGCAAGGATGCTTTAAATTGATCAAAAGTGATGATAAAGACATTCATAATGTTACAAAAGTTTTCCATTTCAGATAAATGCTGTTCTATTCATCATCTGAAAAATTCTACTCAGCTGTTTTCAACATAATAAAAATAATAGATGTTTTCTTTTTTTGCAGCAAATCTGAATATTTTTATTATTTCTGAAGGATCGTGTGACTTATTATTTGATGCTAAAAATTCAACTTTGAAATCATTAAAACAAGTTTTTTTTATTGATCAGGTTTCAATTTCCATACTGTTACATATTCATATTTGATTATTCTATTGTCAACATTGAATTTTAAAGTGATGTGATTCAAGACTTACTACTTTGGAAAGACCATCATATCAGGCTCAAGCCAGCTTTAGTTAGTTTTACATTTACCTTTTACCTTTAAAACATTGGTAACCTAAATCAACCTAACCATTAGTCGACCAGAAGAGGCTTGGTCGACCAAAATTTTATTAGTCGCTTAGTCACAGAAAAACAATAAATAAATAAAAATCCACATTGGTGAAGTCACGCAGATCGTTAGCGGCTGATCTATGTGGTAGTACATCGGGCAGGACATCCAAACGCTCGCCTATCATTCATTGCTCTCAAATATGACTTATCATCTGAAATATGTTAGTAGCATCAACTTTACATGGCTGCTCAATCTGATGTTAATCTAGAAAAATGTGCATTATTCAAGTGTTTGTGTGGCGTGTGTAAGCTGAACAGTAGCACGCTCACTGCAGGACAGATGGAGGCGCCGGTACGGTCACTTGCTCTTAAAATACTATCATACAGATAAGAGTAATACATCTTTCAAATCTGTAAAGTCTATGTTTATTTGTGTGCACTCACAATAACAACAAAACATGGCACTTTTGTAAAATAATGAAAGCAAACAGGATGCGCTTTCTGGCGTCTCGACCTCTGTGAATTTGAGCGTGAAACTCTGAAGCTCCGTGTATGCTTGCCTTACAGACATTAAAATATATATCTGTAGAGAGTGAAATGTCTACTTTCAAATAAACCAATTCAAATGGAAAACAAATATTCTCAGATTATGTAATCCCTATGAAACGTGCATACAGGCACATCACTACTGTGGAGATGATAAATCAGTGTCGCCGACTTCATCTCTTAAACTGAAAACAAAAAATCGCTAGTTTATCAGTGAATTATTAAAATGTTAAAGGGGTCATATGATGCGATTTCAAATTTTCTTTTCTCTTTGGAATGTTACAAGCTCTTGGTGCATAAAGAAGATCTGTAAAGTTGCAAAGACTAAAGTCCCAAATCCAAAGAGATATTCTTTATAAAAGTTAAGAGTCAACCACGCCTAACTAAAACAGCTCGTTCTAACACGCCCCCACATGTCTACCTCACGATGTGGGAAGATTTGCATAACGCTGCCCAAATGTTCACGCAAAGAAAGAAGGCGTAGCTTTTATTCTTGCTGTAGTATTGTT
>NW_015505218.1:1178586-1198606 GCF_001515645.1 Sinocyclocheilus grahami | reverse complement strand
TTTTTTTAGCAGCAAGTTTTTAAATGTGTTTTTTTGAATAATTATCTTCTGCTCACCAAGCCTGCATTTATTTGATCCAAAATTATTTGATGCTAAAAATTCAACTTTGAAATCATTAAAACAAGTTTTTTTTATTGATCAGGTTTCAATTTCCATACTGTTACATATTCATATTTGATTATTCTATTGTCAACATTGAATTTTAAAGTGATGTGATTCAAGACTTACTACTTTGGAAAGACCATCATATCAGGCTCAAGCCAGCTTTAGTTAGTTTTACATTTACCTTTTACCTTTAAAACATTGGTAACCTAAATCAGTTTGTTACATTGCCTGACTCTTGGTGATAATACAGTCTACTAGGGCTGCCCCCTAATAGTCGACTAACCATTAGTCGACCAGAAGAGGCTTGGTCGACCAAAATTTTATTAGTCGCTTAGTCACAGAAAAACAATAAATAAATAAAAATCCACATTGGTGAAGTCACGCAGATCGTTAGCGGCTGATCTATGTGGTAGTACATCGGGCAGGACATCCAAACGCTCGCCTATCATTCATTGCTCTCAAATATGACTTATCATCTGAAATATGTTAGTAGCATCAACTTTACATGGCTGCTCAATCTGATGTTAATCTAGAAAAATGTGCATTATTCAAGTGTTTGTGTGGCGTGTGTAAGCTGAACAGTAGCACGCTCACTGCAGGACAGATGGAGGCGCCGGTACGGTCACTTGCTCTTAAAATACTATCATACAGATAAGAGTAATACATCTTTCAAATCTGTAAAGTCTATGTTTATTTGTGTGCACTCACAATAACAACAAAACATGGCACTTTTGTAAAATAATGAAAGCAAACAGGATGCGCTTTCTGGCGTCTCGACCTCTGTGAATTTGAGCGTGAAACTCTGAAGCTCCGTGTATGCTTGCCTTACAGACATTAAAATATATATCTGTAGAGAGTGAAATGTCTACTTTCAAATAAACCAATTCAAATGGAAAACAAATATTCTCAGATTATGTAATCCCTATGAAACGTGCATACAGGCACATCACTACTGTGGAGATGATAAATCAGTGTCGCCGACTTCATCTCTTAAACTGAAAACAAAAAATCGCTAGTTTATCAGTGAATTATTAAAATGTTAAAGGGGTCATATGATGCGATTTCAAATTTTCTTTTCTCTTTGGTCGGCCTCTGCATACTCTAGGCCGCGGCTCACTCTAGGCTTCCGGCCTCCACTCACTCAATGTGTGATGCTTTTTTGTTGTGAAAGCGAAACTACTTTGTTTGGTCTTCCAAAAGAGGACACGACTAGAAATCAGTGGTTAAGTTGTATTTACAACACTGTTCCAGAACAGTTCAACCCAAATATTCAGAGGTGTCCAGCACATTTTATGGAGGACTGTTTCCTGATCCTGGTAGAGTAGACTAAAATGCCGACTGTTCTGACTCACAGACTGTAAGTACGTTTTTCATATTTAAAGAATTTGTCACTGACGATTCAAACGCAAGTTTTTTGAGCAGTGTAGAGTAGCACTTGTTGTTTGTAATTTCTCCGATCACAAATGCAGACATGGTTTTATGTTACGCTCCAGCCGGACAGGGCATCACAATATGGTAAGGGCGTAACATTTCCGTCACACGCTTGAGGTATTCGGCCAATCACAACGCACTGGATAGCTGGCCAATCACAGCACACCTCGCTTTTCAGACCGATGAGCTTTGTAAAAATCGACGCCTTTCAGAAAAGCAGGGCATAGAGGAGAAACAGTAATGTACAGTATGTGGAAAATAATGTGTTTTTTTAACCTTAAACTGCATAAACACATTTCATTACACCAAATACACAAAATAATGTTCTTTTTAGCAGCATCATATGACCCCTTTAATGTAGCCTGCTTACTGTTTTTCCCTGACGCATTCATAAACATTACTTCTGCCGGTGTGCTGTGGCAAGCTTTATGTGTGCGCTTGAGCGCTTATTAGGCAATGTAGGCGATTAAAGGCGCATTATTATGGTTTAAATAGTTTATTAATAAACGTGTGATTAGTCGACTAATGCTTCAAATGGACGACTACTAGTCGACCAGAAAAATCTTTATTCGAGGGCAGCCCTACAGTCTACTAACACAGTAGTATATGGATTCAGTTGTCACTTTACCGCTGTCATTTCATCTCTGTCTGGGTTTTTGGGGGTGTGATGCTGTACCCCAAAACATCAGAGGTGCTTATTGTAAGTTTAAATCCTTTAAAATGTTTGACCATGAAGCTGTGAGTAATATCTGTATTTCTTCCAGGGCAGCACAACTATCTCTGCGCAGGAAGGAACGATTGCATCATCGACAAGATAAGACGGAAAAACTGCCCAGCATGCCGCTTTCGCAAGTGTCTTCAGGCCGGCATGAACTTGGAAGGTGAGGATGCTCAGATAGATTGACGAGCGGTTTACTTGAGTGATTTATATGACCTTTATGTGCCACTGCACAGGGTCGCAAAACAGTGAGCAATTAAGAATGACAATCGAGAGGAATTCGACTTTCCAAAAATAATGTTTGTGCAGATTTTTCCTTCATGCACAAAAGATGAAGGAAGGAATAAAATGGCCAAAAGCTTTAAGAACCTGCAGCAGTGCCTCAATGACAGCGTGCTGATGTACTTCACAGTTATTGGACAGAATTTGTCCATCTCTGTGGAAGGCTTTAGAATTGTCTCACCCGATTGTGGATGATTTATTTGCGTGAATCACCAAACGGGGGAAAAAAAGACCTTGATGCAGTAGCTGCAAACTAAATCTGGGGATCTACCAGAGAGGCTTTTAGTTGCCATAGAAACATTTATGGCAGAACATTTTAAAAGTGGGAGAGAATGACATTGGGTTTGATGGTAAGCTCTCAATCAGCAGAACAGCGGAGTGATTTTACGAGAGAAAACTTTCAAGAGGCATTTAGCCATCAAAACTCATGGCATGCATGTCTCTGTAAGCTCCATTTGTACAGTAACTGTGCTGAAATTCAAAAGATTCCTACAAGAAAGGACACTGGAATATTCCTTTATTTAAGATTTAAAATCAGTGTGAGCGGGAATATACCTTATACATGGCATGCTCAAATTTATGACATATATGATGTCATAATCATATTGAGGACGTAATAGCAACCCTACTTAGTACTTGCTTGAATTCACTGTAAATGACTAGAAAGCAGTTCTTATCCCATGGACGTTACTTCACTTGAAAGCATTGCCTTTAATATCCACCTTTTTCCTGAGTAACCGATGAGTGACGCCATGATGGATTCTAACTTCCGTTTGGGTGCTCTTGTGCTCCAGTCTCCATAGAAATCCATGTTAAAACGCTGTAAAACAGATCGATTGAATTGAAACTTATCCAATTGAACTAAATATAAATATGTGCAGAGGGTTAAGCTGTGCTGTTGTTGGCTGCCACAGTAACGGCAATAAGCTATTCCTGGAAAGTACTTTAAAGTTTCTCCGCGTTTTCCACATTGCGGAACTCATAGGGCCCTGGGTAAAACAAGGCACAGGTGTGACTAAATAAATAAACTAATGAGTAAATATAGTAACCAAAAAGAAGTGGGAACAAGGAACAATAAAACAGGAACAACGTGGTACAAAATAAAAGTTCAAGAAACAGAACATAACCATAACAATATCGTCGTATTATAATATTATAAATCTTTACCCTGGAAATTATGTTTAAAAACCTTGAAAAAAGGTGCCGTACAGAATGGTTGGTCCTTTAGCGGGCGAGGCATATAAATGCAGGTTACTTGCAAAGGAACATTGTTAGGCACTGCTGACATTTGACAACATTCACCAGATATCTCATCTGTTGAGCAAAAAAACTATCTCAGAATCAGAATCAGAAAGAGCTTTATTGCCAAGTATGTTTGCACATACAAGGAATTTGTTATAGTGTCACAAGCTTCCAGTACACGGAGACAACAACAACACACAGATAATAAAAATAAGATGTCAACAAAATGTACTTAAATTTAGGATGTACCTAAATCCTAGTACATCCCTACAACTTTTTTATTTTATTCTATTCCTATTCTATCTATAGCACACCTGTACATACAATTTAGCTATAGATAGAATAGGAATAGAATAAAATAAAATACATTTGTAGGGATGTACTAGGATTTAGGGTGATAAATAAGTATAAGGTTATTGCACATACTTTAATCTCTGGGCCATATTTAAATCCTTTAAATCGTCTGAGCTGTTGAAAAACAGTCAAAAAAAAGTAAACTCTTATCTCTTTTAACAACTCCGCTCAGATGGTTGCAATTCTGAATAATCCATTACTGATTTAGCTCATTAGTTATGGCTACAAGCCTTCTCTTTATTTACAGATGTGATGTAACAATGCAAAAATTAATTTTGTGAAGCTTCAACCGCTCAAATATAGATCATTATAAGGCAAAGTAACAGTTTTTTTTTTTTTACCAATAAATCATCTGTACTGCAACTTAAAAAAAAATATATTCAATGTGTGCTTGTGTACAATCAACTGGATGTACATAAATACTTTTTGATATCTGCTTACACTGACTTGCAACAAACCGTATTTTATATTCATCTGAATACTCGCACATGTGCCCCAAACACTGCAAATATTCATCATTTAGCATGAACTTATAAAAATCACTCAGGCTTTTTATATATACAGTGGGTACGGAAAGTATTCAGACCCCCTTAAATTTTTCACTCTTTGTTATATTGCAGCCATTTGCGAAAATCATTTAAGTTCATTTTTTTTCCTCATTAATGTACACACAGCCAATGTTACTGCCATACTTTCAAACCTTCTCTCAGGTTTGAGAGAACCTTTTCTCTTTTGTTTATTCGTCTAAATATGGATGCTCTAAGTTAGGTAGCTTTTGTTGTCTTCTTTATGCGCGCTAAAGGAGGACAGGTAGCTCCTAATTATTTTCTAGTCGCTGGAGTGCACACTGGTGAATAGAAGGTGTAACAATGAGCAGAGACAAATAATGTTGTTTTTTATTTAGATGATTTGTTATAGTGTTTAAGTGAATATGAATTATGGTTATTAATTTTATTTATGATGTTCTAAATGCGATGTGAATTCATCTGATTTAGGTAGTTAAGTCATTGGAGTGTATTTGTGTGTGGGTGACCCCTTTGTCATTTGTTAATGGTACGGTCCCGGTAATATAAGGGCTGGGTTTTGTTGTTTTGTTTTTTGGGAGAGGGATCCCAACTGTTAACATCTGAGCCCTGGAACTCCAATTTTTCTTTCGTTTATTTGTGCAGTTTTCTTTATTTTCTCTATGTATGGCCAAGTGTATGTTTAAAAAAAAATGGGAAACCTTTAAAGAATTGAACTTTTGCTAATCATGCTTACTGCGTTTATAGGAGGAATCCTGACAAGCTGATTTGAAATTTTGAAAATGCTACTTGAAAGTTTCAACTCTTGCCATTTTTGAAGATGCGAGCATTTTTCAACAATGGTTGAAACTAACATGAATACAAAGATCATATTTCTCACAACTTGGCAGATATGCTTTAAACTAGACTTTCAACAGATTTCCTTTCTATTCATCTTTGACATCCTTCTCACTGACTCGTTTACAAAATCTGTGCAGCAACAGAAGCTATGAGGATTCATTTCCCAAAGATTGTATCAAGATTCAAAAGATTCAAGTGTATTTAGTCATGCAAGAATCAAGTAACTATTCACCGATCTGCCTTGTTTTCAAGAGTCAGATGAAATTACTATTCATTGAATTATAAATAATCACATTTCTCCCCTTCATCTTAGCTCGGAAATACAAGAAACTGATGCGATTACGGGGTCATTCGTCCTCAAGTGAGCAGGCCCCGCCTCTGCCTGATGAGCGCATGTGTTCGCTGGTGCCCAAAGCCATGCCCCAGCTGGTGCCCACCATGCTGTCCCTGCTCAAAGCCATTGAGCCTGAGATCATTTACGCGGGCTACGACAGCACCATCCCAGACACCTCCACCCGCCTCATGACGACGCTTAACCGTCTAGGAGGCCGCCAGGTCGTCTCTGCCGTCAAGTGGGCCAAAGCTCTTCCCGGTGAGTTCTCAATATTAGCTGATATACAGTTAATCATTACACGACCATTTGTTTTGTTTTGAATCATTATTTTCCAATTTATCCCTGTAACACCGTGTCTTAACCGACTGGAACAATATACAAACTGTACCACAGTAGATAATCTCAGATGATTATATGCTTTATTCAAAGTTAAATGTGAGTCAGTCTAATGTGAGTTTGAATATCATTTTTTTGATATTTGTGACCTTATAGCCATACTGAAAGCAACAATAGATTGTTTACATCAGATCTTGAAAATAAATTAAAGCAAAGATATGTTAAATCTGTGAACTCAATGCGAACCAACAAGTGTATTCCATAACAAAGATGGTATCTCAGTATGTACATTTAATAACGTTAAAAAGGTTTAAAGGAGACATATTATGCCCCTTTTTACAATATGTAATATAAGTCTCTGGTGTAAGACTGTTCTTCATATTTTGAACTATGATGCTTTTGTAGGACTCTTGAGATGGTGTTTAAGTGTTAATGTCTGTCACATTAAGGCTTCAGAAACCTGCACCTGGATGACCAGATGACGCTCCTGCAGTGCTCCTGGCTCTTCCTCATGTCCTTCGGCTTGGGCTGGAGATCCTACCAGCAGTGTGACGGAGGCATGCTGTGTTTCGCTCCAGACCTCGTCATCAATGAGTGAGTCCACCTTTACTACCCACGATTGGAATGTTTTGGCTTTCGGTGACAGATGATGTGGTTTTTAAGCTTGTGTCTAGTCGTAGTAAAATGTTGCGTAAACTAAAAGGCAGTCAAATGGGCATTCATTCAAAACCCAAAGTTTCCTTTTCAAAAAATGGAAAACATTTGCTGGATTAGTCTGGTGTGTTGGTGTATCGTCTTTTATTTTACATTGTGTTAATGTTCATTTACATGGTGTGTGATAACATTATAAAACGTTCATTTAAACTAGATGCAAAGTAGATGCAAAAAAAAAAAAAGGCTTTATGTTTAAGTGATATTTAGTATAAGTGAATGCATTATATTGAATATTATAGACATTATATATAACATCCAAATGTATATTTATAATAAATAATAATGAATAATTATATATTTCATTTAATATTATTATATTTCAGTTCAATGTTCAGTATTTATATTATATGTATTATAATATTTGTATATAATATTTAACAAGTGAATTTACAATTTGCATTACTAAAATAGTATTTAAGTTACAACAACTCTTACAATTTTGTATAATATTTACAAATATATTGTACAACTGTACATTGTAAAAGCAATTCAATTATGCATACATTGTTCGGTGGAATATTGTAAGTCTATTACAAATGAATCAGTGCTGCTTTTGTAAATACCTAAGGAATACCAAACAATGGCCAAAATGGCTTTTCACCATTTTTGAAGGAAAAGTTGCGGCTTCTCTGCCGTCTCATGAATTACAGATGTTTTGTATTATTTGGTATTATGTATTACATGCAGTGTTATGTGAGAAATTACCACTTGTGGATGATGGAACAATTAATGCACAACTAGAAAATGTAAATACTACATGCATTTTCAGTCATTTTTGAATTTTGACTGCAGTATAGACCTTGCATTTGTCAGTTTGGAAATTACAACCACATACTCTTTTCTTTCAATATATCATCAATAAATGCTAAACTAAAATGGAAAACGTGACATGGCAAAGTCTTTTTTATAAATTTACATTTATACATTTAATTAAATAGGTAGCTATAATTCATTGTGTTGCACGTTTGCTCGTGCAAATCATGTAAAAACTTCTTTTTTTTTCATCGTCAATAAATAGTTAAAACTGGATAATTTCGTGGGCATGTTGCTGTATGTCCATGTCAACAATAATTTTGTCAGATGTTAAGTTTCTTCTGTCGGCCATGATATATGGCCTGTTTTCTCTCTCTCTCTCTCTCAATTTTTTTTGTGCTGTGAAATGCTTGCAGAATAAGAATGTTTCTCTGTGTGTGTTATAGGGAGAGGATGAAACTACCCTACATGAGTGACCAGTGTAACCAGATGCTGAAGATCTCCAATGAGCTGGTCAGGCTGCAGGTGTCCTACGACGAGTATCTCTGCATGAAAGTGCTCCTGCTCCTCAGCACAGGTAACAGCAGTCAGCACAATTCATAAGCATGTTGCGTACAGGAAGTGTGCATGTACAGTGACCTCAAAAAGCATGTATTTTAAAGGAGACTGCACAAACATTTCACCAAATGAAAATAATAATAATAATAAAAAATAATGGTTTGTTAAGGACCAATTCTCACTATTAACTAGTTGCTTATCAACATGCATATTGGCTGTTTATTAGTATAGGTACTAATACAAAAAGCACATATTAATGCCTTATTCTGCATGACCATATTTTGGATTGCTTAATCCAAGCCCATACCTAACCTTAACACCATACTGTTAATAAACAGCAGATTAGGAGTTTATTGAGGCAAAAAGTATAGTTAATAGTGAGAATTTCACCTTTAAAATATAGTGTGACCAAATAATGTATTTGGACACTTTTTTTGTTATCAGACATTAGTGGAACATGTTCATATGTGATGAACTTCACCTGTTGTTACGTTGCTTGGACATCTGTGTGACCTTGAGGGACACATAAGCATTCCTTAATTTTTTAATATGTGACTTTTGAGTCAAAATACTTTTTGGGGCCGCTGCCCTATGCTGACTTTACATAGTATATCCTTTACTGGCATATCTTGCATACTCACTATGATGTTTGTTAGTGATCTACCTTGGATAAACTCTAGAGATCGAGTTCCAACAGGTTGATTCATAAAAACCCTGTTATTTATTTTTTTCTTTAAATCCCAGAATAATAGAAACGGGAAACCTTGGGATGCACTTTTTGCTTCTTAATAAAATTACTTTTACTAAACCATTGCTTTTTAAGATTTCTTTTTGGCATTTTTGCCTTTTATTTGAGAGGACAGTAGTTAGACAGGAAGCGAAGTTGGAGAGATAGAGGGGGGACAGGATCGGGAAAGGTCTGCAAGCCGGGACTCGAACACGGGACGCCCGAAGTGCAACGGCACTCGCTGCTCACGAGGCTATCGGCGCCGACTACTAAACCATTTCTATATTGTCAATGAAAATGGGTCTTGAGGTCAGGCATTTGTTCCTGCATCATCATCATCTTAAATATCTGACTGTTATCAAGTGCTCTGCATCCCAGAGACTTAAGCTTTGTCCAAATACCCACACTTGCAGTCTTTGCACTTGATCACTTGACTACTTCTATGACGTATTTCCTGTATTTGGCCGAAGTCTTCAAGTGGGTGTGAAAACCACAAGTGTGTGTCGAACTTTTCATTACCTGATGGGACACACTTATAGTGTTGTAAAAATGCAAGTGTTTACACGGCTTTATTTAAATTTTAATTTGAAATACTTTGCATTTTAAAAGCAACTTCTAAATGTCTGTTCAGTAGTCCCTATAACATTACATAATTTTAATTTGTGGTGCTCCTAATTAAATGATAAACAAATGTTGTACAAAATAAATATCACCACAACTCATCTTTGCACCAATAAAAGTAAAAACACTGTTTTTCTACCAAATTATTTGTAATATCTAATTATTATGTTAATATTTAACTTACATTGGAAAGGTTTCCGTGACCTTTTGCGAGATCTTGGCAAAAAGTCTCACGATTTATTTCCAGAACATGATGCATGATGGGATACACTATGCCTCCGGAGTGGTATTCGAGATAGTGTGTGTTAAGGGCACTGCGCTCTGGTATTTTTAAGACCTGGGACAGTCTTGCGCACTTACTTCCTGTCGCGCGCACGCGCTCTCAAGTGGCCAAGACCGCAAGTGTGGGTATTTGGACAAGGGGTTATTTTTTGTAGGAGTAGGCAATGATCAATCTTGAAGACGTCCATGATCTACTTTTCAAGCAAATCGTAGAGACTGATCTTTTATGTCCTTGTAATAATGTTAAACCTCCGCTATGACTGCTTAATAGATAGATGGCTGTGCTGACTGGCCAAATGATAACCGGACACCACTTGCTGAATTGAACATGCACATGTGAGGTTACAGTATATGACAACAGTGTAGAAATAATACTTTGCATGCCTGCAGTCTGTTTCACTTTCAGTACTATTTTTAAACATAGTTGGCAGTGTATAATATGCAAACAATTGGTAAACAGCCTGACAAACGGGCATGCTTACCAATAAGCCACAGCATTTGCACATCAGATCTCACTGTGTTGAAATCCTGCTGTCTCATCTGATAAGAGATCAGGATATAATTGCACCGAGACTATCAACCTCTGCGGCGCTTTGCATAGGTTCATTCGAGTCTTAAGTGTTTGCCTGGGCTGAAATCCAGCATCCCTGGGCCTCAAATCCCTGGCTGATACGGCACTGATCTGAACGCCTCAGGGCCAACAGCCATTACGTGAAACACATTCACATTTACTTCAGGTTTGCATACTTTCCTTTGACTTGGATGTGATCCGGCAAGACTGTCGCAGGGGCGGCGTGCCCACACACGGCCTCGTGCCTCTGGGGCCCTCACAGATGGTCTTGACTTTTTTTTCATGAAGTGGTTTTATGTTGTGTCTCAACACGGAGGGATTAGAACGTTTTCAATTTATTCTTTAAGAGATTTAATTACATTTTTGAAGATCGTTGATTCCTGTTAAAAAAGTAAAAACAACAACAATAATAATAAAAAACCTAAATTATGAATTAAGGTTGTTTTTATGTTTTTGAAAGATGTCTGCAAAGGCTGCATTCATTTGATCAAAAATTTGGTTAAAACCGTAACATTGTAAAATGCTTAATAAAAGATTCTGCTTAATATTTTTGTGGAAACCATCAAAATTAAATGAACCATCAAATTATTCAGAAGTTTGAGGTAAGTAAAAATGAAAAATGGCATCGATACTTTTATTCAGTCGGGGTGCATTGAAATTGATCTTAAAGCCTAATTTATACTTCTGCAATATACTGCGCAACGCCGACCTCATACGTCATCCTCCCGGAGCTGCTTCCGTGTACAACTGTTGGCGCAAGCTAGATTAAAGTGATTATTACGTTTTGAATATGGATATTTTTCTTACAAAAACACATCGATTCGCTACAGAAGGCCTTTGTTCACCCCCCAGAGCCGTGTGAGACACTTTTTATTAAGGATGGGCACTTTTTATTTAACTTATTAACCATCAAATTATTCAGAAGTTTGAGGTAAGTAAAAATGAAAAATGGCATCGATACTTTTATTCAGTCGGGGTGCATTGAAATTGATCTTAAAGTCCAATTTATACTTCTGCAATATACTGCGCAACGCCGACCTCATATGTCATCCTCCCGGAGCTGCTTCCGTGTACAACTGTTGGCGCAAGCTAGATTAAAGTGATTATTACGTTTTGAATATGGATATTTTTCTTACAAAAACACATCGATTCGCTACAGAAGGCCTTTGTTCACCCCCCAGAGCCGTGTGAGACACTTTTTATTAAGGATGGGCACTTTTTATTTAACTTATTTTGGACTGATGCATGCAACACCCGCTGAGTGCCATTAAACAGCTTGAAAGATCAAAGACAATTTTGGATATAACTCTGATTGGATTCGTCTGAAAGAAGAAAGTCATATACACCTAGGATGACTTGAGGGTGAGTAATTTATGGGCTAATTTTCATTTTTGGGTGAACTATCCCTATAAAGGCAAAAACAAAACAAAAGATAAGCAGGTATCTGTATTAATTTCAGCATTTGTAGCAGAGGGTGATCCTCTCAAAATGGCGGCGGCACCCCAGCTTGCAACGCGGCGTGACGTAGCTTCACATTCTCTATAAGAGATGTATTCATCATACAGTGACGTGACATGTGGCCAAGTATGGTGACCCATACTCGGAATTAGTGCTCTGCATTTACCCATCCAAAGTGCACACACACAGCAGTGAACACACACAAACCGTGAACACACACCCGGAGCAGTGGGCAGCCATTTATGCTGCGGCGCCCGGGGAGCAATGGGGGGTTCGGTGCCTTGCTCAAGGGCACCTCAGTCGTGGTATTGAAGGTGGGAGAGAGCGCTGTACATTCACTCCCCCCACCTACAATCCCTGCCGGTACGAGACTCGAACTTCCCACTGGTCAGTGATGATGTTCTTTGGTAATGTAAATGTTCTTTGCTCGTTTTCTGTAGCTGTTTTTGAGTGAATGAGTAAATGTAAGCATTATAATTAGTAACTTGCACTGTTTTTATTAAATTGTTATGTTAAATACAAATTCAGTCATTTAAAAAATATTTTATGACATGACATCCATATGCTATTCGAGATACATGTGGAGTTAATAGATTACACTAACATTAGGCTGATATTATTTCTGTTCATCAAATAATTCTGATGATGGATCATGATTTCCACCAAAATTGTAAACTGTACAAACTGTTTTAACATTGATAATAATAAGATACCTTAATAATTGTGTATCAATTATAGCTGATAATAACTGAGCCCCAAATCAGCATATTTGAATGATTTCCAGAGTATCATGTGCCACTGAAGACTGGAATAATAACTGCAGAAAACTGCATTCAAATATTTATATTTAAATAAATGCAGTCTTAAAGAGCATAGACCACTTTCAAAAAAAACATTACAAATCTTAATTATTCCAAGCCTATTCTTTGACCGTTAGTGTATAAAACTTTTATTTCCCCTGAATCCAATGAAAGATGTGCTTTGTGTTGTTTGTGCATTTACTCTCATTTCTAGAACTGGGCTGCCTCTGCACACCAGAGCTCATGAATCAGAGAATGCTGCAAAAGCAATGAAAATGGTGTGTCACAAAAACATTGAGGAAGAATGTGAAAACATACAACACACTCATAACCATCCACTGACCAATGGGAATTTCACCAATGAGAAGGGGGTCCAATAGTGATTTTCCAAAACATGCTTTTTGTATTCCAAAGTTTTGGAATCTTATACTTACGCAGATCTTCACGTCATGTTGCATTTCACTCTCAACTTGAATATCTCTACATTTTCGCATTCAGAATGATCTGTCTCTATGACGACGCTTACAAAGGCAAAATATATCCATGTGCTCAGTGTTGTTGATGACGGCAAAATACTTAATCGACCTCCTTGTGCTTTTGCAAAGTGTCTAAAATGGAAAAAAGCGTCAAAATAGAAATGCCTCCAGAGGTTCTGCTTAACTGTCAAAGCCACTTCTGTTTCGATGTCGCATCTGACCTTTCTTGAAGATTGCAGTTTTTCTAATTAGAGCAATTTTGACATCAGGTGATCTGTGAAATGCTATGTCAGAGCTTTCTCCAGTGTGAAAGCCCTTTTAGTATTTGCATGTGGCATTTGTTTAAGTCTGACTCTTTAATGAGATACAGAATTTGTTTCTCCTTGGAATATTTTCTGGATTAAAAGACAATAATGTAAAGTAAACGTCTCATCCTGACCCCATCTGTTTCCACAGTACCAAAGGACGGCCTTAAAAGCCAAGCTGTGTTTGATGAAATCCGCATGTCGTACATCAAGGAGCTGGGCAAAGCCATTGTTAAACGAGAGGAGAACTCCAGCCAGAACTGGCAGAGGTTTTACCAGCTCACTAAGCTTTTGGATTCAATGCAGGAGGTAAGCTGGCATCTCTAACAATCAGCAAAAACAAACTAGACACGTTACTGGCAGATGGTTTTATTGCGTCTACAAGAAAGAAGAACACGCCAGGCCAAAAACATACTTTATGCAAGTACGCAACCGTTTTGGTCAGCACGTTGCGTACATTGTGCATTGTGTTAAGGCAGAATGCCCAGTCCTGTTCCTGGAGAACAACCTTCCCGCAGAGTTCAGTTCCAAGCCTAGCTAACACATCTGCCTGTAATTAGTAAGTGTTCCTGAAAATCTTAATTAGCTGGTTCAGATGTGTTTGATTAGGGTTGGAGCTCCAGGAACAGGATTGGGCACCCCGTGCGTTAAGGAA
The DNA here is from genome assembly GCF_001515645.1 of Sinocyclocheilus grahami. NCBI lineage: Eukaryota > Metazoa > Chordata > Actinopteri > Cypriniformes > Cyprinidae > Sinocyclocheilus > Sinocyclocheilus grahami. The sequence continues at coordinate 1,184,520 of NW_015505218.1, read as the reverse complement.
TAAATTCAAGTGCATTGTCATTGCAGTGAGAAACAGTGCTGGGTAGTAACTGATTACATGTAATCCGGATTATGTCATCAGATTCCAAAATTATGTTCTTATAATTAGATTATATTTAATTTGAAAGTCTTTGTAATCAGATTACAGTTACTTTTTTATAGATTACATGATTACATATTATTTACACAATGGCAGTACAGTATTAATAATGTATTGATTCGCCCTAATTCTTATATTTTCTCTCTCAAATTTTCCTTTCTAAAAAATCTTACCGCTTATACACATTTGTGACCCTGGAGCACAAAACCAGTCTGAAGTGGCTGGGGTATATTTGTAGCAATAACCAAAAATACATTGTATGAGTCAAAATTATCAATTTTTCTTTTATGCCAAAAATCATTAGGATATTAAGTAAAGATCATGTTCCATGAAGATATTTTGTCAATTTCCTACTGTAAATATATCAAAACATTTTTGATTAGTAATATGCATTGCCAAGGACTTCAGTTGGACAACTTTAAAGGCGATTTTCTCAGTATTTAGATTTTTTTTTGCACCCTCAGATTTCAGATTTTCCAAATATTGTCATGTCCTAACAAACCATACATCAATGGAAAGCTTATTTATTCAGCTTTCAGATAATGTATAAATCTCAATTTGGAAAAAAATGACACTTATGACTGGTTTTGTGGTCCAGGGTCACATTTTGGAAAATCTTCCAGTTTTATGGAACTGCACACACCAGCTACTAGTCAGGTGACTATAATTACACAGAAAATGGATAGGCTACACAATTAGTTTTAATTTGACATTTGCTGATTTAATTATTAGATTTTCATCACCTCACGAACCCCAGTTTGGGAAACCTTGGTGTAATGCAATGTTTAATGCAGTTTTTAATGTTGATAACAAAGAATGGAAGATATTGTTTACAAGGTAGCTCAAAAGTAATCAAAAAGTACTCAGATTACTTTACCTAGTTTGTGAAATCCAACACATTAAATTATTAACTACAATTTTCATTGTCATTTGTAATCAGTAATGGGCTACAATTTGTATGTAATATACCCAGCACTGGTAATAATCCTCAGTACATAAGGAGACACATTTTTAGTTTATAGGCATTCTAAAAAGCATTCTAAGACTTGTTTAATAGGTATAAATGCATATTTCTTTGAACGTGACAGTACATATATATATGTATATCTCAGCCATGGTGATATATCAGTCAATCACTACTTATGGGAAGTCGTGGCCTAATGGTTAGAGAGGGTTGCGAGTTCGAGTCTCAAGTCCGGCAGGAACTGTAGGTGGGGAGAGTGAATGTACAGCGCTCTCTCCCACCTTCAATACCACGACTGAGGTGCCCTTGAGCAAGGCACCGAACCCCCAAATTTGCTCCCCGGGCGCCGCAGCATAAATGGCTGCCCACTGCTCCGGGTGTGTGTTCACGGTGTGTGTGTGTTCACTGCTGTGTGTGTGCACTAAGGATGGGTTAAATGCAGAGCACTAATTCCGAGTATGGGTCACCATACTTGGCCACATATCACTTCACTTCACTTATGAATGTACATGCATTAGGTTGCATTGTTGGGGTCATGCAGTGTGTAAAAGCCCTATTGAAATGCTACTTTTGTCCACAGATGGTGGAGGGGCTTCTCAACTTCTGTTTCTACACATTTGTGAATAAATCTCTGAGCGTGGAGTTTCCTGAGATGTTGGCGGAGATCATCAGCCATCAGCTACCAAAATTTAAAGACGGGAGTGTCAAGCCTCTTCTGTTCCATCAGAAATGACTGCCTTAGATCATAACAATGCCTTAACCCCACCCTTTTCTCACCAGCGCTAGTCCAACCTGCCCATTTTCCCCAAACAGCCTGAATGAACTGAGGGATACAGTCACTTCTGCTTGATTCTCAGAGGGAAGAGGTGAAGTTTGCTCTTCAGCAATGTTCGTGGAGCAGGACAAAGTTGTGTACTTGGAGCAGACGGAATGTGACTTTGAGAATTGAGAACAATTTTAGTGATATTTTCTCTTTTTTGCATGTACACTGCTGAAATGTTTACAAAGGTATATCAAAAAAGGGAAATGTGCCTTTTTTGCGCTTTGCGAATCAGTTTTGAACATTTCTCAGGCTAACGCAATGACTTGGCATACAACATTTATGTCGATGATTCACGTTCATCACGTCTGTTTCTTCCCTTGTCTAAACCTGCCGTGATGGTTCAGTGTAGGTGGCAGCTCAACGCTCCCCAGAGGTGCTCGAAAATTTGAAGATGCTGATGAAACATAAGATCATATAATGTATTTTTTAAGTCTCATCGAATCTCCAAATCGTAAAACAATTTTGCATGGAGCACCATGAATATTCCACAATATAATTCAGATCAAGATCTGTTCCATGACTGACGGCAAATACTGAATTGTTTCTTTGTTTGTTTGAATAGGTTCCACTGAAATATAATTTGTAGGGATGGGTCACCCAAAAATTCCATTGAATTCTTATATTGGATTTCCCCAAATTATTCCATTGTTTATTCACCCTCATGTTGTTCCAAACCTACGACTTTCTTTACTCCGTGGAACACAAAAGGACAAATTCTGAATAATTCCCTGGTTGCCATTTTCAATTCACTTCCAATGAATGGAGCTTCAAAAACTAAACAAAGACACTACGAAAGTCTTGTAAAAGTGGCTCATCTGTGGCTCATTTTCTGTATTCCAAGTTTTATTAATTCATACAAAAGCACGGTGTGATGAGCAAACCTAAATTAAAGTCATTATTCACTGAAAACCTACCCAGAACCAGATCAGTCCAGTCCATTTAGACCAGGGGTGCCCAAACTCGGTCCTGGAGGGCCGGTGTCCTGCAGAATTTAGCTCCAACCCCAATTAAACTAGGGTGACCATACGTGCCATTTTCTCAGGACGCGTCCTGGCCAGGATTTCTATATTGCCTAAAATATCTAGGTTTTGGCTTTGTTTGCGTGTGCAGATACTCTCGAGGTATTTTGATGTCATACACCGATCGGTCTGCACACGCAAACAAAGCCAAAACCTAGATATTTTAGGCAATATAGAAATCCTGGCCAGGACGCGTCCTGAGAAAATGGCACGTATGGTCACCCTAGTTTAACTTGGGAAAATGGCACGTATGGTCACCCTAAATTAAACACACCTGAAGCAGCTAATCAAGCTCTTACTAATCATACTAGAAACTTCCCGGCAGGTGTGTTGAGGCAAGTTGGAGCTAAACTCTGCAGGACACCGGCCCTCCAGGACCAAGTTTGGGCAGCCCTGATTTAGACATTTTGTGATTTTGATCAACTGGTTTAATATAAAAATGTGACTCAAAAGAAATGAATCAGACATTTTAGTCAGTCCTCATTGTCTGAAAAATAAATAAATAAAGACCAGCATTTTCTTGAATAGTGCATCTTTTAAATACAATAATATATTTATATCTGCCCCCCACAAAGTAGAAAGTAATTTATTTACAAACAAAATAATGTTGAGACTATTATTATATATTATAACTATTATTAAAGGTTTTTTTATGTTGATTACCTCAGGTTCACATAAAATAAATAACAATTTTGACTTGCAAGCATTTGGATACAAAACACGTGATGCTTTTGTCAGATTTCAATCCATTCTGGTCACATTGAGATTAGCGTATCCCAGCATCCCCCTCCTGTCGACTGCCGTGTGTTCATGTCATTTGGTGAATGTTTGTGCGTGTTTAAAGTTGCACATCCACCAGCATCCGCGTTTTTAATTGAAGGTTTTTGGAATGCGCTCTGCATATTCTAAATCTGGTAACCCATACGAGGCCCACAAGTTTTGACCCACTTTTCTTGTCTTTGTCTTTGACGTGTCCCTGTGGTGCCAAGCCACAAACGCACTCTTCTGTGGTAACTTCAGAACAAAAGGAACATTTGTCGTTCTCGTGCTGGGACATGTGTTTGCTCATTGTTACGTGTCAACTGACATTGGTGTCTGCGCTTCAGGGTTTTTGCACCAGCTACGCTTGATTACCAGCGTAAAGGAATAATTCATCCAAAAATTAAAATTCTGTCATTTTTATCACGTTGTTCCAAACTTTTTGTTGTACGGAAAAGTGCTTTGTGAAGATTCTTCACAATGTCGTCTTTTGTGTTCCACGAGATGGGTAAAAAAAAAAAAAAAAGCAAATGGGTTTGGAATGACACACGGGTGAGTAAATAATGACAGAATTTTCATTTATATAATACTCCTTTTTTTTGTTGCACCCGAGTATCCTGCACATTTCTGGAATTTCTAGTGTTTGTGTACATAAGACAATTGAACATTCAAACATTGACCTAACAAAACTATTTAAAAAACTATGTTCATTTGACTCAGATGATTAAGCAATTAATTTTGCCATGCACAGTATCAAACAACTCATGGCGATCAGAGGGTTAAAGGTTAATTTCCAGCAGTGCAGCCATTTTTTGACAGCATGTGAGAGAATCTGCTGTGTGTCATTGGACTCGTGTTTTTGGAGCGTTACAGAGACACTGTTTGTTTAATGCTCATTTCCAACGGCTGATGTGAAGTTGAAATGTCACCGTGCAGATCCCAGCGGATTCCCCAAATATTTTAGTGTATTTTAAGACTATTTTTTACAAATTCCTCGCTAGGTTTGTGAGCTTTCTCTATTTGTTTCACAGTAGGCCTTGCAAAGGGAGTTTTTGAGCCATAAAACATAGGTTGTATAAATTCTGAAGTATGCTGAAATGTCTAAAAAAAAAATTGTGTTTGGTAATCATTGATCATTTTTAAAAGCAACTAAAACAAAAATGTAATTACACAGATTCTCTTTGATATACACATCATTTTACAAGAAAATAATTTTAATACATGAAGTTGTATTGCTATCTTTTTTGTCAAGATCTGTATTGCAGATGCACTTTTGAAAAATAGTGTAATGTAAATGTAAATTCTATAAATCTATAGGGAATATATAGGTAATCACTGTTTTACAGAATGACAGCTTAAAGTTATGTCAGAGATGCAAGTGTATTTTGTATAGTGCAACAGAGTGACCAAAGCAATGCAGATTTAAACAAAAAATAAAATAAAAATCAATATTTTAAAGCAGTTACATTTTACAGTAGCACTTACTACCCGACTCTAGGCTCTTTTTACTTTATTTTATCCTTTTCTATTTCTTTTATAAAGATTTAGGCTTTGGTCTCATGTATAATGCCGTAAAATTAACTAGTAAAAATATAAAGCTGTGTGTAAAAGTAATGTATCAAAGCCTGATAATTTGCACTACTCTAATATTGGCCTGACATAGTATATTTTGTACAAAAATTAATGTAGATACTATCTTTAAAGATTAAGGGCAAATCATATTTCACTGGTATATGGCTTTCAATAAAGTCTGTTTTGTTTTGTTTGCATTTCAGTTATATGTAAAATAATCCAATGTAAATGATATACAATGTCTATTTGTTTGAAAAAAAAAAAAAAGTTTTGTATGACTTCTGTATTACACCTCTCCTGTAGTCAATGTCGATCTTTACACATATTTGATTAAATGTTGGACAAAATTTGTTCAGAAGAAGGGTAGCATCTTTGTTATACTGGGAAATCATTGTGCTAATTTGCTATAGTTTTTCCATTGTATCTGAATGTTGACACAAATCTACACTCGACACAAACTTGTTTGTTGCCTATATCTATAGAATAGTTCAAACAAACCAGGTCCAAATAGACTTCAAAGCAGTTTTGTTATTGAAAAAACAAAACAAAAACACATTTACATCATGTTTAAAGGGGTCATATGATGTTGCTAAAAAGAACATTATGTTGTGTATTTGGTGTAATGAAATGTGTTTATGCGGTTTAAGGTTCAAAAAACACATTATTTTCCACATACTGTACATTATTGTTTCTCCTCT
>NW_015505218.1:1176654-1178576 GCF_001515645.1 Sinocyclocheilus grahami | reverse complement strand
TCCTTTTTTTTGTTGCACCCGAGTATCCTGCACATTTCTGGAATTTCTAGTGTTTGTGTACATAAGACAATTGAACATTCAAACATTGACCTAACAAAACTATTTAAAAAACTATGTTCATTTGACTCAGATGATTAAGCAATTAATTTTGCCATGCACAGTATCAAACAACTCATGGCGATCAGAGGGTTAAAGGTTAATTTCCAGCAGTGCAGCCATTTTTTGACAGCATGTGAGAGAATCTGCTGTGTGTCATTGGACTCGTGTTTTTGGAGCGTTACAGAGACACTGTTTGTTTAATGCTCATTTCCAACGGCTGATGTGAAGTTGAAATGTCACCGTGCAGATCCCAGCGGATTCCCCAAATATTTTAGTGTATTTTAAGACTATTTTTTACAAATTCCTCGCTAGGTTTGTGAGCTTTCTCTATTTGTTTCACAGTAGGCCTTGCAAAGGGAGTTTTTGAGCCATAAAACATAGGTTGTATAAATTCTGAAGTATGCTGAAATGTCTAAAAAAAAAATTGTGTTTGGTAATCATTGATCATTTTTAAAAGCAACTAAAACAAAAATGTAATTACACAGATTCTCTTTGATATACACATCATTTTACAAGAAAATAATTTTAATACATGAAGTTGTATTGCTATCTTTTTTGTCAAGATCTGTATTGCAGATGCACTTTTGAAAAATAGTGTAATGTAAATGTAAATTCTATAAATCTATAGGGAATATATAGGTAATCACTGTTTTACAGAATGACAGCTTAAAGTTATGTCAGAGATGCAAGTGTATTTTGTATAGTGCAACAGAGTGACCAAAGCAATGCAGATTTAAACAAAAAATAAAATAAAAATCAATATTTTAAAGCAGTTACATTTTACAGTAGCACTTACTACCCGACTCTAGGCTCTTTTTACTTTATTTTATCCTTTTCTATTTCTTTTATAAAGATTTAGGCTTTGGTCTCATGTATAATGCCGTAAAATTAACTAGTAAAAATATAAAGCTGTGTGTAAAAGTAATGTATCAAAGCCTGATAATTTGCACTACTCTAATATTGGCCTGACATAGTATATTTTGTACAAAAATTAATGTAGATACTATCTTTAAAGATTAAGGGCAAATCATATTTCACTGGTATATGGCTTTCAATAAAGTCTGTTTTGTTTTGTTTGCATTTCAGTTATATGTAAAATAATCCAATGTAAATGATATACAATGTCTATTTGTTTGAAAAAAAAAAAAAAGTTTTGTATGACTTCTGTATTACACCTCTCCTGTAGTCAATGTCGATCTTTACACATATTTGATTAAATGTTGGACAAAATTTGTTCAGAAGAAGGGTAGCATCTTTGTTATACTGGGAAATCATTGTGCTAATTTGCTATAGTTTTTCCATTGTATCTGAATGTTGACACAAATCTACACTCGACACAAACTTGTTTGTTGCCTATATCTATAGAATAGTTCAAACAAACCAGGTCCAAATAGACTTCAAAGCAGTTTTGTTATTGAAAAAACAAAACAAAAACACATTTACATCATGTTTAAAGGGGTCATATGATGTTGCTAAAAAGAACATTATGTTGTGTATTTGGTGTAATGAAATGTGTTTATGCGGTTTAAGGTTCAAAAAACACATTATTTTCCACATACTGTACATTATTGTTTCTCCTCTATGCCCCGCCTTTCTGAAACGTGTAGATTTTTACAAAGCTCATCGGTCTGAAAAGCGAGGTGTGCTCTGATTGGCCAGCTATCCGGTGCGTTGTGATTGGCCGAATACCTCAAGCGTGTGACGGAAATGTTACGCCTTTTGCCATATTGTGATGATGCCCTGTCCGGCCGGAGCGACGAGACAAAAACATTAAAACACATTATAAACGAGGCATTTGTTGCATCCAGTGGGGACATAATTAC
>NW_015505218.1:1161776-1176562 GCF_001515645.1 Sinocyclocheilus grahami | reverse complement strand
GTCCTCTTTTGGAAGACCAAACAAAGTAGTTTCGCTTTCATAACGAAACACACGGCGGGCTAGAGTGAGCGGAGGCCGGTGGGCTCGAGAACGGCGCGGCCGGCTGATTCGATGAAGGAGCGTCCGGCGGGCTTGCGGCAACCACATGTGACGACACCGGCGCTGGACTCCGCTTCGTCCACGGTGAAAGCTGGGATCAGCACGGATCAGCTCCAGGCATGATGAAGCAGATATCGTCCTCTTTTGGAAGACCAAACAAAGTAGTTTCACTTTCACAACGAAGCACACAGCGTCTTCACGACATGGCTGCAGCGTCAACAACAATACTACAGCAAGAATAAAAGTTACGCCTTCTTTCTTTGCGTGAACATTTAGGCAGCATTATGCAAATCTTCCCACATAGTGAGGTAGATATGTGGGGGCGTGTTAGAACGAGCCGTTTTAGGTAGGCGTGGTTAACTTAACTTTTATAAAGAATATCTCTTTGGATTTGAGACTTTAGTCTTTGCAACTTTACAGATCTTCTTTATGCACCAAGAGCTTGTAACACTCCAAAGAGAAAGGAAAAATTGATTTTTATTTGATAGAAAAAAATCTAAACAACTGAACCATGTTTTCATTTATTAGACATCCTAAAGAATATTAAGGCTCAGAAAATTGTACAATTAAAAAAAAAAAAAAAGTAAAAAGATCAATTGGGCTATCAAAAATTAAGTTAGTGTGCTACAATAAAAATATATATATAATTCAAATTTTACAAAATATTATACCTCATCAATCATCACTTATTTACAATGTTAATATGCCCCAAAAGAACACAAATCTCATCCGAGATAATGTTTAAATAAGAGTGGTTTACATATGACGTTAATTCACATTAAGAGATCATTTACTCTTTTCCACTTACATGCTAAGAAATTAGAAAATACTGAATATTTTTTTAAATGCTTACTGATATACAAAAGAGTGCAAGTTCCCTCCCCCCCATAATTAACAGTTATCTCTTAGTAGTTCTAAACCAAACAGATGCGAGGACCTGAAGGATACAAAAAGACATTCAAAAAGCCTCAGACTGCATAGAAACGGCAAACATTTTACATCATGAAGAACCAGGAAGTGCTCACATATAAAAGCATTATTTAAAAAAAAAACAATAATAGTAATAAAAACTAATTCATGATGAGCCCCTAAAAATACAATTGCTTGATTGTGTCTGAGATAGAAGCAACAGCTTGGTCACTTGGTTTCCCTTTTACCTTGTGTTGAACTATGTGTTAAACAGCGGCAATGCATTGTGGGATGCGTGGAACAATTACATGCTAGGGGAACTCCACAGTTGCCAAAAGAATCCATACTATCACACAGACACGCTCAGGCATACAAACTTGGCTATTGTGACTGAAGTTCAGTTGTTTTCAAAAGCGGGCTCCAGCTTTCATTGACTCCCAGCTACACAAACGCCACGTAGTTCTCCGGAATTAACCCTGTCTTCCCGTCCAAGGTGCCCTCCAGCCAGCCTGGTTCTCTTGACGGATGAACTAAGAGACAGATGCAAACGGAAGATAATTTTAGATGCCACTGACAACTTTATCCCATTTATTCTCTATTTCCACAGTGCGAAAGGAATAAGGACTGTTCCAAATTCAAGTTAGACCAAAAATAACAACCTGATTTCATGGCAATTCGTACATATTTTACGAGGTGGCTAATTTCACGAATTTGTAAGATTTTTGCTAAATCGTGTGTATTTTATGAGTTCCCCAATTCGTATGAATGACCTACCCCTAACCCTAAACCTAACCGTCACTGGGGTCTAGACAAATCGTACGAGTGAGGTCGTACAAATTCGTATGAATTAGCCACCTCGTAAAATACATGCGAATTGGTCGAGAGATAGCATTGAAAATTATCAAGTTGACTGTATCTCTCAAAGGCCTAACAAATAATCTTTCGAAGCATTTTGAAACCTCTATTTAATAGGGCTGGGTATTGACACAAATTGCACGATTCGGTTTAGATTCACAAGCTTGTGATTCAATTCGATATCAGTTATTTTGGATGCATCAGGTACAGTCCATGGCAAATTTTCTCAAGGAAAAAAAAATCTCAGATAATGCTGTAAAATATACATGAGGGTTAGTTGGTGCTGCATTACACGAAGGTTGAAATGAACTGATTTGTATACAAACACTTCAGTTACACTGAAGTTTTTATAATAATAATATTATAATACCAACTTTACAATTACATAGGCTAAATTCATTTTTTGAAATATAAACATTTAAATGGTGGCTGTCATCAAAACATGTAATGAATATGTTATATGGTGCATATGTTTAGCAAAATGCTCCTCAGTAGAGTTCATTTTTCTAGCTGACTAACGAGTTTATGGTCACCGAATATGTGATTTACGTGATCTTTCTGAGGTTGAAACACTGATTGAGTGATTCTATGAGAAGGCATATGGATTTCGGTAAGTTGTACTCTTTCTTTTAACACACCTTCCAATGTTTATTTATGTTTATTTTGTGCTGTAACTGGTATTAAAGCGGAGGAGATGATCAGTTCATGTGCGCTTTGCACTGCCGCTTCTCTTGAACTGAGGCGTTACAGTGATCTGCTTATTACACGGCTGCTTGCCATAAAAGTAAATAATTAGACATGAAACCTTGATCAGCGGCAGCGGAGTGATACATTAAGCATACACTCTTAAAAATACTGGGTTAAATACAACCCAGTGCTGGGTAAAATAGGGACAAACCCAGCAATTGGGCTGTTTGCTGGGTTGCTGTTTTGCAATTGCTGGGTTTGTCCCTATTTTACCCAGCACTGGGTTGTATTTAACCCAGGTTGTTATATCTAGCCCAGCATTTTTTAGAGTGTAGTAACCGGATGAGCCTGTGTTATTAGCTTTACCGGTTGTTATCGGGGAATAACACACTCAAGAATGTTGTGATTGACCAATCAGAATCAAGTATTTCAGAGAGCTGTGTAATAATCCACATTAAACAGCGCCAAAATGGTATTTATTGTTTAAATATTGTAATAAAATGGACAGAATTTGAAATCTGAGACTTTGTTTCACATCAAAATGAACAAAGTGGTAAGCTTATTGCAATTTATTGTATTGGATCCCAATCGATTCTTGGGATTTGAGAATCAATATAGTTTCGTAAAAATGAAAATCGATTAAAACCAAGAAATCACTTCTTTTTTTTTTTTTTTTACCCAGCCCTATTTACTCTTGCAGTAGAGCGGCTGTGAACACGCCTTAGGTTTCATTAAACAGTAATCTGATCTACTGCTAAGCTGTGTCAAGTTTTCAGACTGCGGCAGATTGGAGCTCTGATACCTGTTAAGGGGCAAAAGGTGGAACAAAGCAGAGATATCAGTTTGCTCCTCTTATGCGGACGCTAAAGCCTCTAACCTGCTTAGCTAACCAGATATATGCAATACACCCACTGAGGGCTAAAAATGGAGACCCCCCTTGCTGGGGACTTACCATTCTCGAATATGGTGCCTGCGATAAAGGACAGCTCAGAGTCATGTTCAGCCTTGCAGGCATATAGCGCACGTGCCTTTCGTAGCGGAGGACTGGAGAAGATACAAATATATATACACATCAATCTTTTAAAATTGAAAATACTGACTAATATTAATATTTGATACTGTTTTGTCTAAAAAAAAAATTATAATAATAAAGTACTAAATAAAACATCAGTCATTTTAAATGCTACAAGTGAATTATGAAACAAAATAATCATGTACAGTAAGAAAAAATGGGTATTCTTAATGGATGGATATTATTACATTATTAAATTATTAGTGTTTTTGAAGATTACATTTAAGTGAGTGCTAGAAGACAGAAAAGGTAATCTACACATAAAAATAAGGGCTTTTAGCATTCGTAATTAAATATACAATAACAACTGATACTGATAAATAAATAAAAATATCTAATATCAGCTAATGACCATTATGGTACAGATATATTGTGCATTCCTAGTATGTATATACAGTGGGGAAAAAAGTATTTAGTCAGCCACCAGTTGTGCAAGTTCTCCCAGTTAAAAAGATGAGAGAGTAATTTTCATCATAGGTATACCTCAACTATGAGAGACAAAATGAGAAAAAAAAATCCAGAAAATCACATTGTAGGATTTTTAAAGAATTTATTTGCAAATTATGGTGGTGAATAACGTTTAAATAAGACTGACAAAAAAGTACCAGAATGTACAATAGTATTCTCCATTAGATACCATAGTGTACATTAATATACCATAGTATCACCACAGTAGTATAAGGATTAAGAAAAATATGGACTTTATTTTACAGTCCTGTTCCACGTGTACTTCTTAGGTAAGTACACTGTATGTACACATACTGTAAAATAAAGTGCAACCAAAATTTGATTGGTGTACATATATTTATTCGGATCATTAAACATGAAATACATCATCATACACAGGGGCGGACTTAACATTTAAGTGAGGTAAGTGGCCGCTTAGGGCCCCCGGGAAATCAGGGGGCCCCCTCTGATATTGGCGAAGCATATTTGCAGCGTTGAGCAATGTAGCCAATCACAGACATATACGTTAACTTCTTGAACGCAATGACCAGAAGTGTTTAAGTTGGAATCCACTCACCGTGCAAAATGCAAAATGTCAAGTGCTGAGTTCTGAAAGCTCGGGAATCCTCTCTTTATAGCAAAGTGTAGATACGATGTAAATGATGACTGGAGATGTTTGCTTACTAACAGATTACATTTTTTTTTTTTTTCATTTGTTTCTCGGCAAACGCTACTGTATGCCTTCAGAGCACTTGGAATATGGAACGATTTGCATGGGATAAATTTGTGTTTGTAAAAAGATTGAAAAAGCTTACAATTTATTAAATGGATAAGTGCAAGCATTTTGTTTTTTGGGATAATGTCTTTTTTTGTGATCCGAATTTTTTTTTAGGTAGCCTAATATAGCTTTAGCACAGCATCAGGTTGACTAATTACTGGTTGCGAAGGGATAAATAAACTATAAACTATGAGAGCGAGCGAGCAAAACAAGGGTTAAGCCCCGTTCACACCAAGAACGATAACTATAGAGATAACGATATTAGCATCCACACCAGCGAACGATATAATCTGTAAACGCACGCTCCTCTGCCGCTTTAAATTATCAAGCTCATTATAGCAGGATGGATTCTGATTGGCTGTCAATGTTTTTTTTATCATTCATCAGCTGAAAAAAATCGTTCTGAAAGTGATTTCAACGATATCGTTTCTCTGTGCCTTTATCGTTATAGCTGTGGTGTAGACTCTGCTATTCTTTAATATTGAAAAGGATTTTTAGAACTATATCTTTATCGTTATCTTTATAGTTATTGGGGCTTTAGGTGTAAAAGAGCACATAGTTATTGTGTTAGGGCCCCATACCTGGAATTTGCTTAGGGCCCCCAACAGGTCCGCCCCTGATTATAACATACAGTTTATGACAGAAATGACACTTCCCATAAAGAACGGTATATTACTACCCGCAGTGAATCAGAGTGATGAAGTTGATGTATATGCTCAGGTGTGAATGTGCAAAGCTGAAGTTTAACACCGAACGATTAGAATACTGCACTGCTATAGATAGCTGCCTAAGCAGGCCAGAGCAGGACACACACCTGACGGGGGAGGATTCGCTGGAGGTGCTGGAGGCCAGCCGGGGGCTGGAGGGGGCAGAGAACATCGGCCACGAGGGGGAGCGCGGTGAGGTGGGACTGGGTGAAGCCGGGCTGCGACAAACACACACACGCAAGCACGCACTATGTGATCCCAACACCAAAATTTATGTTACGGCAGCTGCTGAGCTGCAGCTTTCACAAGAGACGTCAAGAGGGAGTTGCATCATCGGTTTAAAGAAATAGACATAAATGCAGTTGAACATGCTTGAGACTTTCATGCTAACAGGAAAAGTTCAGCCAAAAATGACCATTCTGTCATAATTTACACAACTCGTGTGTGAATGTTCATGTCAAGCTCCTGAAATGACAGCCATTGGTCACTGTACATATGTTGCATGTGAAATACTGTAGCAGTGTGAATATTTGCCTAAGCATCTATTTTTGTCTTCCACTGGAGAATGAAAGTTCACTGGTTTGGTGAGTAAATGATGACTGATTTGTCATATTTAGCGGAACGGAGTTAAACATGCTGAGGAAAATCATAAGTCATAATTTGTGTTACTCATGTAACATGAGTAATCTCACATTAATCTGACAGGGTTTGTATTTATGTAAACTCTCCCCCCCCGCCTCCCCCTTCAAAAGTGTCTATGAAAACATCAATGCTGGCTGTTAAACTGAAAACTGGACAAACTTACCTTGTCGACATGCTGCTGCGAACTTTTGGATTTTGACTGTAAATAATAGAAACAATATTAACAGGTTAAACAATTTTTTTTGTCTCAGCTTAACATTCATGAATATGCAAAAAAAGAGATGAACTAAACTATTGAATTATTATTTAATAATAATAATAATAGTAGTAGGGCTGTCAAACGATTAATTGCGATTAATCGCATCCAAAATAAATTTTTATTCACATAATATATGTGTGTGTACTGTGTATATTTATTATGTATATATAAATACACACACACATGTATTTATATATTTAAGAAAAATGGTATGATTATATATTAAATATATTTATATATACTATATATATTGTATGAATATAAATATATACATGTAAATGTTCTCAAAATATATAGTGTATGTGTGTGTATTTATATATACATAATGTACACAGTACACGCATATATTATGTACACAAAAATTTTAATTTTGGACATTAATTAAATAAATTTAATTTGGATCAATTAATTGTTTGACAGCACTAAATAATAGTATATATCAATAGGATCTCCTAACTTTTTACGTGTGTGTGTGTGTATAAAAGTTAGGAGAACCTATTGAATTCTAAGGTTTTCTGTATCAGGACAAAATCAGGTCAGGTCTTTTTTTATAATTTGGAAAGTAAAACCTCAGATGAACAACATCACATGACATAATGCACCTTGTTCTTATTTATTTAACTAAAATAAAGCCAAGATGGAAAACCCATGTGTGACAAAATTAGTACACCCTATAATTCAATTGCCTGTAGATCCACTTTTAGCAGCAATAACTTGAAATAATCATTTTCTGCATGACTTTATCAGTCAATCACATTGTTCTGCAGGAATTTTGTCCCACTCTTCTTTACAGCGTTGCTCTAGTTTATTGAGGTTTGTGGGCATTTGTTTGTGCACAGTATCTGAGTCTGGATGAGCTCTGGACTTTGCTATATTTCAACACCTTGATTTCTATTGTAGATTTGCTGAGGTGCTTGGGATCATTGTCCTGTTGCAAGACCCAATTTTGGCCCAACTTAAGCCGTTGGACGGATGACCTCACATTTGACTCTAGAATACTTTGGTGTACAGAGGAGTTCACGGTCGACTCAATGACTCTGAGGTGTCCAGATCCTGTGGCTACAAAACAAGCCCAAAATCATCAGCCCTCCACCAGCACTTGGTTTTCACCAAACATGGCGCTGTGCTTTATGGCCAAACACCTCCACTTTGGTCTCGTCTGTTCAAAGGGCATTGTTCTAGACATCTTATGGTTTGTTCAGATGCAACTGAACTATTCTATTTAAGATAGAAGAGTTTTTCCTCTGGCAAGCCTTCCAAGCATGCCATACTTGTCCCATATGTCTTCTAATTTACTGTCATGAACTTTATAACTGAACATGTTAACTGAGGCCTGTAGAGTCTGCGGTGAAGTTCTTGGGTTGTCTGCCATTTCTCTGAGCGTTACACGGTCTGATCTTGGGGTGAATTTCCTGGGATGTCCACGTCTGGGAGGATTGCTGTCTGTTTTGAATGTCTTCCACTTGTGAATAAACTACCTCACTGTAGAATGATGTACTTCAGATTGTTTAGAAATGGCCGTATTACTCTTCCCAGATTGATGGCGACAATTCCTTCTCTAAGATCATTGCTGATGCCTTTCTTCCTTTTCTTCCTTACAGTTGTGTTAACACACACTTGAAGGCTTCAGACCAGAAAACTGCCAAAACTTCTGCTTTCTTAGAGGTGCTCAGACTTGCTGATGATCAGTTAATCAAAGGCATTTGGTTAGCAGTGCCTGATAACTTACCCTCTTAATTTCTGTTAACAGTAATGGGGTCCTAACTTAGTCACACATGGCTTTTCCATTTTGGCATTTCAACATTTGAAGTGGATCAAAACCTTTCATCAAAGTTGTCCTAAAACCTAAAACCTTGTCTTAGGACAACTTTGTTTCACTTTTTTTTTGATCCACTTCAAATGTTGACTACTGTATGTGTGTGTGTGTGTACGCCTGAAACTCTTGCACTTTCTAAATGTTAAGGAGTGTCAAATATTTCTGTTTGTTTCAGCATTCTGACCGCCAACATTGGCTCAACCAATGGTACAAGTTTGGAGTGCGACTATCTGTTTGTCCAACCACTTGAAGATGGAAAACCCGGAAACCTGACCTAAAACCTTCATTATTTTTGCACTTCCGTTTGGTGACAGAAATGATACACATCACCATTGAGCTTAATGAAACAATGCTGCTGCTGTTCCTGTGTGTAAATCGTAAGCGAGGCATAAATGAGTAAGTGAATATCATCATAATCAGTATTGTATTTGCACAGAAGCAAATGAAGCTGCTTATTGGACACTGTGTAGCCAAGCATCCGTCACACACAAACACACTCATCACTAACCTGATAAGCATCTATTCACAGTAGATAGGGGGGTTGTCATGGGAACAGCATAACCTCAAGTGGTGAGTTAACTTTAATAATCTAAACGCCCATAGACTAGTAGTGTTAATGGACTCTCTCACTTAGTCAAAGCCAAAATGCACTATGCAGCACACATACATATAAGCCCTGTCCTTCTGTATTTACGGTTTATAAAATGGAAAGTTCCAGCGCTCATTACTTAATAAAAGCACTCTAGAAATGATAAAACATGCAATATACAGTTATGACACCAAATATCTGTTTATCTAGATATTTAACCTTGCCAGGAACTATATCTTCCAGCAGAAGGATAAAACCTAATGATTTGGTTAATAAAATAATTTTAACTAATATATGTTTTATTGTGTTGGCAAATGCTATGTTGGCGAGGGCATCTCATTTCAAATATTTATTCTGAACATGTGACTCTAAAATAAATGTGAATGGATCCATTTTTAGTAACCGTTAACTATTTATATTGATTTCTTTGTGGCAAAGTCATAGCAGATATTAAAATGTGTAATCTATTTATTTTTTGTAATGAATAGAACTAAACTGATCAAAAATATATAGAAAGCTAAAAAAGAACAGCATTTATTTAAATAAGTGTTATATTTTGTAACATTAAGAATATATTACTGTCACTACTGTCACTGATGAATAAAAATAATGATGTTAAAAAAGTAATAAATTAAATTAAATTAAATTACATAAAAACCCTAAACTTTTGGTAGTTTCACGGTTTCCACAAAAATGTTAAGCACCATAATTTTTTTTTTCAACATTAATAATAAATGTTTTTTAAGCACCAAATCAACATATCAGAATTATTTGTTTATGAAAAATGATAATGATGAATAAATGACATTTTAAAATATATTCAAACAGAAACCCGTTATTTAAAATAACTATAAAAATAGTTTTTAATGTACTTTTGACCAAATAAATGCAGCCTTGGAGAGCGCAAGTCTTCTTTCAAAAACATATTTACTTTATTCTCTTCAGAACTTTCACTGACTCAAATTTGGGATCAGATCGGACAGGAAGTAGAATATTATGGTGAAACTTTCTGGAATCTCTGACACCAAGCCTGACTGTACTAGATGTCCAATGCCACCTATTGGCCAAAGCTTCATAAAAATGGACCAAAACTTGTTATAACTTTGGAATCATTTTGCCCAAATCTTCATGTCTATTACTATGGCCATTGGTTTTTTCAAGATTCAGTTTGCAGATTTGCTTACTGTTTTTCTATAATTCCAAGTTACTAATGAAGATGCCGAGGAGGAAGTCGTCATTTTGGAAAAGCTTCTATATTTTGACAAGAAATGCATTATTAATGACACATAGTTATCAATAGAAAATTGATTTGAGAATACCATGTGAATTTGGCCACAGCGCCACCTACTCTCAATAAACTGGCCATTTCTCCAGGGTGTTTCCGTGTCTACTGTGGCAAGAGATGCATCCCACAACCCTAGTCCATACAAACAGTTAAGAAAATGAACGAATGGAGAGATATATTACCTTTATGTGTTTGACATGTTTACTTTCCATAATATGTATTATTACAATTTCCTATGGCTTTCATATGAGTGTAATGTTTGCATAGACTTTCCCTTTGTATTCAGCTACTTTATTTTCTAGTAAAGGTACCACTTTCATTTTCAAGACTGTGAGAGCCAACGTAATTCAACTGATCACACGTTTTCTCAAGTAGTTCATCAATCTCCAGGTCTTCATTGATTTACAACCTGCTGGGTCCTCAGGGGCCTTTGAGATGGGTATATCAGCACTGCCACACTTAATATATACGTCTATATATAGACGACAGCATTCCTCTCAGTCCTGTGGCTTTGAGCCGCCAATCCTCACATCTGATTTACAACCGAACACACACACACAGACAGACAGAGCAGTGCTGTGACTATTAATCTCATAATATCATAGATGTTTACCTAGATTAACTTTCACTGGCTACAAAACAAATAGGTGTTGCTGGGATTGCAAAAACAGGATTTTCTGCTAAATCCACTAAAATATTTAGATACTCCATTACTATCATGCCACATGAAAATAAACTGCTGAATTTTATTTGAATGTTTCTGCATTTCACGGCAGTCAGTATATTGTTTTGCAATAACCTAAAGTTGGTTAATTTAGTTCTGTAACTCTCTGCATTTATGTAAATGCAGTTAATCATATATTTAAAAAAAAAAGTTTTTAAACTGCAGCAGTAATTATTTTGTTTTTGTTATCGTTTCGTATTGCAAGATTGTGTTTGCAGTAAACACTGCAGGTGTTATCCAAGTTACAAACAAGAAAGTGCAACCTTTATATGCTCAGTCACAGATCATTCCATGTTTCCAAGAGATTTTAAGTTCATGTTTTGATTTGGATGTGACCAGACATGATGTTGTCCGAGTGGGTGATTTATTTGCTTTGTAATTATTCTATGCATTTCCATCAGCTTGACCCATTTTGGCTGCAAGCATGAAGGCAGGCATTATATCATTGAGAGGGTAATCAGCAAATAATATCATTCAATCCCTTTTTTTTTACCCTACATTTTGCAGTTACTCTCTTCACACTCACGACATGCTTCAGGAGCTCAGTGGAGAACACAATAAACTCAAGGGAGTAAGAAAAGAAGCTGTCTACCTCTGAAATGTTAGTGTCACTTTATAAAAATAAGTTTTATTACACACCATTTGATCTCATATTTTGTAACATCTCTTCTTTTTTATTGTCTTGCACACTTTTTATCCTGCCTGCATGGTCAAAATGTTCATGCTATCCACATAACTGATTCTCATATGAACCTTCTTATCAGTGAACGAAATCACTCACTCGTAGCAGCTGACTTTCTTTCTTATTTTCCCCTCAAACTGGGTCAAGCTGGTGAAATATCACTGAATAAAAATGATTAGCATTGCTTAACAGAATACCCAGAATTCACACATTAGATCAATAAAATCTCAATTATACATGCTTATTAATTATGCATTCACATTTGATACTCGGTTCACTGTTTGCTTCTGGCCTTGTGTGTGTTTCTGCAACCTTCGAAACTGGAAAATCCTGAAGTTTGGTTGCTTGCTCTGTTAAACATGGTGGATTTGCTCGGTTTGCAAAAAGAGTGTGATGTTAACTGAGGAAGAGAGAGAGAGAGAGAGAAGAGTTGGCAAATGCCAGAAAGCCAAGGAACATTGGCAGACAAAACAAGCCTAAAATAAGCAACTTGGCTCATCAAAATATAGATCAGGAACAGATCCAGATCAGGAATTTGATTAATTTTATAAGTATAAACCAGCATGAAACATTAAAAAGGAGGAAGGTGAAATAAACTAAATTATAAATACTGTACACATCTGCATTCTGGAAATAAGCCCCAAAATGCTAATTATAACTGCTCATATGAGTGAATTTATTGGGAAGAAAAAAAAATTGCAAGACTGCCTGCTACTTTAGCAAAGTCAGAGCAGAGCATGTCTTGACTTGCCCTTAGGCTGATTAATGACTTTGTGTATGATGTACAGAGAGGGAAATATTTCTATGACAGTATTCCACAAAAATACTTGGAGGCCAGAATCCCTAGAGACTTGCTTTTTTCGCAATTATCTTGGTATCGTTGTGAGTGTATTTCACGGGAATCCTTCAAAGTTTTACACAACACGATTTTTTATAATGTGAAACATGAGAGCGTGATCTCCTACTGGGAGGGTGAGATTGGGAAAGGGCCGAGGACAGAATCATGGGGAACACCAGTTAAAATCAAGACCTCGGCAGTCATGGATCTCAACAGTAAATATGTTGGCAGGAAATTGAGAGAATCTGAAGGCTGTGCTGGGTTTCATAATTTCCGTTCACATAATAAAACCTCAAAGCAAGCAAAGACTGTTGCCAGTGTAAGGTAGTGAAAATGAAACGCAGATTGTATCAAAACGTTGTTCAGTCTCTGATAAAAACAACCTGCCCTTTTGACCCTGAAACAAAAGCTAAAACTAAAAATGTTTGCGATAATTAAGATCTCCAAACAGTAATAAATATTTTTGTCTACTTTAGAGCAAACAGAGATAAATCATTATTCTATTTCACATAAATTAAAACAGATAAAAATAATTTCAAGGCAATACCGCTGAGTTTTTCTTCATTCAGGAAGAGGTTTCACGGAGAGCGAGACTGCAAGCGCATTTCGTTTCTATTTTTTTATCTTACAAAAGTACAACGTTTCACTGTTATTTTGAAGGTACACAAATAAGAACAGACCGTTTTGAATTATGTCTTACTCTTACCAAACGGATAAAAGTACCAATGATAATCCAAGTGTTTGTTTCGGCGCCTCCCACACGGTAGCACTGCAAACTTGACATCGCAGCCTCTTCAGACACTTTTGTTTGCATATAAATTCGGGCGAGAGAGAAGTACAAAGCCTTCCTTACATGAATAATAATAGTTTAGCAACCAAATATTACACAGCGTCTAACGATTCATTCATGGAAACGATTCATGCCAAATGAGAGGTACATCAGCCCACGAGGTTCAGGTTCAGTTTCGTTTAAAATAAGTTTGTTATAGGCCTATAATTTATAATGAATATTGTTTCTTAACGTTCATTTTTAATTATCAGTAATTACATTATTTTTGAAAGTAATAGTAAAATGAAATCCAAAACTGTACTTCCTTTAGTGAAATGTATGACTTCCCCAAGGCTGTTCTGTGTCTTGATCCGTGTTGGGCAAGTTACGCTGAAAATGTAATTAAATTACTGATTACTGATTACTCCTTTAAAAAGCAATCACGTTACTGTTCTGATTACTTTATTTCAAAAGTAATTAGTTACATTACTAGTTACGTAACTTTTTTCTGTGGCTACATCCATGAAATCCCATGATAAAAGCTCCCGATAAATATTTGTTATTAAAGCATCAACATTCACAAAACACTGTTATTTTTAACTAAAGCAAGCATAGGCTGCTGCATACATGGTTTGGCATGGCAGAATGCAAGCAAATAGTTCTGCTTTTATAATATCTAAAAAGATGACATCTTAGTTCATCGCAATCTCACAAAGCTCTGTTATAACACAATGAATATATGCATAATGAATCTTTCATAATGTCTACAAATCGTGTGTTATAATGAGAGGATTCGTGAGCATGCAAATTTCAGCACTACACTGCTGACTGGCCATTGTGTTCCAGAAATCACCATTGCTCAATGCAGCAAACGCGTGTTACAGCCTAAATAGAAACTCTGCCTACACTTGCGCCTGTTAATCATTTTGGTCCCACTTTATATCAGGTGGCCTTAACTACTCTGTACTTACATTTAAATTAATCATTTAATACAATGCACTTATTGCGTACATACATGTTTTTACATTGTACTTATATTTTTAAAAATACCTGCACGTAACTAATTTCTGTAATTACATTTATAATTACACTGTTGAACCATCCCTTACACCTAAACCCACTCTTAAATCTACCCATACCACCAAACCTGTCCCTAACCTTACCTGTGTCCCACCTCAATAGCATATTTTTTTTATGTAAGTACATAGTAGTTAAGGCCACCTAATATAAAGTGGGACCATTGTTTTTAATTTGACATTAGTTCTTGTTGCTTTTGTGCAATAGATTAATAACAATTTATTTGTTTTAGATATTTTATGTTTAGATATTTCTATTTTGCGGGAGTCCCGTGAATCATTTTATTCTCCCACATCCCGCCCGCACCAGCACTTGGCAGTGGACTAGACAGTGCGTGTGCTACATTCTTTTTACAATCTAGATTATAAAACACTGCATTCTGTCAGCAATGTAACACGGCCGTAACGTATAGAGACCTCGGCTTGTAACTATACTCTAATGACTATTTTGAAAATTATAACGTGTTAAATTACTCCGTTACTAAAAAAGTAATCAAATTACAGTAAAGCATTACTAAGTAATGCGTTACTGCCCAACACTGGTCTTGGTAC
>NW_015505218.1:1117986-1161745 GCF_001515645.1 Sinocyclocheilus grahami | reverse complement strand
CGCTCTTATTTCCTTATTAATTGAAAAATAACCTTAGGGGTAAAACCACTTGCATATTTAAAATAATTTTTGAAACATGAGAAATGTATAAAACTAAGTAAACCATTTTTGTTTAAAAACTTGTTTATATAGATACATTATTGGCATAATAATAGAATGAGGAGCTTGACTCCAGTGACACAATATTTGAGATAATAAAAAGATCTACTGCATACATACAGAATTTGGTTATTTTACTTGGTATGTAAGGTCTAATCATACAAAAACTGTTCATATTTGTATTTGTAGTCTTTGCTGATATATAAATATCTGCATCATCTGCATACATTTGACATTCAGGTAAACCATTAATATATAATGAAAAAGAAGTGGTCCCAACATTGACCCCTGAGGAACACCCATTTTAGTAATCTGATAAAATGACCTTATACAGCAGCATGTATTTTAGCATATTGCTCTCTAAATATTAGTTTCTGGTCTATATATATCATATTCTGTTCTGAAAATATGGTTAAATGCTTTCTTTCAGTGTTGTTTTTTTTTTTTCACAAGTCCTATTGCACTGAAAAGTAACGACAAACCTCACGCCAATAAGCCACATGAATTTAAGATACCATTCGTGTCAGTAGCACATACGGTGTAGGATAAGTTACAGTTTGCGGTAAAATGAAATACTTAGGATTAGAGCTTTCACTCTAAAGTAATAGAAATGTTCGCCTTATCAAACACCACTAATAAAATACACATTTTTTAAAAAATTTAAACTGACCTCAGTGCAGTCAGCAAAGTAAAATTTTTGAGAAAATTGCCGGCATTCAGATTTCGGATAGGTTTCCTAAAAAAAAAAAGCAAAACAATGAGCTCAAGTTCTTGAGAACATGGAGACTGGGTGGCCATTTTGTATGTTTGTCCTTGTCATTCAGAGTGAAGTAAACATCTGCTCTGTCTGTGCTTATGCTATTGTGAAGCAGCATTAAAAAACTACCCTCATCCCATAGCTGTGCACAGCTAAGAGACCTCAAAATGGACCCAAGATTGTGGTTTAAAAATCCATTACCGACCCATGGCCCACCAGAGACAGTGAAATGTGTACAGCAAACAGTGTGTCTTGTTAGAAAACCAACAGTGGAAAAAGCCTGTAGGAGATTGGAAAGGTTACAGGGAAAAGCATTATTGCAGGTCTTGGGAGAGAGAGCATGTTTGTATTTGTATGTGTTTGCTTTGAAGGTGATGTGTCAAGGAAAACAGGACTTTCCTTGCTCTCTTTGGAAATAAAAGATGATCTATTAAGTTTTATCTATTACTGTGAGTAGACATGCTCTAACGTTGAACCAACAATAAAGCAGTTAGCACATGTGCTTTAGACATGCTGAGCTATGGTGTCAGAGGTCAATTATATAAGAACGTCTTTAAGTGCACTACAGGTCAGAGAGAAAATGGTCAAACAAAAACTAGAATATGACTACTTTTTGGTGCAAGCAACCCTAACTAAAGGTACAGTCACAAGTACTGTTGCTCGGCAAAACCCAGTAATCCCAATTCGAATCTGTGCGATCTCGACATTCAAGTGAGGGACAAAAATTTAAAGTTTAAGTTTTTCACACAAAACAGAACCTGCTTGGTTTGATCATTGGAAATTCTGGCTTTTAAGTTTCTGAACACTCTCCCTGCTTTCTGTTGGTTGAACAAACTCATGGCATTGGTTTGGCCAATGTTGTTGTGTTGGGCTAGCCGGGACACTTAAATGAACACCGGCAACAAAGAAAATAGGAGACCGTATTTTAACACACTTCAGCTTTAAAGAAAGTACTGTGCACTCACAGTGAATTAGGCCAACTCTGCTTGGACAGCTGAAGCCCATCTTGGTCTTCGTCTCCGGAAGGCAGGCTGTTGAGTCGAGTCCAGTTGAGTGTGCTGTTGCAATTTACTGATGGCAAGTCTGCACTGGAGTTTACAACCACACTGTTCCTCTTCTCCACTGCAGATGGACAAGCAGAAATGTTGCTATCCTAATGTAGAGTACATAGTATGCTAATGTAATTACTCCAGCCTGTGGCTGAAACAGGGTTTGGTGGGATCTAGTGGTTTGCATTTATTTAAATGGCGGTTTGTATTTTTCAATAAGCAATTCAAGTTACACTGCTAGTGATTTTTGTCTTTAGACAATAACTGAATTGCATCTAATGCTGGGGACTAGTTTACTCCTCACATGCCCAGAGGAGGTTGACAGCAAAATGTTTTTACAATGCAAACAGGGTGGTATCTGGTCATAGGTGTGCCAACTTTAAACCTGAAACTATTTTAATAATTAATTCCATTGTTATTTTTAGCACGACAATTTATAGACCAGGAACTGAATTTCCTCCTCCAGATGACTTTAAGCACAGAGTTTAGCAATGTAAATCCAATGTAAACAAACTGCTGGGAGAAACCAAAAAGAAACCAGGATTTCCTATGTGATATTTCAGTATTTCTTTTTTAATAAATCTGCAAAAATGTCAACAATTCTGTGTTTTTCTGTCAATATGGGGTGCTGTGTGTACATTAATGAGGGAAAAAAATAACTTAAATGATTTTAGCAAATGGCTGCAATATAACAAAGAGTGAAACATTTAAGGGGGTCTGAATACTTTCCATACCCACTGTATATATATCTTTCTGGTCCTTGAATCTAACTGGCTGATAAGAGTGCGATCCTCCAACCACTTCACCGTTTGTATCATGTATCACTCCACTTGCCGTATTTCTCACAAAATCCTCTATAATTTAAAAAATAATACGGTTTTATGTCACGGAATGTAGTTTTAAGAGATTTTAGGCGAGAATGTATTTGTTTACATCTCAAATATGCGGTTTGTTAATAAAGATAACGTCTATTTGAAAATTAGCTTTTCGGAGATGTGAGCTCCAGGGTGTTAGCGGCCGTTGAGCGCTCATTAACCCGCCAAGAGCGCCTCACCTCGGCCAGATCTTCTGGAATTTGCTGCTGGCTCTGATGTCTCTATAGTGGTTAAACATGAGATATAATTAATTTTGGGTAAATCTCAGGGGCAGTCTTTTATTTGTTCCAGAGCAAATAGTTTTGGTTGAGGGCAAAATCCCATCACATTATATTTTATGTAACTTCAGTACTGTATATAACGCTGCCTTTGTACTTTTGACTGAATTGCCTAGTAACTTTTATGATGGTTGTTGTTTATTAAACATTATTATTCAATAAATAATATTTTATATACATAATATTTAATATTGGTAAACAGTGTGTGTGTTCGTTATGGTGATTTATTATCAATCACCATTAGATGGCGACAAGAGACTTTTTTTACGAGTCAGCAGTAAAGACTTTTATATTGAAAAATACTAGAGCACAATTTTAAACAACAAGGAAGATATTTTTACTTTCAACACCAGCTTGTCTGCAGCCAACAAATGCACTGAGCAGTGCTGTCATCAGAAATTACCCTAAACAGATGAAAGGATAGTACGAGCCTATTGGACATTCCAACTAATGTTCTATTGTGAATATGAGATTGGTCTGAAGAACGAACGCTGTATAAGATGCAGTTAATCACACTCGCTCAGTCAATCTTTCTCTCATAATACTCTACTCCACATAATACACAGCTTTTAATATAGTAATACAATAAGCTTTCAACTTATTTAAGTTATTCAACTCAAAGAAGCTTTTGCAACTCAGCGTTCCTTCGTGACATTTTTAAATTAGTAACGGAGGCTTGGGATCAGCTGTTAAACTGTCAACTTTAGAGTTGAATCTGTGGCAGAAAGAAGTAGTTCTGCACAAATGAGGGTTTTTAAAGACACTCCGTTGTTGTTTCTTATGTATTATACACTCATGCCGTTGAACTGTTATTTAAACAAAATATCACCCTCGTAGCCGCAAGATATGGCTGTATATCGGCACACTGTGATTACCTACGGCCGAATTACAGCCGTACCGATATACAGCCATATCTCACATCTATGATTGATATTGCTCATATATATATATATATATATATATATAATATTTTGTTTGTTTTAATATTTTGTTATTTGACCAAAAAGGAAGCATCATTTTTACGCTTAAAAATTATCATTTTACATTTATTTTAAACTTTATAAAGAAAGAACTTGCTGGTGTACCTTTGACTTTCTCTGAAAATGAGGGGTTGTGGAAAAGCGTGAGAGGTCTTTCACTGCATGACGGGGCCTTGCTGTCTGTACTTCTCCGCCTGGGCAGGTTGAGCTGGGAGTTGCCCTGCCCTCCTCCAGACACTGGCATGTCTTTGAAAATCTGCAGAGCCGAAAGGAAATTCAAATCAGCATGAAAATTTCAAAGCGCCACAATGATGGGATGAGTGTCTCCACAAAAGTAGAACAGACTGAAATGCTGCTACTGATGCTGGGAGGATATGACCCCGCAGATGTGTCTAGTCATAAACTGACAATTAGATTTTTTTTTTCTTCACTGAAAAAGCTATTCTTTTTTGCATACAAAAGTACTGTATGACAGCTATCAATCTGCTACCAGTGGCTGTCAGGCTCCAAAAGATACAAAAAAGGTCCCTATGACTCATACACTCCATTTCAAGTCTGAAGTCATAAGTTAGCTATGTGTGACAAACAGACTGACATTAGAGTTCTGTTCGGCACTGAATTCCTCCCCTCCACCAAACCGCTCAAATCTCATTTGCACATATGACTATTCTAGCATGAATCACGGTCAGTTTAATATTAAATGTTATGTTACGGATAAATTAATTGGTTCTCATGTTTCCTGCAACATAGCATGTTTAAATATGCACTGTAAAAACTGTATTGCAATTCAACTGTAAATTTACTATACTGCAACTCTGGTTCTTATTAAAATATTCACATACTTGATTCTCTGAAAAACGGTGCTACAGCCAGTTATTTGACTTTGAACTGTGTGTTCCGTGTCAGAACACACAGTTGCTTTTCTGTATTGTTAGCTTTATTGATAACAAAAATAGGACTGTAATAACTCATCAATAAAATCAACAAAAAATAATGGAAATGGTCCTCTATCTGGCAACCCATGTGAGCGTTAAGTCGAGGAGGGGCAGGAGAAACGACTCTCTCCAGACTCTCTCCATTTTGAATTTGGACTTCAGTACCAATTTCAACCACTAGCTGTCAAAATTATATAGTAAATCGTTTTTATTCATCATTTTTATTTCAATTATGTCATTCGCAGTGTTTTATGGGACTGTAGTGCTTCTTTCATTAATGGAAATTGATGAAACACTTATGTGAATTGAAAAGGATAATTGTGATTTTGTATAATTTATTAACTAAGGCTGCCCTCGACTAAGGATTTTTCTGGTCGACTAGTAGTCGTTCATTTGAAGCATTAGTCGACTAATCGCAATAATTATAATGAGCCTTTAATTGCCTACATAGCCTAATAAGCACTCAAGCACACGCATAAGGCTTGCCACAGTGCACCGGCAGAAGTAATGACTATAAATGCGTTTGGAGCGTTTGGACGTCCTGCCCGATGAACTGTATTACCATAGACTAGCCGTTAACGATCAGTCCATCATGGACTGCGTGACCTCGCCTGTGGAATTTTTTTTTTTTTGCCTGCGATTAAGCGACTTGTACAATTTTAGTCGACCAAGCCTCTTCTAGTCATCCTGCCCGATGAACTGTATTACCATAGACTAGCCGTTAACGATCAGTCCATCATGGACTGCGTGACCTCGCCTGTGGAATTTTTTTTTTTTTTGCCTGCGATTAAGCGACTTGTACAATTTTAGTCGACCAAGCCTCTTCTAGTCGACTATTAGGGGGCAGCCCTAGTATTAGTAATGTAAATGTTTAAATGTGTAATAGTGCCCCCTACCATATAACAGTAAAAACACAGAAAGCTTGAAAATCCTGTCAATGGCAGCGAAAGAGTTAAGGATTATGAGGTCCAAAAAAAAAAAAAAATTATTAATAAAAAAAAGAGGTGAACTTATGCACCTATGAATTTGCAAAAATATCAATAATATTCATTTAGAGTTTGACGTTTACAGTTGACGTTTTAATGGAGCTTACAAGGAATAAGAGCAGTTTGGGCACTATCTGCTATTATATGTACAATCTCACATTTATGGATCATACATGTTTGGAACAACATGAGGTTGAGTAAAAAACTGAATTATTCCTTAAGAATGCTGAGAAAGAAAGAAAAAACTTGTGAAAATGAATTTATGGAGGTCACAAGTCTTTATGCAAAGCTGTATGCAAACAGCCTATTGTGTGTTTGTGAATGAAAAGCTTTTGGAGGATCAGGTTTATGTAACAGTCAGTCTACACTTTGTTTCCTGCTGTACATAACTGTGTGTATTTGTTGAGAGATATAGGATAGGTAGCCATTCATGCTTTTGAGCTGAAGCTGAAAGATTCATTACAGGCTAACCTCATTCACAGTGGAACATATGTGTGTGCCGTGTCTTTAAGGGGATGAGACATGGGAAGGTTAATTGTACAGGTCATAGTGACAGTCTTGATCTTGAAACCCACCCACTTCACCCCTTCATGCAGGAGGAAGTGACCCTATGTCTTGTGACGGGGGGCTCATCTTAAGAAATCAGCCTTGAGCCGATTTGCATGTTGCCATGGCAACTACTCTCATCTGCTTTACCCTTTAAGCCCCTGCCGGGTTTGAAGTTACCTTTTACAGCAAATGCGGCCTGAGTGAGTCCCTCCGAAAGGGTCTCGCTGCTGGATAAAGCCCCTTTTAATAGAGCAATTACATCCTTCATTCACACCTAGGTGCGAGCAACACAGCTTGTACACTTAAAAAAGAAGTAACCAACTGACAAAAACAACCTAATGAGCCATTTAACTCATTAACTCGCAAGTTTCATCGTTACCAATAGAGTTAAATGGAGCTAACAACCATAGTTATTTTGGGAAACGCACCCCTGGTCAGCTAGTAGTCATTCATAAACATACCCGTTCGTGGTTCTCGATCAGGATTTCTACCACAATGTTCTGGAACTTGATGTCCATGATTGCAGCAACGGTCTCTTCCTGTGGCCTCAGCAGCGTAGGGCCGAACACTACGCCGAGGTTAGCAACCGTCATCAAATTTTGCTGGTGGTGACTGGCCACTCTGATGAGAGAGTAAGACATCTGAAGTCATTTACTTCTTATTGTAGTGTAGTGCTTTTCTGTATAGTTAGCTTTATTGATAACAAAAATAGGACTGTAATAACTAATCAATAAAATCAACAGAAAAATAATGGAAATGTTCTTTGTTAAATTTGCTGTAAAATATTACGCATTCTTAGGTTCCACTTTATATTAGGTGGCCTTAACTACTACTGTATGTACTTACATTTAAAATTAATCAGTTGATACAATGCACTTATTGTGTACATACATGTCTTTACATCATACTTATATATCTTTTTAAATACCTGCATGTAATTACATCTGCAACTAATTGATGTAATTACATTTATAATTACACTGTTGACCCATCCCTTACACCTTAACCCACCCTTAAACCTACCCATACCACTAAACCTGTCCCTAACTTTACCCGTATCCCACCTCAGTAGCAGCAAAAGTGTTTTGCAATACAATACGAACACAATAAGTACATTGTACTTTTTTGATGTAAGTACATAGTAGTTAAGGCCACCTAATTTAAAGTGGGTTATATAAATATGATATATAAATAATATAATATAAATGTAAATGACTAAATAAATATAAAATGTATTTAGTAAATTTACCATACTTGAAATCCTAAAACACACACAGACACACAAACTGACATAGAAGATCACTGATGATCGAAGACATCACTGAACCCTATAAAGCCTACTGTATCATACTTGATACACAAATATCTAAGGCTTCCAAATTACTTGAACAAAACTTTGCTGAAAAACCTGTTGTACTTCTACGTAATGCCTTCTGTTGACTGATTGAACGTTTACACTTATTAGCAAGTAAAGGCTTTTAGGATCAATCTAAAAATATCCGTCTTCAGGTTGTGGTACATGGTAGGCTTGCCGCAATAGACGGTGCTGACGGTGATACCGTTGTTAAGCCGCAACACCGGTTACGTCACTTGCCCACCGCGGCACCGACCCCCACCATCGTTTTGATTTGTCGAGCTGACTGACAAGAAGAGTGAGGTGAGACAGACAAGACGATGGCGGATGATTTAGTTTCGAAACGAAATGCAAAAGCACTTGTTTGGCAATATTTTGGATTTTTAAAAGCCTGTTGACATTTGCCGTTTATCTAAGGTGATTTTGGACGTTTTTTTAAACATTAGTTTCTTATTTAATTGGTTCCACATTGTTTGCTGATTTTTACTTTATTTAAACTTTGTGTCATTTATTTATTTTATTTGACATCAAGGTGTATGCGGTGCCTCCAAAGCTTTCTTATTCGTTTTGCTAATAAACGTTCTACGTTTCTTATTTATTTGGTTATATATTATAGTCTACATGTTTACTTGTTTCCAGTTTTGTATACCTATTTAAACTTTATGTAAGTTATTTGTTATTTTATATTAGGCATAGCCTGCCCTATAGTATGGTGTATTTTTATTCGTTTTGTTAATAACATTTCTATGTTTTATATATAGGCTAAAGTGAGTTTGACGTTGTATTTTGTAGTTGCATTCAAGCAATTGACGCCGAATTGCCGGAAGTAAAATGCGCACAACGATTTTAAGCTATTTAAAAGCGAAGGAAAGCGAGGAAAAGAGGGAAAATTCAAACTAACTAAAATCGAACAATTGCTTTACGCCGAATTGCCGCTATTTGAAAGTGAAAGTAAAATAAGCTCGCCGTTTTACAAGCGATTTAAAAGCGAAGGAAAGCGAGGAAAAGAGGGAACGCCCCCGCCCCCGCCCCCGCGGTGATACCGGTATTATCCGTGTTGTCACACGTCGATTAACCGGTGGGAACATTTCCTCACCGTCACAACCCTACTACATGGGTCTTTTTGCTGTAAAATCTTAATTATTGGCTATTCTTAGTAATATTTTTTTTATCGCGTTTATTACAATGCGAGTTTTGAATATGATACATCAGGTTTTTGAGAAATGAATATTTGTACATTTTTCAGTCATTGTACTGCATTGCATTATGTTAAAACTACAGAGCTTTGATCATGAAACAAAGCATTTAATTTTCATCTTAATAAGACATATTATTGGGAGATATACAGTAGAGTGACAACTGTTTTTTCTATGCATTTGATATAAGTTGTCTGCTATACTGTTATAAAGATCTCATTGATTTACATTACAAGATATCAGAATTGTATCTTACTTTATGGGCATATAAATATCAGCAAACAATTCTCCAATATCATGAGCCATAAAAGCATGATATATCAAATATGAAAAAAAAAAGATTATGTCAAAAGTTTCAATAAACTGTTACAGTACATAAAAACAGGTCAAAACAACAGGTTTTAAACTAAAGCATACTGTCTAATTAAAAAAAAAGGACAAGGCATGTGATACGCCCCCACTTCAAGTGATTTCATGTGGACTTTAATGGTGTAGCTTTTTAGGGTTTTGAACCTGCAAACTTTATAGACTGTCGTCTGGTCAGATATTAAACTACTCTTGCAGTTACACAAGTATTAGTACATTTTATATTATTTCAATAGGTAATCTGAACATTTGTTTTTATACTGATTGTGGCAAATTAACCTCGAATCAGTATCAAACAGCTGTAATGTTTGTGAATTTGATGAGCAAGCTAAACAGTCCTGCTGTAAATGATGATTCAGTGTCAACAGAACCCAAGGTAAAACCTTTACAATTATTTCTTCTAAGCAGCATACTGTCAATATTAAATGATTCCCTTTGAACCTTGTTTTTCACTGCTACTGTCTCGATGAAACTAGTCATTCCACACTACAACATCATTTCCAAACTTGTCCTGAGGGCATACAGCAAGTGAGGCATTAAATCCGCATGCAAAGTGGGTATTAAACTTCTACTTCCTGTAATTCTTTTGGATTATGAATCTGATCTTTTGCATCAAGCTGCGTAAAGCATTTTCACTCTGGAGTTTTCCGTAAAACTCCAAAATACTCCTCGATCTGCCAGCATCACTGAGGAACGGCTCCGCAGAGCTCGGCCGTCAGGGTGTCAAATTAAACTCGCACAAAAGAAAATGGAGCTGGGAACGAGAGATGGAGGAAAGGACAGGTGAAGGAAAACAAGCCACTCTTTTCAGCTGGGCAAACACAAAGGGGAAGTTAAGGCCTTTATTACCATCAGCAGGGTTGTGGTTTTTACAATGGAAATCCTCTTAGGTCTTTGCTGGATTTGTATCACAGTAAAAAGGGGGCGTCAACACCAAAACTTACTTGGCCAAGTGTTTCATAAGAAGCTCCAGCATCTGGCGGTTCTTCTCCGGGAGACGGTGCACTATGGAGTGGATCTCTGCCACTCTCGCCTCGGGATTGTCCAGCTCTAGGAAGACATAGAGAAAGAGGAAGCGAGAGAATAAGCGGTTGCAAAGGAAAAGCACATTTCCTTTTGCTCCGCATGAACTGTAGGCGTTTTACTGCTGTGTTTGACTCAAGTGCATTCGCAGCAGGAATGGGAGTCCAGTCTCACTGTGTACGTTTTTAAGTAGATTTTAGCGTTCACAGACACATATCAGAACTGATACGTTGCATGTGTTGCTGATGTTGTGAAACAGAACAAAAGATCCCATTCCTGATTCTGTGAGGTCACTTCCTGACACAGTCTGGACCCACACAGACACGTTATTCCAATTAAACTGACATTAATGCTCACGTGTTTGTGTCTGCCTTGTTGTAAAAGCACAGTGCCACCTAGTGTTAGTGACGGCTACAGCAGTGTCCATTAAGGGCAAAGCTAAGCTGCCAGATGCGGGCTCTTAAAGGTCACTGAAATATTAGAGTGATCTATCTGGCTGCCATGATATCCTAATAATCCTCAGTATCAAGAGTACAGCGAGAGAAGAGAGGTATAAATGAGGTTGTTTAGACATGACAAGGGACAAAAAATAAAATACAATTAAAAAATTGCACTGCAAAAAAATATTTTCTGGTTTTCTAGTGTAAATATTCAAAATTTTTAAATCAAGATTTAACTTAACAACACAGCAACATTTAACATTTACTTAAGAAGCAAAATGACTTAAGATATTTAGTCTTCTGTTCCAAAAATTTTACTTTTTTTTTTGCTTAAAAAAATTTAAAAAAAATCTGCCAATGAGGCAAGAGAAATACTCTTGATTTGCTCTTGAAGTAAGATTATTCGATTATTTCTCTTACCCCATTGGCAGATATTTTTTTCTTGTTTTAAGCAAAAATGAACAGAATTTTTTTTTTTTTTCAAAAAACAAGACTTAATATCTTTATTTTGCTTCTCAAGTAAATGCATCTTGATTCAACAATGTTTATATTTTTACACTAGAAAACAAGACAAAAATACTAAGTAAGACATTCATTTTTGCAGTGTGTGCATAATTATATTTTTGTAGCCTCAACTTCATTGCTTCATTGGAGATGCCACAACCCAAATTTAAACACAATGCCTGCAACAGCACCACAACTGTTTTTTTTATATAACATGGTATAAAATGTTATTATAAATGTGTGTATTATATATGTATATATATATATATATATATATATATATATATACACACACACACTAATTATAACATGTATATTTATATATTTATAGTGTATATATATTCAACACAAGAATATATTGTCTGAAAACAAGTCTTATTATCTTATACACAAAATATAGATTAAAAAAATGATCTGTTGATAATACAAAGCATTCAAATATTGAACTGCAAAAAAGACAGCACATAACCAGACCAGACACTAGATATTTGGTCATGTTGAACAGAAACCGAACCTTTAGACCGCACACACACATTTTCACACTTTGATTTTCTCTTCTCATCCAGTTACATACACATTCACATCGTCTCTCACTCCCGTATTCCCATCTCTCTCTCTCTCTCTGCTCATGGGCAAACTCCAGATGGCACCTTGCTCTTTATCACATAAATGGCTCACATAGACAGGAATGAACTAGGGGAGGGGTGGAAAAAAAGAGAGAAAATGAAAGGCAGAAAGGGAGGGGTGGAGCTCTCTGAGAAAAAAAAGTTCATATGAGGACAAGGGCCTAACGTCACCCTTAAGGACTGGCCAAAAAAAAGCACAGAAAGAAAGAGAGAAAAACAGAGACAAAAAAGGGAACGATGGTAGAAAGCAAACGAGATAAGATGAAGATAGCATGAGAAACGATGCAAAAAAAAAAGCATTGTAGTAATCAGTCTTGTTTTCATGTACAAAAGTATCCAAACATCCTTAAAGCAAGATGCACTTACTTGAGCAGCAAAATTACATTTCAGAGAATATTTATTTTAGTATTTATATCTGTAATTATTTTTCTTCCCAATTAGTTAAAAACCAGTTTTAATAATTAATGAAATAAATGTAATAATTAAATATTTGAAATAATTTTAGCAAATAGTTTTTTTTTTAAGTCAAAATCTAATAAAATTGAATTAAGTTTGTGTTTAAATCTAAATTGTGAAATTTCTAATTGAGGTCAGTTTCTTTGCAGTGTGAAAATCTAAGTTTATGGTACAAAAGACGATCTGGAAAAGAAACAACATCCCTTGGTGTCTCAGACGAAAGCCGCCACACTGTAAATCCATTTTCATTCCTCTACACCTCAGTTTCTTGTTTCTGACCGCGTCCTATTAGCTTGAACACTCCTACTCTGCACTGTGTCTTATCAAATAGTCGAACTATAGTCAAATAGTTCCAAATAGTCAAAATAGATCAGAGGAGGGGAAATAAGGCCAGAGCGGTCCAACCAGACACTCACTGGCTGCTTTGATGAAGCTCCTCTGGTACTGGTATGTCATGAGAGGGGCCGGCAGCATCCTGATAGCACAGAAGAAGAGAAGAGATTAGCGATTAGATAACAGACCGAAATCGACAGTCAGACTCAAAAACAGAAGATATCATGGCATCGAGACAGAGTGAACTGAGAATATTTGGATGCATGAGGATTATATGTCTTCCTTTACCGTTTTAAAGTCGTATACTACTTATTTGCTAACTTCCGAGAGGTTTTATTTTTAACCTGCAGACTAATTTGTAGATTACTATTAGCATTACATGAATAATCAAGACTGTGTGTTAGACTGTATTTTTATATTTTCCGACAAAAACGTAAGTGGTAATTGCAATATCTATATTTGTATATATTTTTTTATAATTTGCTAATTGCTAATGCCAAACTGCCACGGTGCTAGCATGTTGTGGATGGTCGCCAGGCTGGTGTCATGAACACATGGGTTGCCAAGCTCTCCCTTGTGAAAAAGAAGTGTACTTATTAATTGTATTTAATGTGCACTTGCAGTGTACTTCAAATCTTAAAAGTATATTTAAAAAAAGGCAGCAGCTATTTGCACTGTGTTAAGTGTTAATAGCGATAGAGGCTATTTAAACTAAGTGAAAATAGTTTTGTTTTTGCGATATGCTATTTACACTAAGAGCAAATAGCTATAGATTCTATTTACAATATGTTAGCAGGATTTTCTGTTATTTATACTATTTATTGCAAATAATGGCAATTATCTGCATCTCAGTATTGTAGTACACATTATAAAACAGTATGCAATAGTGTAAATTTTGAGTGTAAATTATAATTTTAATTCAAATTATTAAATGGATGCCACCTTATTGGGACAATAAAACCCTCCTTTACCAACCCGATAGTTTATTTTCAGCTTTTCAATTATTTCCTTCATTTTTATTGAAAATAAAATGCCTTTCCGATGTGATATGAGATTTGAAAAGGGAGAAAAGAAGTTCGGCAAAATGCTGGTTCGAACCGGGTGTGCCTCACACGTCCTGAAAAGTGAAGCTGCGGGCTCTTTGATCGCCCCCTGGTGGCTGGCTGCAGTACATGTCATAAACCCCGCCTTCTCCATGTAAACGAATGGGACTTGAGTCAAAATAAAAAAATAAATTACACTTCCAATACAATTTTCCGAAAGATGGTTTTGGTCATTTCAGGTAGTTATTACACTAACATATATTCACTTGTTAATTTTTGTGATAAGTTTGATTTTAGCTAGTAATTTGATACTATAAAAACGGGGTGTGTCATTACGGTTGATTGGGTCTGCGGGAGTTTGGGCGGGAGTTTGATACCGCGGCTCCACCTCACAACACTGCTGCGCAGACTCGGGCTCCAAACGAATCTCTACTGCGCAGACTCGGGCTCCAAACGAATCTCTACTGCGCAGACTCGGGCTCCAAATGACGTCATTTACTCAAGATGGCAGTGGCCATACTGAGATTCTTTGGCTTCACTTTTCTATAGTGGAAGGAAATGGAGACGCGTTGTCCATCTTTTTTTACAGTCTATGGTTCGAACCCGGGTTGTTCGCGTCAAAAATGACTATGGCACGCACTTTACCATCTGCATCACTGGAGCTGATGTTTGATAGCCATCTTTTGTAGTGTTGACTAGCCCAATAACACTTTGATGGGCGGAGTTAGTATAAATAGCCTCTTCCAACAAAGCGGGCTATTTGCACTTAGTGTAAATAGACACTCTGTTAAAGAAATGAACTTGCAGATAATATAATATTAAAGAAATAATGTCCAGATAAGTGTACTTTTGCAAGTGTTTAAGTACACTTTCATGACTATGTTTCTTAACACACTTAAGTACATTTTTAATTAAAAAATGTTACTTATCATTATACATACTTAAATCATTACATCTCAATAATCTTTTGTCATGCCGTAATAAAAAATACTAAATTTTAATGTTTAAACTAACATACTAAATCATATTCAACATAATTATGCTTTCAACTGTAATGTTATTTGATTACAGTTAAAATTAATATATTTTAAATGCACTTTGAATGTTCTATAAATACATGCAAGTTTCCATAGAAGTGACATTAAAGTATATTTTAGTTGACCATAATTGCTTGTCGGTACATTTAACAGTGCACTTTAAGCATATTTCAAACACTTAAGTAGTTATGAAATTACATATAAAGATGTACTTAAATCCCACTTACTGTAAGTGGGTAAGAAACTCGACACACTCAATATATGAAGTCTTAACTTTGTAACTACTTATACGGGTAAATAAAACAAAGTTATATGACATTAAATATTTCTCATTCTTCAAATGCTCAGCATAGGCCTACTAGCTTAGCATACTGCTAGCTTGTTAGCGTTCTAGTTTATTAAATCTATCATCTTTGATCATTTGTTAAGACCATGCAAATAATAAAAAAAGTGATGCAATAAACTTAATTATACAGTATATTTAATATATTTATTGTAAATCATATTTAATAAAATCACCTGCTGTACCATAGAGAGAACAGAGAAATGATTCAAACGTTTATTTTGTGGGTTCTTACAGTATGTAGTTGCCAGAGTGTTTTGCATGATATACTTACCCTGTTGAAAAAACTAGCATATGCTGGTTTTTTCAACAGGGTAAGTGAACAGCCCTGAGTATAAGCAATTGTAGGACTGATGCCTTAGCGGTCAAACTAACTTTTGAGACTGCAGGAGCCAGTTAAATTGAGACAGCTAACTCACATTTTGTGTAATATAGCCTGGTTGTTGTCATGTGGTCATGTGTGAAGGGGGCAGGTTGGTACCTGAGGTAATGCTTTATTGCACTGGTGATGGTCTTGATCTCCCATTCTGTGCTGTCCAGCTCCACATCTGCACAGGTTTTGGGGTCTAGAGGAGAGTATTACGGTTAGACGGCAGATTTAGTTTGCAGGTGACCTCTGTTGAACCTTTGGAATTACCCACTCGGCACAGTGCCAGTATGTGCCAGCAAACTGCATATGCGTGCTAGCAACAGCCAATCAGCATCAAAATCGCAAACCGTTTCCTAAAGCAAAACTGTCAAAGTATATCATTTTCACTCTGAGGCAGGCAGTTAAATACTGGTGATCTGGTGAGTAACACAACAACATCAAAGTCTATTCATTCTGCTTTCACTGCAGGGTGTGACGACATTCTGGTCACTTTTTGCGTGTGAAGAGGTTTGCGTTTGTACTTAAGCAGCTGAGAATAATGGTTCCATGCAAAGTGAAGTTTACACACAAATAGGCCTACAATACTTCAAATAAGTCTGTATGATATTAGTTGAGGCAGATGTGCTTTGAAAGTGCAGTAAAAATATTGTAAGATGGGAGGGGCATGCATGAATTTTGGCATAGTGACCAAAAGCAAGCTCGATGCATTGTAATCAACATATCTGTCTGTACAAGAGCAATGCATCATGAAAAAACTAGGTCGCTCACGTAATAATCAATATATCTGTCTACACTGCATGGGAGTAATGCGACAAACCAAGACACATTCCATTATAAATCAACAAAGCTGTCTACAGTGATAATTCATCTGACAATGTGACAGCTAGAGCGCTCACATTACAATTAACAAAGCTGTCTGAAAAAATGCAAGTGATCACTGTGACAACTAGTTACCAGGGTCAATGACAAATAAGAATATCCATGATAAAGAAAAGGAAAACCTATTAAAAATCTAGTTTAAAACTATTTTTAACACACGTGTCAATTTCTTAGAAATGTACTCTTCTATACATGCTGGCTTTATATGGTTTTGAAGAACCTTTATATTATTTTCAAATAAAAAAATGTTTTTATGACACGTGGTGTAGCCATCATGTATAAAGTAATAACATATCGTAGTGTGTGTTTAAAAAGAATTCTTATTATGGAAATAATACACTTTAAAAGAATATAATTAAGTGTGAAATTGAATGTAATGTTTTCAAACACAATTGCATGCCGTTTGCAATTAAAGGGATAGTTCACCCAAAAATTAAAATTCTGTCATTAATTACTCACTCCCATGTATTTCCAAACCTGTAAGACCTTTGTTCATCTTCGGAACACAAGTTAAGATATTTTTGACGAAATCCGAGACCTTTCTGACCCTGCATAGACAGCAACGCAACTGACAACTGTAGGAGTGAATTCTAGCACTGTGATTTTGGCTATTCCAATAAAGCATTCGGTATCCAACAAGAACATAATACTGGTACAGTGCATTACGATATTTCTATAAATTCAGAAGAAATGTGAAAAAAGTGTACATATTCTAAGTTTCACTCTCAGGGCAGACACTGTGTTACTCAAAACAGTTTTAAGGCTGAGAAATTGTATATGTGACATTTATGGCTGAAATTCTTTTTCATGTTAATCTCCTGGTTTCATTAAAACAAAATGACCACCAGCAGCGGAGTGCTGATTCTCACCCATGGCCAGGCTGAGTAGTTTCTGCACTCTAGAGTTGACACCGACGATCCTGTATAGCCCCTGTTCATCAATGCCTGTTAGAGAAAACCATAGACTGTCACACTTACTCATGTACTGGTCACCATCTGACCTCTATTTCTGAACAGAAAAACAACAAGAGGTGTACCTCTGGTTTCTATGGCATAGATGAATTTTTTTACAACATTGAAGCCGATGACATCTAATTGAGCCACTTAAATAGAAAGTTCATTGGGAGAGGGAAAAAAAAAACATCAATACAACTTCATGGTAAAACAAACAGTAATAAACAACATGAAACCAGCATGATAAGTGTGTACGATTCTGTGATTCAACTGAATTGTTTGTTTTTTTATATAATTTAAAGGACTGAAATAGCACTACTTACTAGCTTCATTCTGGCTGTCACGATTCAGGGTGTATACCTGAGAGACAACACATTTTGGTCAAGTAAATGGCTGTTAACACAGAACAGCTTCGGGAAAAAAAATCTACATAAAATTTTATGGTACCAGCTGAGAAGCCATCACAGCACACAATTTTACATGCATAATCTGTTCACTAAATGCTTTTGAAAAGCTTTGTCACACTAAAAGAGTCATTTAGCATGCTAAGACATGGTTTTGTTACAAAACCTAGTGAGCTGCCTAGTACATAGGCAGCATTTTTGGTGAGAAGGCAATATCAAAATACACTACAACAACAGTGGATGACTCAAATGTGGATTATGAATATATTGATATAATTCTATATCCATCTATAAGCATGACAACCCTCAGAATATTTTAAGCATGCTCCTGTGTGTGTGTGAGATATGCTGCTGCTGCATGAACAGGCATACATAAATCCAGTAGCAGATCTAGACAGGTGGAGCTGGGGGAGGTGGAGGTTTTCAGAAGAACTGCACCATTTAGAGTTTCATGACTGAACTAGATATTTAATTCAAAGCCAATTAACGTTGATAAAAAATATTCAAATAAATAGGAAGTTTACTATTTAACAAAATATTTGTGTGCTCTATGAATTTTCATGCTAATTAGGGCCTAGCAGCATTCTAACAGCAAACTCTATTGAAATCAGTTTGTTGAGCGTCCTGTGTGTTTTTGTGATAAGCACTAATTGAGCTGATGCCTAAAGAATGTTTCATCAGTAACTGATAATGTTCCATTCAATTAGCATGCTGCCCTTAAAGGTCTATGTATGTAGTACTCTAGTGAGGCAGCTTACTAGATTATGGAACAGAGCCTAAATCATCCTACATTATACATTACAGATTAAATTATGAAGCCAACACTCAACTAAACCACTACATTTGAATCCAGATAAAAAAAAAAAAACAGGCTAAAGGCCCGAATATGCATATTTATGAGACA
The DNA here is from genome assembly GCF_001515645.1 of Sinocyclocheilus grahami. Taxonomy (NCBI): domain Eukaryota; kingdom Metazoa; phylum Chordata; class Actinopteri; order Cypriniformes; family Cyprinidae; genus Sinocyclocheilus; species Sinocyclocheilus grahami. The sequence goes on along the minus strand of NW_015505218.1, from coordinate 1,143,006 downwards.
CAATATGTCCCAAGAATATGCATTCAAAATGAGAATGCACTTTATCTGATGCACAGCAGTGCCAAGCATGTGAAATGCTCTTAAAGGGTTAGTTCACCCCAAAATGAAAATTCTGTCATTAATTACTCACCCTCATGTTGTTTCAAACCCGTAAGACATTCGTTCATCTTCGGAACACAACTTAAGATATTTTTGATGAAATGTGAGAGCTCTCAGACCCTGCATCGACAACAATGCAACTGTAATGTTCCCAGGTCCAGAAACATAGTAAGGACATCGGTAAAACAGTCCATGTGACATCAGTGGCTCAAAAATACTTTCTGAGTGCAAAGAAAACAAAAATAACATAATTTATTTAACAATTCTTCACCCCGGAGTTACGTCTTCCGCCATTTTGGAGACTTCCCAAGAGCGTAATCGACGTAATCAGCGTTGTTTACGTTTTCGTCGGAGAAAACGCGCGCATGAACGTAATCTGCGTAATCAGCGTTGTTTATGCTTAGGGGAAAGCGTGCGAATGTGTTGTGATACTCTAAAATGGCGGAAGACGTAACTCGGGGGAGAAGAATTGTTGAATAAATTATGTTAAATTATGTGTTTTGTTTATTTTGCGCTCAAAAAGTATTCTCGTAGCTTTGCAAAACTGATTTGGACGGGTTTGGAACGACATGAGGGCGAGTAATTAATGACAGAATTTTCATTTTTGGGAGAGCTATCCCTTTAAGATGAACCCTATCATATTAGAGAGCGAAACAAATTTCCGATGTCTCAGATAAAGTACCGGTTCTCTTCCGTCCATGGCTTCCATCCAGAGTCTGCGGTCTTCCTCTGACAGCGCCTGCATGGTGATCACGCCAGGCCTGAAACATGCACACATCCACACGCAAGCATGCACAGCGGTACAGTCAACATGCACACACACACACACACACACACACACAAAAACACAATTCTCCTGTGATGCATGTATATTTACAGGACACTGTTAGTTTAAACACTAGTGAGCGTGTGTGTTTGAGGAAAATTTATTTTCTTAAAAATCCTCAGAGGCACACTTGTGAAAAATAATTGTGCTTAATTGTATTCAATATGCACTTGTTGTGTACTTTCAATCTTAAAAGTATAGTTTGAAAAAAACTGTACTTGCAAATAATATAATAATAAGGAAATAAAATGCCACTTGCACTGAAGGTGCACTTAAAGAGTACATTTTTATGATTTATGGTTTCTTTACACACTTAAGTACATTTAAAAAAAAGTAATATTGTCAAATTAAAAGACATTTTATAATCTTAAAGTAAGTAAACTTATTTGCATGTGTTGAACATATTAAATCACATCTAAAGTTCTTGAGTATAATTTTAACTAAACTTAAAAGCAATTTAGTTAAACTAATTGCATAATACATTTTCATTTAATTGTCAGTAAATTGCAATTAAGTGTTCAGAAACAATGCATTTAATTTTTACCAAGTACAATCTTTTGAAGTACAGTATTTCTGTAATAAGTACTCTTTTTTAAGTATTCTATAAAGTACTTTTTCACAAGTGTAAACAAACACCCATTAACTATTCACAAATGTATTTTACACAAAACACACTGCAATTTTACAATAGCCTCCTGCTTTTCTGATTGCAAACTCACAAAAACACTATCCAAACACCTTCCCATATGTCGGCTTTGCCAATAAAAAAAAAGGACATCACATACACAGCATCGCATACACAAAATGACATCGTCTCCCACACCAGCAGTGCACTACCACATTGTAAATTCATCAGGGTTTTCTGACCACAAACTCAATTAAACGGACCCAGTTCTATTACCCTAACTCTGCCTGACCTGGCATGGCCTAACCTTCAGTTGTCACGCGAGATAATGGTGTGTGAGTGTGTGCTTCTGATTTACTGATAGAGCTGCCATACTGAAATATTAAGAGGTTTTCCAACACACGGCACCGCAAACTGGCTCTCGCTGGCTCTTCTATGCTAAAGCAGAGAGAGGGTTTTGCTTGGTAAAATAAGAGCTGTATTAAAGCACTGGACTGTTAAAAGACGGACTGTCTGTACTGTAATTTTGCAAATCATGAAATATGACCCATTTGTTCAAATAACGTCATCGATATCTGGTATATATCTACATTGGTTACCATAGTAATGATTTAAGTGTTCACACAACTATAAAAGAGTCTTTTTTGAGAGTAGCTGTTGGTGTGGAAAGAGAAGGAATTTTTCCAAGGTTACTATGACACATCAATACCAAGCAAAATGAGTTCATTCGGACACATCTATAGACACTACATAGCATGACCCATTCTTAATGACTATTTTTGTCATTGTTCTTTTTAAAAAAATATCTGTATAAATATTTTCAAGTAAAAACACTATATATAATGTACAGCGTGCTGAACATTATACTGTATATAATGTTGCGACATATACACTTAAATCACCTGAATCTGACCATTCATACTGAGAAATATTTTCTAAAAATCTGGCTACATTTTTAAGAAGAATTTTTAAAAGGATTTCAAACCACAAGCAAATTTGCTTTGTATCGTGTATAAAAATAGGATTTCATGTTTTTTCCCCAATAAAATTAAAACTTCTCCCTTTTTTAAATTAAATTTTTTTCCAGTACAATTTATATACATATATATATATATATATATATATAGAGAGAGAGAGAGAGAGAGAGAGAGCGAGACAGAGATAGATAGATAGATAGATGGATGGATGGATGGATGGATGGATAGATAGATATACATTTTTTAAAGAACTAAAACTGCATAAATTAAAACTTTTTTAAAGTTCTGTTTTAATATGTATTAAAATGTAATTTATATCCATGATGGCAAATCGGTTTAATTTAAAATAAAAGTTCTATTTTAATACGTTTCAAAATGTCATTTATTTCCGTGATGGCAAAGCTGAAGTCTTTAGTGTCATTCTTCAGAAGTCTTTCTAATATGGTGCTTAATTATTATCAAACATTACGTTGGCTTAGTTATTAATATTGGCTCTTATTATAAATCTTTAAAAAAGTTTTTGTTTTTCAAAATAATTTCTTAGATTTTTGTGAAAACCGTGATACTTTTTTTTCAGAATTCTTTGACAAAAATAAAGTTCAAAAGAACAGCATTTATTTAAAATAGAAACCTTTTGTAATATTGCAATTGTCTTCGATTTCACTTTTAAATAAAGCAGCCTTGGTAAACTTTTGATGATAATGTATATCCTGGATTAAAATGATTATTCTTGCAAATTCAAACAGTTTATGCTTAAGATTCGAATCTTAGTGGGGAACGGGGAAAAAAAATACATAATGTTCTCTCTACAGCCCTGAAAGACAGCGGAGACCAGGACAACTAGATGAGCCCCAGATACAGATCCCCTGTAAAGACCTCGTCTCAGACGACCACCGGGACAAGACCACAGGAACCAGTTGAGTCCTCTGCACAATGTGACATTGCTGCAGCCTGAAATTGAACTGCTGGTTTCGTCTGGTCAGAGGAGAGCTGGCCCTCCGACTGAGCCTGGTTTCTCCCAAGGTTTATTCTCCATTCTGTCACCGATGGAGTTTTGGTTCCTTGCCGCTGTCGCCTCTGGCTTGCTTAGTTGGGGACACTTCATTTCCAGCGATATCGTTGACTTGATTGCAAATGATTGCAAAGATACTATTTAAACTGAACTGAGCTGGATGTTGACATCACTGAATTCAATGATGAACTGCCTTTAACTGAAAAATGAGTGTTTACTATTGTCATTTTGCATTATTGACACACTATTTTCCTAATCAATGCTGTTCAGTTGCTTTGACACAATCTGTATTGTTAAAAGCGCTATATAAATAAAGGTGACTTGACTTGACTTGACTCTAGAAATAAATCTTATTATGTGACACAATTTTGCTGGGATGCAGGATATTTTTTATTTATTACAATGTAGTGTCATCAGGGCTTAGAGCATCTTTTGGCCTAAATGTTAAGTGTAAAGAAATCGGTTCCCTTCCCCTGCCTACAACCATAAGATGGCCACTTTATTTCTCTCTTCCTAGTTACTGCAACAGTTTTGACAGGTCGAAGCTATCTACAGTGCACTCTCTTCATGCCTGGCAGACCTAGTCCAAATCTCCACCCCCTTTCCTGAGCAGCAGCCAGGAAGTGTCTCCCACTGGATGTTACGTGGACCAAAGCACCATCTGGTGGCAGGCATGCTTATAGTCAACTCACCGGTCCACGGCTTCAATGTCAAAACAGAACCTCTTCTCGATGGAGTCTGTTTTCCTTCTGGTGCAAGATTTCAGCGTAAAGCTTTCCTCATCTCCCTGAAAAGAAAAACATGGTTTACTATAGGCCCAAATTTTGGCACCACATTTTCAGCATTTCACTTATTCGGCTTTTATGTGAGCCTGGACGGCCGACAGGAAAATGTGACCAGATGTTCTATATTTACCAACTACACGGTCATCACATAAATGATTATATAAATGAATGATAAAGTGTCAGGTTACTCCCTATCTTGTTGCAAAGCGTGGCCAAGGAATGGGTGTTCAAATGCGGCCAGCTATTTTTATTCCAACACTTCACAGCTCTTTTACCGACTAGCAACACATTACACACATACCTCTGGAGTTCATTTACCAGAGCGCCGTCGTTCTCTCCTTCAGTGACCTCCTCACTGACAGTCTAATTGTTTCTATCACGCCACTCTGCTAAGTGACTTCTCTCTAGTTTTTCTTCTCTTTTCACATTGCAGAAAAGGCGATAGCGTAATGCTAGCGCAAGGACTAGATACTAAACAAACTGAGTATGCTTACAGAATGCAATGTCTGGAGAGGTGAAACAAGGGTCCCTGTGAGCACATTTAGTCTACAATAAGTCTGTAAGTCTGCATATATATATATATATATACAATAAATTCACCGTTTGGGACAAGGTAATATTTTCAGCGATAAAAGCGTTAGTATTTGAACCCTTCGCATTCAAACCCTTAACCTGAAGTATTTCAATTTGGTGCATAACACATCCCACATCGTTTGTGCTACAAACATGACTTATGAAATTGTGTGGCTTGTTGAGAAGAGCTGTGCTAGCCTATTACTGTTGTAATTGATAAGACCAACAGCTGAAAAAAATCTTAATTTGATGATTAAAAGATGAACGAAGATCTTACGGGTTTGGAACGACATGAGGGTGAGTAATTAATGACAGCATTTTCATTTTTGGGTGAACTATCCCTCTAAGTACCTTGCATCACTATTAACTATTAGTAAGCTGCAATTAGCAGTTTATTGAGGTAAATGTCATAGATAATAGTTAGTTCATACTGAGAACTGGTCTCCAAGCTAAAGTGTAACCCAATGTTATTCACTTCACCTGTCAGTGGTTTTAATGTTTAATCAGTTTATATCGCTCACTTATGATAATATCATGCCAAATATGTTGAAGATTGGTGGACAGGCAGTCAATTTGGTTTCCACACAGTGTGCTTAAAAATATGAATTTGTGATTCCTGCTTGTAATCCCTCTAGCCAATTTGCCTGCTAAGCCTCCATTATAAGTCTATTACTGTCATAACAACTCTCGGAGGGATTGGCGTGGTAATGTACACGACAATGTTAATGTATTTGGTCTTGGCGGAATAGATCTGTTACGCTGCTGCTACGGCAGAGCAAGTACCGAGATTTGATACTGCCAATACATCCACAACATGCTGCTGTGAGCATGTAAGAAATACTGCTGCTGCACTTATAACAGATATGAATAACCCCTATATAGCATACATGAATCACCTCGTAGCAGATCTATACAGGTGGAGCTGGGGAAGGTGGAGGGTTTCTGAAGTGTGCTGCAAACTGCTACAGCAATATTGAATATTGAGCAGCGAGCTCATTGGCTACCGATACAGGAGAGAACCAATCAGCTGCCATGTGACAATGATGTCGCCAGGTCAGACTGAGTTAGACCTATTGGACTGCGCCATCTAGAGTTTCATGCCAGAACTCTGTATTTACTGTAAACATGTTCATTTTTACTATCTGAAGGATGAGCTGAAATGACTGTTGTAACTGACATGTCACAGATGCAATACATAAACATTGGGTTGAAAACCAAAACAGAATAGTAAATGTGAAAACTTATATGATGTATAGGATGTTTATTGTTAATGTTTATTAAACTGGGACAAAAAACAGGATTCTATTTCAAATGTAAAATTTGACGAATTTGATGAATGAAATTTATTTTTAAGCACTAAATATAACGTGTAAATATATACAGGGGTGCACATATGTTTTTCAGTCAGGTTCTCATGAGAGCACCTGGAGATTTGGTTTGGTGCTCACACTGCACATAGTGAGACCAATTAAAGTTAACTATAAAAAAAATTATAATTAATAATACTAATAATAGTTTTATTGAACTTTAGTTATTTTTTTAAATAAAATAAATAAAGTGTGATAACACTATTATATTTTATATGTGAGTATTAAATAAAAATAAAAAGTGAAGCGCGTCGGTGAATGAAGCATCACACTTTTGCATTTTGCTGTGAAACTATTCAAATTCCAACTCGAAAGCTATTTTCATGTCTGAAAAATGGCTGCCCACTGCTCCGGGTGTGTGTTCACTACTGTGTGTGTGCACTTTGGGTGGGATAAATGCAGAGCACTAATTCAGAGTATGGGTCACCATACATGGCCACACGCCACTTCACTTCACTGTATTCGATTTTTATTTTTTTTAATGACAATAAAACACATTTTCTGTTTGCTTCTCTCTTGCGATTAGCAGGTTTGAGTGTCTAGCACGGGGTAGTAGTGTCTGGTCGGAATGTAATCAGGCAGCATGCAGTCCCTGGTGCGAGAGTCGTGCTATTGACCCTGCGTGTGTGGCTGTGCAGAGCGGGACGGGCACAGAGCCAGGTGCCGACACTGGTGCCAGCTCAACGATGCGATACGCAGCTTCTCGTGCCAAGATCAGAGTCTTGTCAATGCCAGCATTGAGGAACAAACACGTGGCTTGTGCCAGTATCCACTCTCCAATCCAAAGGTTACACATACTGCTGAGTGAAAGGGTGCGAGAGGGACTGTATGTGACAGAGAAAGAGAAAAAAGAACTACTTACATTTTTGGCCACAGACTTCTGATCAAACAGCATCATGGTCATGCGTTTGGGCTCTCGGTGATAGATGCAGTAGTACTTCACCCATGTGGACACGAAGGAACCTGATTTGGTAAAAAAAACAGGGAGCCATGTAAGAAAAAGACAGATAAACAGTAAATGGATCACAGATTTCAGTGTTCATGTGCCTCCAGAAACGGGGTTGGGAAACACTATTTTAAGCAATTCAAGTTTTGTGTGTGATAGAGAAGGAGAGATATGGTAAAATCTTTGAAGGCTTTGGTTATGTAAAACTTTGAAGCATTTATGGAAAGGAAAAGAACAGAGTGAAGTGAAATGCAATACTGTGCAAGAGCATAACAGTTGCTGCCCATTTTTTCACCACATTTGGGATAAAAGGGATATATTCATTTCTTAATAGAGATTTCAAAAAATCTTCAGTAAAGAGCTCAAAGCCATGAAATACCAACCCAGGCTCATTGCAAAAACATGCCTTTACGTGTACTTAAAAAAGAAAAAGACGACGAAAAAAAAAACATGAACACTGTTGGCAGTAAAACACCAAACACTTATATTCCTTTTCACACAAATTATGATTATAGGGCCAAAAAAAATCAGGTGATGAAGACTCATTTTCATTTGCAATTTCTTTGCACAACCCTTTTTTCTATCACCTTAAAATACCTTCAGCATAGTGCATGATTTGTAAACCAATAAATTTTTTAATGGACATCACATATTCAGCTCTCGGTGTATGGATTTTCTGCTGTAGTAAACTTGCTCGGTAGCTCACCTGGTGCACCAGTGCACTTGCAATGCGTAGCACTCAGCTATAAGTCTCATGAAACATGGTTCGATAAAAAAGCTCAAAACAGTGTAAAAACATGGTAAAATGAGAAAAAGAAAACGTTCTTTTTTTAACACCAACGGTTTGGTTCAGGGTAGGATTTAGTGAAGGGAGCATGTTACTTTTAAAGGCAATAGAGCATTAACCTTTCAGCGCCGCAGACAGGACTTTTCATTTATGAACTGCTATGATACACAGTTGGCACAGTAACATTTATCTGTTCGGTGAAAACTGAACATGCTTTATTTTCATAGACATGAAGCACTGTGGATAGTAAAGCAATGAAATCATATAAAAATAACAATAGCCTAGGAAAATAAGATAACTGACTTAGAGTCAGTAATAAGTATAAAATACATTACATTTTAGGTGTACTGCTAAATATTTAGATATATACAAATATACAAGCCGTTTGAGAATGCAGGGAGAATAATGATGTTTAATGACGTCAATCTCAATGCTTCATGGTAGTGGGGATACCAAGCTGATTTGTGATGCAATTTTTGTGTCCATGTGAACAGAGACTTCTCTGAATGTTGGCTTGCCATTTAGGACTGTGGGTACACACACACATTTTATTATTTTATTTGGATCCAAAAGACAAGCAAAGAAAACGGAATCCAAATACCCTGGGAAGTCATTTTGCATGATGACAGGTAAACATGGCTAAAATGTTATATGTAGAGATTTGCATGTATGTATGTATACATCCATATTCATTTTAAACTGGAAATTCAGTACTTACCATTTTTAAAGCAGTTACAGTGGGTAGTTTCACACACATAAAATTAAACTTTATCAAGTAGTGTGTTTGAGGGTGGATGCTGAAGCTCTCATACCATCCCCATATATGCTTGCAAGTACATTCGACGGTAATATTTTAACCATTTTTCAAAAACAATATACTGTAAGTAATTACGAAATTACTTATACAGGTGTGCACAAGCTAAAATGTTATATGTAGAGATTTGCATGTATGTATGTATACATCCATATTCATTTTAAACTGGAAATTCAGTACTTACCATTTTTTAAGCAGTTACAGTGGGTAGTTTCACACACATAAAATTAAACTTTATCAAGTAGTGTGTTTGAGGGTGGATGCTGAAGCTCTCATACCATCACCATATATGCTTGCAAGTACATTCGACAGTAATATTTTAACCATTTTTCAAAAACAATATACTGTAAGTAATTACGAAATTACTTATACAGGTGTGCTAAAATCTTAAGTTCAACAAATTGCATTTTAATTGCAAATAACATGCAATTAAATGTCCGGAAACATTACATTCAGATCCACACTTACGCACATTCTTTTAAAGTACACTATTTGTGTAATAAGTACTTTTAAGCGATGTGTACTTTACAATGGCTCATTCTTTGCTTTTCTGCTTTAATTTTCTTAAGGGCCTTAGCCTCTGAACTCCAGACATCTGTAAGTGTCTAATAACCAGATGCACATCCACAATAATGGACAAAAGCCACTGGGTGTGTGAGAGACGAATTAGTCATTATTAGGGAATCAAGCTGCATGCATGAGCTGCAATGTTGGCAATAAATATGAACCATTGTTAAAAAAATAAATAAAAAAAATGATTTGCTACGTGTTTTACAATTTAAACAGATTTATTGCATCTGTTTGTATTCATCATGAACAGCATTACAATAAGTGTTTACACATCATAACCAACAGATGGCAGTGCTGTTTAAACAAGTTACAGCAGTTTCTTAGAAGCACTTTGCTCTGTGATGGCTTGGCCCACAATTAATCTGCAGGTTTTGACTATGTAACATTAATCGTAAGTGACAAATACGCCTTCGAACAAGGTACTTCTTGATAACTGAAAACAATAAGCCTCTCTCTGCTATGAATACCATTACAGCATACAGCGATTATGAAGCATTCTGCTCTCACCTTTGCAGCTCCAATCTGCTCCTTCCTGAAACGCTCCAGTGGCGAGATCAATACATCATTGGCATTTTCAATCTGAGGAGACACAGGTCATAGAGTTCTTTTTACCATCTATCATCATCGTTTCCCCCCATTTATCATCATTGCTTGTCACCAATCTTTGCCACGTACGTTTTGAGAACTGCTTACTCTCACTAAAAACTAAACGGATTAATATTTATATCCATTGAAGTTAATGTTAAATATCTAAATATATATATCAAATCATCCCCCAGCCCTAGTACTGCTTTCATGTTAAAGCACTAAGACTTTATACTGTAGACATGACAGTATGATTATTCATTTATGTATGTGTTTATTTATTTAGTTTTGTCTGTGCATCACACATATGGCCACACAGATTGCTCTGGTAATTGTAGAAATTGAGAAAGTTAACCTTTTTTTAGACGGATGGATGGATGCAATCCAAACCAAGTCAAAAGGTACGATTATTCATAAAAGCTGCTTCACATTTTTAACACTTGAGTTACAAACAAAAGACTGGAAACAGTAATGAAATATAAGCATGACTGGATTGGCCATGTTTATAGCAGTTGAACATATTATAGAAGGTGGCGGCTCATCAGGGGAGGCACAGCTTCCCCATAATTTGGCAAACGTGCCGAATCTGCTGATGTAATTGCAACCGCTAAGTAATAGAGAAGGGTAGGGGAGGCCGGGGGAGAGCTGAGCTCTCGTGCCTCCGTTGGTAAAAAAAATTTGCCAATCACCATCGAGTGTTCACTTTCAGCGCTGAGGAGTGTTGAGAAAAGAACCCTCGCAGGGGAGGCTAGCCTCCTTCTGATATCAACCAATCATCATAGAGACGTAAATTACGTGATATTAGTTTGAACGTCTGCCGCTGTGCTGATAATGTACCAAGTACTAATGATGAGTAGCGACATTGAATATTTGATTGCCAACAGTTTTACCAAGCTGTCATTTGTATATATACAAATTATCCTAACTGGATACAGCAGTCGGCTTAATTAAATGGCGCAACAGGCAGCTCTCTTTTAACACAGACTTTTAAGAAAAGATGGATGTTTGCTTCAAGTGATAGGCCAGGTAAGTGAAGTTATATTATCTTAGTTTTCTGTTTCGTGTCAGATTTTGTCAATAACACCAGGGTATTAATGCTATAGCAGATTCTCTTAGATCTCTTAGTGTTATTTAGTTTATTTAGTCCTCTTATTTTTATTTATTTTCTTGTGAAATACAGAGTTTTGGCATGAAACTCTCTAACTCAATCTGAACTAATGACATCATTATCACATGGCACAGCTGATTGGTTCTCTCCTGTATCGGTAGCCAATGAGCTCGCTGCTCAACATTCAAATGGTGCTTGCCGTAGCAGTTACAGTTTGCTTCAGAAACCCTCCACCTTCCCCAGCTCCACCTGTATAGATCTGCTACGAGGTGATTCATGTATGCTATATGGGGGCTATTTCATGTATGTTATATTTGCAGCAGCAATATTTCTTACATTTAGTCATTTAGCAGACGCTTTTATCCAAAGCTTTTATCCTTACATGCTCACAGCAGCATGTTGTGGATGTATTGGTAGTAGCAAGTCCCGGTACTTGCTCTGCCGCAGCAGCGTAGCAGATCTATTCCGCCAAGACCAAATACATTAACATTGTCATGTACATTACCACGCCAATCCCTCCGAGAGTTGTCATGACAGAACTATATATAAACATCTTCTATGTAAAATATCTTATTCAGAATAATACTAAATAAAAAATAACATGCATTTTGTATGATCCCTCTTATTTTTGGTAAAATAATGAACATTTTGCAGATTCTGCAAGGTGTATGTAAACTTTTGACAACAAATACAAAGTTCTGTCATGAAACTCTAGATGACGCAGTCTGATAGGTCTAACTTAATCTGACATAATGACATCATTATTCACAAGCCGCAACTGATTGGTTCTTTTCGTATCAGCAGCCAATGAGCTTGCAGCTCAACATTCAAATACTCGGCTAGTGCTTGCTATAGCAGTTGCAGTGCGCTTTAGAAACCCTCCACCTTCCCCAGCTCCACCTGTATAGATCTGCTACAAAGTAATTTAATGCATGTTACTGTATATTAAGGGTTATTCATATATGTAATATGTGCAGCAGCAGCAAGTCACGGTACTTGCCCTGCCGCAGCATCAGCATCAGCGTAGCAGATCTATTCCACCAAGACCACACACAATAACATTGTCATGTATATTACTATGCTAAACTCTCATGACAGAACTGTATATCATCATACTGTCTAACTCAGGAAATGAAAGACATGAGAGCAACTTTCATTTTTAGTGAACTATTCCTTTTAACTATTAGTTATAAACATAGTGATAATGAAACTGATGATGGTGAAGATGAAAAAACCTGCTGACCATTCGTGTCCTCTCATCTTCCAGGTTCTGTAAGACTCCAGCAAACTCCTGAAGTGATTTGGCTTTGAAAGAAAAGAAATAAGACTGGTGATCACACACAGCATCTTGACCACATTAGCTTAATTTACATCTTCAAGCAGAGAAGTCAGACATTTGTCATTTTATAATTCACCACGGACAGCCTGAAAATTCAAGTAAGAAATGGTTATTCAAAACCGAGCCAAGAGCAACACTTTCCACAGCACAACTCAGCAAAATTGTGCAATCAGAATTGTGTTTAACATACGTAAGTCTGTGTGACAACCATTAGAATGTGACAACACAGCGCTAGCTTGTTTAGCACTCTTACAAAAAAAAACAGCGGCCAAATACCAAGTTCAACTACCAACTGCAAAGACTGTGTTTAACACCTACAAATAAAAAAAAATGTAAATCTAGGCGAGGTAAAAAAAAAAAAACTGTGATGTGTTGGGAAAAAAAACGTCAAAGTGTTGGGTCTTGTGCAACATACTTTTTTTTTTTTACTTTAGCATACTTTTAAAAAGAGCACTTACTACAAAAATAATATACTTTAAAAGAATATACTAATATGTGGACTGAGTGTAATGTTTTCAGACACTTAATTACATGTTATCTAATGAATATGTATTATAGTTTAAATATATATTAAATGCAATTAGTTGAACTTAAGACTGCCTTTTGACCCATTTAAGTATGACTAAAGTATATCTTTATATGCAATTGTACAATTCTGTTTGAAATATAATTAAAGTGTAATGTTGAATGTACCGACAAGCATTTATGGTAAACTAAACTATACTTTAATGTCATGTATCTAAATTGCAATTACACATTTGTATATTAAAGTTGTATTTGATATTACAACTCTAAATGTAATATCAGATAACACACTACAGTTAAAAATATAATTAGGTCATTTACATGTGCTATATTATGTAAGTCAACACATTAAAACAAGTGTACTTTAAAACATGACATGATTATTAAAACAATTATTTAAAATGTACATTAAAGCTAAATTTTTATTTTGACAATTACAATGTGTCTTTTTAAAAGTCTGTGTTAAGAAAGGCATGACACTGTACTATTTTGAAGTAGTCTTATTTCATTAATATTGTATTATCTGCAAGTGCAGTACTTTAAATGTATATTTAAGGTTTGAAGATGACTACATGTGCACAATTAAGTGCACTTCTTTAGCGTTGTATAAGGGTGCTGCTATGCAAAGTCCAATTATATTAAGGCCATTATATACAACTGACAGTTTTGAAAAGGCAAATACTCTAAACATGTGCAAATGTAATGGCGATTCCACTGCTTAGCACTAGTATTTCTATCATAACTAAAGCAGCAAACTCATCAAACCTCTCAAGATACCCAACTTCAGACATACAGTGGATGCATTACTACGAAAACTTCCAGATGTAATACAGTTTTCATGTTCAACCTCAGAAAGTAAGTAAGGCCATGTCCACACATACACAGGTATTTTTATAAATTTCCATTTTTTTTTAAATCTCCGTCCACATGAAACGCAAATGCATGCTATGAAGCACTGTCAAGAGCATGCCAAACCAACAGGTGGCGATATAATCGCAACCGGAAAGCTATGTTGGCCAATCAGAAGCCTGAAAAAGTCTCCTGTAGGTGGAAATAACAGCGCAGGCGCCGACGTCACAAGCCAAAATCTCCGGTTTCGCTGTCTACACGATAACACTGCAACCGGAGTTTTTGAAAATCTTCACCCTGGCAGGCGTTTTCAAAAATGTTCTATTTTAGTGAACTGGTGCTGCATTTGCGTGTGGACGAACGGCCTAACCACGTAGAAAAAGCTGCGTTCGTGTGGACAGGGCCTAAGACTAAAGGACTGCAAGGCTGCAACTGAAGATGAGATCAGAATAAAGGCAAGTCAATACATGCTCCTTCTTCGGATTTAGCCAAGCAGAATTTCAGCAAGTTTCCATGTAAGGTGCCAGGACTTACAGAAAGCAACAAAAATTCCCACAGGTTCCAACACTTAAGCCTTTGATGCCACACCATCAAGGGGAATTATGGCAAATACACATAAGTTGAGCTGAAACCTTGGTTTAATTGTGGCATAGTAGGGGCTCAATGAAACGGTCGTTGTGGATGGCACTCAGTAAAACCTGTCTTTTTGAGTTAAAAGCTTGTAATGAATACATTGTGCAAGACCTTGAGTGGGATCAGATGGCCATGGATCAATTTGTACTCAATCGATGCCCTTCGGAGAAACAATGAAGAAACTGCTTTAAAGTTGAGTTCAAATGGTTTCTACGAATGTCATTTGTATGACAGCATACATTGAATAACGCTTTGGGGTTTACAACTGTAGTATAATCTTGTGGACACTTTTTGTTTCTTGCATAATACACTGACTAAGGAACAACAAACATTCAAAAGAAACAATGTTATGATCTTACCAATGCATATCTCATCATCTGTTTCTGCATCGCCAATGCACTGGAATTTAAACTCGTTCAGCGACTCTGCAAACTTTCTCTTCGCAGTGGACAAATCTGTAAAAGATGTGACGAGATGTGTTAAAGTTTCTCTGACGAGAATAGCACAAGGTGACAAAACCACAACGTTTTAAGCCAGGAAGCGAGAGAACATGTACTGCACTTTGGAAACTTTGTGGTGTCTGGGTCTTTCAAGACATGCGACTGACAAAGTGAGTAAGAGTTCAGTGAGGAAACGAGAAAAAGAGACTGCGAGGGGGAAAATCGTCCAAAAAAGAAAGCTAAGGAGAGACAGAATGAGCCCAGAAGTCCCTAAAAATAAACACTGTTTGTCGTGGAATGAGAATTTGGCTGGTCAGATCAGATTATAAATCGAAGGCAGACCCCTTGGTTTCAGATTGCCATAACTTTGGAAAAAATGTTTTTCAGAATAACAAACAAATGAGAAACTTGCACAAAAATGAGCCGAGCTGGATGTCAACCTCAGTAGCACTTTTTAGTTTGAGGTAAATTGCATATACTGTACTTTAATAGGAATTCATTATATTTGGAAATTGCAAACCAGTTCTATAGACTCTATATCTATACAAATCATATGATTGTTTACTCATTAAGATCAGCTGAATTAAATGATAGATCAACTGAATGGGAAGAGATGCAATTGAATAGTTTGAAAGTAATAACATTATGAAATCACTGTGATTAAAAAAAAAAAAATCCACTTTAGTTTAGGGACCAATTCTCAATTTTAACTGGTTGCTTATTAGTATGCATATTACTAGCATATTGTCTGTTATTAGTACTTATAAAGCACATATTAATGTCTTATTCTGACCATACTTAGATTCCTTAGTCCTACCCCTTACCTAAACTTACCTTACTAACTATTAATAAGGAGCAAATTAGGAGTTTATTGAGGCAAACATTGTAGTTAATAGTTAGTTAATAGTCAGAACTGGTCCCAAAACTAAAGTGTGACCAAAAATGTATATAGATGAAACACGCATTATGTGTAGTGGAAAGGATACTTTATAATTTTGTGTATTGTACTAACAATTGAAAATATGCTGGAATGCTTGAAAAAAACGTTATCTGACTTGTACTAAAAGTTTTGAAAATGTACTACTTACTTGTACTACATAAATACTACTACTACTCCTACTAATAATAATAATAATAATGTAAAATTCCTAGAGCTCTGTTAAGGAATTTGGCATAGCAGTTCTTTTTAAAAGTATCACTCATAGCGATATGAACCAAACATTCTGTATGTGATTGTCAAAGTGTCAAAATCAAAAGCACATTTTGGGCAAACTGGGTGTAAGCTCCATCCAATACAAATGACACAAGTGATACAATTGATAATCAACTCAAGGGCAAGTTTGCCAGTAACAAATACATTATTCTTTTCTCAGGACATGCATTTACTTATTGTGAAACATATTGACCCAGTTCTTCATGGAAAGAAATATGATTTTGTTTGGCAATGGCTTGCTTTGGCTTACCGAGCTAGCAGGTTACAATGCATGAACAAAACTGTAAAATAGTTAAACATGCAACAATCTCTACTAACAAAATTCACACCAATTACCAGTTAATTTATGACAGAAAAATACAACAGACATCTCATGGGTATGTTCAATAGCTGTGACGAGTGGGGGCGGGGCCGAGAGCCGTGGGAACGGCGCGAGGCCGGTGGAGTAATTGATAATGAGCGACGCCTGCAGCACTAACCGGTCTCGAGTCTCACGGAGGAGCTCCGGAAGGATTAAAGGAGGAGTGACGACAGTGAAAGAGGAGAGAGGACCAGGCCAGGACTCGAGACCGGTGAGTGGTGCAGGCGTCACTCATTATCAATTACTCCACTCGTCACAATAGCATATTAGTTTTTGCTTTGGTATCAATAATCATTTAATTTAACTTGAGTATTGGGATCGACTGCTAATATTTGGGTAAAGTGACAACCCTACTTCCCAACAAATAGCCTATCAATTTGTTATCTACGGACGCAGTTATTTTAGCACTCGGAAATCCAAGAATTGATATTTAATTAGTGACCAGCGCTAAAAATAAGCAGCTTCTGTTGGCATCCACATTCGTCAACATGCGCTCTAAGAATACAGAATTCCCCAAAAATGTTTCTCCTCCAGTGTTCTCTGCTTCCTGCCTTCCGCCCGGCGACACAGTGGTGCCGTCCAAGGAAGGAATGCACACATACAGTTGTATATGCATGCACAAACACTCACAGATACAAGCCAACGGGAAATCAAATAGAAAGATACAGCATTTTTCTTTCCTAAGGCTCCAGTGGAATGCTGCTGACGCTGCATCATGTGACGTCTGAGCTTTAGTTAACATGTTGCTTGTCTGCAAAGTAAATTTCCTTTACGTTTTAGAGGCTTTTCTAAGCGAAAATAACCATTGTCATGTCATAAAAGGTCAATTTAATTTTCTGATATTATCAGAGACTTCTTATAGACCTCTCTATGACGTAGAACCTAATAACCTAAAACTATGATGTGAATGTCACCAAGAAATGTCTGGGTTATTTTTACATTAGTATACATCTGTAAAGCTATGGAAGCCTGTTTCCAACACTGAAAAAAAAGTGACTTTTTATATCACAATTCTGACTTTTTTCTCAGAATTTTGACACATAAATTCACTATTGCGAGTTCTTGGGCGCTATTTTAACGATCTAAGCACATGGTCTAAAGCGCACCGTGCAATTGTGCTTAGGGTGTGTCCGAATCCACTTTTGCTAGTTTAAGTACGGGAAAAATGGTCGGCGCGCCCAGCGCATGGTCTAAAAGGGTCCTCAAAACATTAGATACATCCGCCAGAGTACGTGCCAGAGTACAACCCACACAAGGAAGATAATTTCGCAAGTAACTGCAATTCCAAGTTTTCAAACAGAGATGGCAACAAAGAGGCAAAACTTACGGACTGCAGTTTTAAAATCCATACGCAAATAAATAGAAAAACGAATGACTCAATGAATGAATGAATAGTTAGTTAGTTAGTGTCATTAACCCAAACTCTATTTGAACCCAGTTCATGATAGGAGTATTTCATATACACAAGGAACAATGACATGCAATTGAATGCTGTTGCTACTTCCTTAACTTGCAGTGTTTACACGTCCACAGTGACAATCAGATGTTGAAGGGAGAAAATGGAAACACTTGAAGTATGTAATCTGCACTTGTTTGGAAAGTTTCCTGTCCTGGGATGAGACGGAGCGCTGCTGGTGTGGAACGGATACCAGCTGCTGTCTGCAGGGAGCTCGCATTTGTTTTTATGAGGGAGGATCGGCCCTCCCAAATCCTTCATCATCATGCTCATCAACGTGTTCAGATGTTCCTGAACACGTGCTTTTTTGTGGCAGTGGTTTGAAATCATTAGAATGAGATACAAGTGGCTTCATTTCTAATGAACGAATCATAAAAAGACCTACAGCCGTCTTTCTGACTAGTATTGAGGAGTACTCTAAAAACATCAACCGTACGACAATAACTACATTTGTAAGCAACTTGACAGGAGCTCGGTTTGCTTTCTTTTTTTTTGCCCCCCACTAGAAAATGTCAGTGTCGTTAGCATTTGGTTAGCTGCTTTATGGAAAGGGTAGCTTTAAGCACATGAAATCTTATAGCATATTGAAATACAGTTTCATCTCAACATATTTCTCATGCTTCTCAACATGTGTGCAGTGCAAAAGTCTGCAGTGTAACCTGGAAGTGTTTTGGAATGCTAACAGAAAGATGTCATGGCTGAGGTCCAGGAGCACATAACTCAGCTTCAGCCAAGTGAAGGAGTGTAATTTGTCTCTAAAGACCATTACGGCAGGGCAGACACTTAGCAGTCACTATGTACAAACCACTGACTCTGTTAAACATATGTATGGCTGTTACGCATTCACAACTATGTGCCAAAACCTGCATCATAAACCTAAAAATCACTGTCTAAAGAGAGCTGTTCAAGTTTTTACTGCAGATTTTGCTAAAAACTAAAATTATGGGCAACTTCAAATTCATAGAGTATGCTTTGCCGAAGCTGTGAAATTGACTGCAAATGGAAAATGGAAATTGAATTAGAATAAAATGTAATGGAATTTTAAAGAAATTTGGTTTATTGGTTTTTGGAAATATTGGTTTATTTAAAAAGTGCAATTTCTTTACAAAATTACAAAAAAGTATCTTGTCGAATATACTGACAAGCATTTACGGTAAACTAAAATATACCATAACATCATATCTATTAATTATATACCATGTATTGAAATAAATCTGTACTGTAATTGCACATTTGTAATGATTAAGTTAGTAGTACATGTAGTATATGTAAAATATATTAACTAAATGTAACAACTAACACCCTACAATGAAGAACTATGCAAAATAAGTCTGCTTTATAGCATGACAAGAGTATTAAAACAATTATTTACTGTAAAATGTACTTTAAAAATTGCCATTATTACAAAATGCTAATTTTAACAATTATATGCAAGTAGTGTTTTTAAATATACTTTTAAGCTTTGTAATACACTACAAGTGCACATTATTTTATTTATTTATTTTTATTTTTACAAGTTATGTGGCACATGCAAGAGGACCATATTTGATTTTGAGAGCTACAGTGCAAATTATCAGTGAATAATGCACATGTTGGTCTGTTCCTCTCACAAAGCTATTGTATGAATCGAAGTGTATGAGTCACATAGGCTGCTCAATGATACTTTCCGAGGCCTTTCTTACTTTCATTATTTTGCAGTGCACAACAAATGGGTAAATGATGACAACATTTTCTAATACATTAATTCAGAAATGTTCTTACATCTATTAATATAGAGAAGAACAGATGATAAAAGCCTTTGTGATGGAAGCCGGTGAAGACCTGGAAGACGCATCTCTCCAGATGGTCCAAACTGCAGAGCTTCCATTACACACAGCACTTTACCAGCAGGGAGCTGTACTGGGCCACACAGCGAGAGCTAGTCAGAAGCCCAAGTCTACTCAGCAAAACACCACCACATCACTGCTAGACACACACATTATAATGTCCTGTAAGACATTTTACTTGGAACTCTAGTAGGTAAAAATCAATGAAGATGTAATTAGAAGAAGATGCAGATATGCATTCAAGTTCATTCATTCATAACAAAACGAACACTTTTTGACATATGGACCATAACAGGGTCATCAAAGACCAAACATGTTGCACACGCGAATGGGAATTCACATAAACTACGGAGAAATAAACATTAAGTCATACTTGTAATGGTGTCATTGCGATAGATCACGCTGTTAAGGCAGGGCGCAGAGTCAATTTCTACTGCAAAATCTACCAAACACAGACTACACAGGATGAAGAGAGACCGGCACGAACCAATGCATTTCCTTTTTTTATTTTCCACCAATAATTGTTTGGTAACTATGTCATTTGACAGATACTCTGAGGTGAATACCATCAAGAAATGACTTACATTTTTACATTGGTATACGTAGAGTATGTTTCCGCAACAGAATATCGTAGGTAACTGCCACTTTTTATCTCGCAATTCTGACTTTTTTTCTTGCAATTACACGTTTGTATCTCGTAAACAGATTTTCTTACAATTGTGAGTTTATATCTTATGAGTTAATACATAAACTCACAGTCGCAATTCTGAAAAATAAAGTCAGAATTGTGAATACATTTTTCAGAATTGCGAGTTTATATCTCGCAATTCAGACTTTGTAACTTACAATTGCGAATTTCTATCCCGCAGTTCTAAAATTATAACTCAAAATTGCGGGTTTATATCATTCTGAGAAAAAAAGTCAAAATTGTTCGTTTATATCTCGCAATTTTGACTTAATTTCTCATAATTGTGACTATTTCTCAGAATTGTGAGCTTAAATCACACAATTCAGACTTTGTGATTCACAATTGCACATTTCTATCATGTAGCTCTGAGTTTATAACTTGCAATTGCGAGTGTATATCACGCAATTCTGAGATAAAAAGTCAGAATTGCAAGAAAGAAGTCAGAATTGGGAGATAAAAATTCACAATTGACTTTTTATTTTTATTCTGTGGCAGAAACTGGCTTCCACTGTAAAGCGGTGTGCACATTAACAAAGATTATACGGTTTTAGCTTCTACCTTTTTTGATGTTTTAGCACACAAAATGTCATTTCTTTTCGAAACGAGGCCAATTATGCATTTTTAAGATCAACAACTTTGGTGATTACACGGTATACCAACATGAAGGAGACAGACGAGAAGTCGCTCACAGAATGAAGCCCTGCAGTTTCACTCTACATCTTCTAATTGCCCTCTGTGGAATTGACTCTTGTTGTTTTTGGTTCAGTTACAGAGCACTACAGTTTAAGATGAAAAGATAAGATGAAAGCTGCAGCCAGCTGGGATTTGTGCGGTGGCTGCTCTGTTGGCGCTTGCAGCTGAAGTACAGTTACAGCAGTGTTAGCAACTCAATGGCCGCTGGAATACATTTTCTCTGTCTGCAGCTCTCAAGGCATAAAAATGCCAGTGAAATAGTCAGAACGTTTAAATGCCAGTAAAATAAAGCTTGCGTTTTCTCTGCTGTCGTAGCATGCACACAGGAAGCAGATTCTGATGGAGCAACGATGGACCATGAAAGTGGATTTCCGAACACTGATACACAAGTCCTTCAGAGCGGAGGATAGTGGTATGCCACAGGAAAAGGAAATGAATAATAGGGTAGGACGTGAGTTATAACCAGATACTTAATACCATGCAATGTCAGCAACTACAACATGATTCACTGCAACTTAATGACTAAAGGCACTGTCCCACTAGCTGACTCAAACCAACACAATTTAGCTCAAGGATGTCAAACCTTTAAACATTTGACATAATTGAAATGGAAATGTAGAAGCACAGACAGTAGGGCTGTCAAAAAAAAAATTCGAATTTCGAATATTTGTCGAATTTAAAATAAAAATCCAAATTTTAGGTGTGCGTCAGGCAGATTTTTATCAGTGGCGCATGAAATGCGACGACAATGTAATGTTTTTGTTAGCCTATCCAGTTGAACCCACTAGATGCGGCGCTGCTACATTGCTCATTTAAAATATTGCAGAAAAAGAGTTAGGGGAAGATGTTGTTTACGTCAAAACCGAAATCAAGCTGTTCACCCAGAACGCATATTCATCGCATTTTCTAGAGGGACATCTATCAACGCTGCACTCGCATGAGAGAGCAGCATGTTTAGAAAGCTATGTAAAATTAATGTAAGTTCAACTTTTAAAAAACATGTCTCGAGACTTTATGGCGGTTTTCCCCATCCCACTGAATCTCAAGTTTTTAAATGAAGAAAGTACTTTTTTACTACTTTTGTTTTCGGTCCTTTGTATTAAACTATATGCCTACATACATGCATGAACATGCAACTTTATTAATTAGATATGGTTTATAAACATAATTTTAAACATTATGCACTTTTTTTTTTTAAGATAGTCGTGTTATTTTATTATGCTTTGAAGAAACGTGCATAATATATTTTGCCCGATGCGCCCTCTTGTGGCCTCAAGAGAGAAGCCAAAAGCTGTTTTTCCCCCTAACTGAAATTATGCCTTTTAAATTCGAATATTGATCATATTTAAGTAAAAAATTCGAATTTCGTTTTTCAGCCATTTTGACAGCCCTAACAGACAGTGGGGTAAACACTAAAATGTTTGGCTCATTAGAAGTCGCAAAATGCAAAATTATATTACATTGTTTCTTACACACTTCATGAAACTTTCAAAGTAAAATGTTTGGAAATTAAATGTCCAGTGAGAGGTGCTAAATGGATAACACATTATCGCAACTTGTGTTTCACCAGAAAGTTCACCATTGCACGTGCAATTCTGTATCAGGTGAGCTACAGAGCAAGTTTACTATATCAGAAAAGCCATACATAAGGAGCTGGATACATCAAAATGTAGTTTTCATGAACATGTAGGCCCTATGCATGTTAAAGTGTTTGAGGTCATAACATAATATTGTGCAAGAAACTGTGAAAATAATTCTTTATTAATCGATAACTAGTGTTCATTTCAGTTCGAAAATGCAGTAAATTGTATGTACAGATATGTTTTTGTAGAGCTACAGCACATTTTTTTTCCAATGTCATCTGCACAGAAAAGCCAAAATTAGTCAAATCTGCCATTTTTTCTGCATGTTAGATATCGTGAACCTAAATTTGCATAATAGCCACATCCACCAAACACTGAATGGCTGGTGCAGCATTAATAATTCATGGTATTCAAATAACAGTGTAATCAGCACAGAGCACTTTGTAGAGATTATGATTGTTTAGATGGCAGTATTCTGAGCTATTAGCATATGCATATGATTAAAAATGTCAAACACCAAGTCAGAATTATACATAAGGATACAATTAGCAAAGCACGTGCAAGTAGCCCTGTAGCAAACTCTGTCTCTGGTTTGTTGGTTCTGTGTCAAACTTTTGCCCTCTTTGTTTACTCTCTGTGGACAGATGTACTGTAAATATACTGTCTGCACATGGCAAAAGTGGTTGACATGACATTTCTGCATGAGGTATTATAAAAAAACAACAACAAAAAAAAACATATCTTTTATAAAACAACATTTAAATTGCTAATCAAAGGTATTGCTGTCTGGAAAAACACAACAAGTATGATACCACTTTTATACAATAATTCAGTAGACAAAAATTAATATTAAGTAACTTGCACACTGAAAAAAATTATACTACATTTTTTAAGGTAAGTGGTTGCAAACAATTTATTTTAGCTACATTTAAATAAAAAAAAATGTTAAAAGTTAGTCAACTAAATTTGTTTATTTAAATGTAGCTAAAATATATTGACTGCAACCACTTACCTTAAAAATTTTTCGTAAATTCAATGAATCATTTTTTTCCAGTGTATTACACAAGCTAGAACCCCCAACTGCTCCCCGGGCGCCGCAGCATAAATGGCTGCCCACTGCTCCGGGTGTGTGTTCACGGTTTGTGTGTGTTCACTGCTGTGTGTGTGCACTTTGGATGGGTAAATGCAGAGCACTAATTCCAAGTATGGGTCACCATACTTGGCCACATGTCACTTCACTTTCACTTTAAACAAAACAGTCTCAACATAGTGGACATATGGGGAAAATCCTAATAGGATAAGGAAAATGTGTAAAGTTTTAAGGCCACATTTCGCAATTGTTCTCTTCGTATTGGTTAAAACAGGCAAAACAAAACAGCCTATGAAACATGAGATGTGGATGTTTTGTATATTCAAAGTGTGATAAGAGCGCACACAGACAACCCCGCATGCTTTGCTTTTGCTGGAAAGGTAAACAGGAGGGATCTCGTGACATGGATCTGTTTGGGTTGTACAAAAGAGAGCAGTCCAACATGTGCTGGATACACACCCTTTGTCTCGGCTAAAGCTGCTTTTCATTCAACCAGCAAGTGTCAGCATGAAACACAGTGAGCAGGTGGGTTGGTGTGTGTGTGTGTGTGTGTGTGTGTGTGTGTGTGCAGGAAAAAATGAAAACAAAACGTATAGGTGAATGGCACTGGATGATTTAATGTCATTAACTGTTGCCATGACTGTTATGCAGTTTTACACAAAAACCTGCCTTATAGTTTAAGTGTGTGTTGTTTATTTGTTTGTTTATTTTAGCCTAATATGCAAAGAAATCTATTAAAATATTTTTAGGTTGATTTCCCAAAAAATGCATTTGGGGTGGGGCTATCTGTGCAACCAATAACATAAATAAAGAGTGTTCAGAAAATATGTAAAAAAAATATATATTTTTAATTGTTGCTGACATTTTACTTACTTTTTTTTACTTTTTTTTTATTAGCAATTAGCTGAAATTATTTTAGCCTAATATGCAAAGAAATCTATTAAAATATTTTTAGGTTGATTTCCCAAAAAATGCATTTGGGGTGGGGCTATCTGTGCAACCAATAACATAAATAAAGAGTGTTCAGAAAATATGTAAAAAAATATATATATTTTTAATTGTTGCTGACATTTTATTTACTCATTTCTTATTTTTCTTATTATTATTTTTTATTAGCAATTAGCTGAAATTTAGAGGACTTCAGGAACCATTTGAGTACTTATATTTATAGGTCATTTATATGTTTATATTTTTTTGTCTTTGAAGGGGGTTATTTTAATAATTTCAGCTATTTTTTTGTCTTGTGTACT
>NW_015505218.1:1116978-1117438 GCF_001515645.1 Sinocyclocheilus grahami | reverse complement strand
CTTGGCCACCGTGCTGCAGCTCAGTTTCAGGGTCTTGGCAATCTTCTTATAGCCTACGCCATCTTTATGTAGAGCAACAATTCTTTTTTTCAGATCCTCAGAGAGTTCTTTGCCATGAGGTGCCATGTTGAACTTCCAGTGACCAGTATGAGAGAGTGAGAGCGATAACACCAAATTGAACACACCTGCTCCCCACACCTGAGACCTTGTAAAACTAATGAGTCACATGACACCGGGAACAGAAAATGGCTAATTGGGCCCAATTTGGACATTTTCACTTAGGTGTGTACATATATATTGCTTACTGTATATGTTTGTGTGTGTGTGATTGTGTGTATATATATATATATATATATATATATATATATATACACACATATACCAAGAGAAAAACAAGTAGATAGAATAGAAAAATAGAAAGCTAGAGTTATTTTTTTTTATAAAAAAGAAGACAAATAAA
>NW_015505218.1:1084717-1116743 GCF_001515645.1 Sinocyclocheilus grahami | reverse complement strand
CGTAAATATTTAATAGTTATAATTAATTCTAATAATATAAATATAATTTTTTTTTACACGGTTTAGCAAACATCAATAAAAAAAGAACATCTTATTTGGGTTTCCAGAAGTTTC
Organism: Sinocyclocheilus grahami; assembly: GCF_001515645.1. Classification (NCBI taxonomy): domain Eukaryota; kingdom Metazoa; phylum Chordata; class Actinopteri; order Cypriniformes; family Cyprinidae; genus Sinocyclocheilus; species Sinocyclocheilus grahami. Next base: position 1,116,629 of record NW_015505218.1, on the reverse strand, counting down.
TAAGGTCTATCAGAAGCCTAATGCCAAGATGGCAGAGAGGAGGATGAATTCATGTCCAGTCTCTGGCAGCAAAGCTTTAAAGGACTTTTCTTAGTGTCTCATCTTCCAAGTCTCCCCCCCATCTTTTCTATTCTTTGGCCTGTCCCATATCTATTCTCTACCATCTCTATCCCGCTCTCTATGCAGTGTTCGGCCACATAGCTCCCGTCTCCTAGCAACTGCGACAAAGAGGTTCCCAACAAAGTCAGGAAGATTTCTTTCTTCCTTGTTCCCCCCTCTGACGGAATCCTACGTTAGAGATTCTGGCTTTTGGTTTGGCTGATGCTGACACAGCAACCAGAGAGGAAAAAGAGGTTTGGAGGTCATACTAAAAAAAGAAAATGAAATCACTCCTAAGTTCTATACGGAAGCGCAGTAGGACCCCCACCCCCCTAGTTTCCGGCTCTGTTGATTTCAGCCATTTTTAACACGCTGCTGCAACAATGAAACTAAATGCTGGTCTGCAACAGGAAAGGGCTCAACACTGCATGAGCAACAGAATAAAATGTTCAATGCACGCATGGTTTACCCAAAGCAATTCTTACAGTAAGATATTCACTTTATATAAAACTTTTAGTTTAACCCTTGTGAAAAAGAAGTGTGCTTATGCAGTGAATGCAGTGTACTTGAAATCTTAAAATTATATTTTTAAATAACTGTTCTTGCAGATAATATAATATTAATGAAATATAAGGCCACTTATTGCAAGTGTACTTAAAAGACACTTTCATAGCTATGTTTCAAAATGCACTTAAGTACACTTAAAATGATTTAAAATGAACTATTTATCTTTTGTTGTCGAATCAAGCGTCCAAAAACATTACATTCAGTTTGCACTTAAGTGTATTTTTTATGTGTTTTTAATTTCCATAATAAATGCTCTCTGTAAAATTATGCTAAAGCATTCTCCTTTTCCTAAGGGACTTTTTATGTCCAATGAGTCAGGAAAAGCATTACTATTGTACTGTTTATGACCCTATGCAAAATATAATTAGATGTATATTAGATATATAGAAATGATATCTCGATATTTTGGGGGGTTTTATGCTGGCACTTTGGCTGGTTTAGGCCTGTCATATATAAATAAATATGACACTAAAACTGCCAGTAGGTGGCGGCAAGTCCCTTAGTGAGTGATTAATGAGTGATTCAATGACTCATTCATTCAAACGATTCGTTCAAAACTGATGATTCATTTAGAAAGGAAGCAAGTGGCTGACTTTATGAATGGTTTATTGAATCATTGATTTGTACAAAAGCATACATTCCGGAAACAAAAGACCGCTGTGTTTTGCTCTGAGACACGCAAATGTCATGGTCAAGTCTTTTGGAACCATTTTGCATTGGCAAAATAGAAAAAAAGTAATTTTGTGTCTAAAATATAACTCTCTCAATATTCACTTATTCTGTTGTATAAAATGAATCGCACCCATGTGCTAATATTCAGGAAAACAGCACTCTTGCTTGCGTGATATTACTTAATTAACAATAAAAAACATAGCCTACAGGGATTATCAAGATGTGTTTTTGTTAGCTTTTTTTGCAAAGTGAGTGACATATTGGATAATATCAGCTCGCATATCATTAAAACAACAATATATAGGCTATAATAAATATTGCACACCCATAATATGTACTTACATCACACTTTTTCCTTAACAAGCTGCATGATTTTAGGTATCAATAATGTCCAGTGTACAAACAGTGCTGGATAAGTTACACATTAAAGTTTAATTACAGGGTCAGGTGTAGTGCAAAGCTACAGTGCTGTTAAAGTGCTATTCTCACATGCACAGCAGTAAAGTAGCATTTTTGTCACATGAATGACAATTGAGTCACTAGATTATTGTGTTTATGGGGAATTTCAAGTTGCCTTGTGGAAATACAACATCACAGAACAATGAAACAGTCTTAAGAACGAGGGCATGAAATTAACTTGTGCTTTTGCGATGCATTTGTATCTCTAAAGGTGAATATAAAATAGGACCCAGTTGCGTTGTAACAGATTCACCATCAACAGAAGATTCAGGCTAACAAGAGTCTGTTCTCTGATATTTTCCTTTAAGGCTAACTATCTAAAGTAGGTTTCATATATTAAATGAATTAAACAGTGTCATAAATAAACAGTAATGTAGATGGATAAGACTGTAGAACAACACTGCCATTCCAGCCTATAAATGTTGAATGAAGTGCATTGTACCACATTCTTCGACACATGACATAGATTATGCTTCTGCAGGCATATAATCTCATCATATGTTGCTAACTAACTTTGCTGTAACCTCATTATCGTAAAGGACAGTACATCTGGCCCAGCTGGATTACAAAAGTGCCATTATGGACAATTAAAAACGAGTCAATTAATCCAACAAAATGATTGGGTGTAATTAGCATTCCTGCACCTGGCTCACAGCTCTAGCTGTATGACACTTGACCTGAAAGAACCACATCCGTTATTCCGGCTGACAGGTTATGGAGGTGACTCTATGACCTCTTTCAGTCAGCTCTCATTATGAATGGGGATCTTGGAAAGAAGCACAACATAAATGAGCATGCAGTACTTTCAGTCAGTAGACAGCTTTCCATGTCAACAATGAGCACATTGTGGATATGTCCAAGTAAACTTCGCAAACAGAGGCGGTTGTATAGCGTGTGAATATTCAGAGCTTTGCCCAAACCTTTTTGAATGCATATGAGCACATACTTCAGTGAAATATTGGAATAAATAGAACTTAGCGAAGAAAAATTCTGAAGTGTTACATCTGCAGTGAGTCATTCTTTAAGATTCCGTCATAAATCTTTCGATGTGACTGGACCTAAAATGGTCCAACTAACTTCAGTTTCAGACTTTTTTTTTTTACTTCATACCCTTCCTTATGTAAGTCAGTTCCTGCCACTGAATTAAAAAAAAGGGAATTGTGACTTTTTATCTCGCAATTCTGACTTTTTCTCTGAATTGCATGATATAAACAAGCAGTTGCCAGTTATAAAGTCAGAACTGTGGGATATAAATAAGAAAATATAAAGAAGTCCGTTTTTTTCAACAATTGTGATTAAAAACTTTTATATCTCACAATTCTGGCTTCATAATTCAGAACTGCAACAATTCTGAGGAAAAAAACTCGAATTGCAAGTTTATATCTGGTAATTGCGAGAAGTACATTTGCAATTGCGAGAAAAAAAAGTTGCAATTACTTTTTTTATTTATTCGGAGGCGGAAACAAGCTAAATAAATTCGCTATCAAAACTATAATTAGTTATTGATTCTAATTAGTTTTTTGTATCACATTTAAAGAATTTGACAGGATTACCGTTTGATTTCGCTGAAGTTTCTACGCCACTGCTTATTGTGAAAAACACTATATAACAGAACTTTATTGAACCTTTAGATAAAACATTAAAAAATTATAAATAAAAAAAGAAGTATGCATGTGTTTGATACACCAAGCTTTTATGGATTACAATATATGAGAATACAGAACTCATACTCGATGAGAAGAAAAAAAAACACTTTTATTCAGAGGCCCAAACTGAACAGAAATAGGCAAAAATATTTGGTGCAGTTGCCAAATATGGCCAAACATATATGGCCAAAAGTTAGACAAAAATGTTATAGCTTGTAATTAAAATACCTGAGATCTTTATAACAGCATAGACCTGAAAGTGGAACATTTTAGAATTATACTAAAAGGCACTTTACTTGCTAAAAAATGATAAACTACCAAGCAGGTGACATTAGTCATATAGTAGATTGTGTACAACAGGTTTTTCATGATGTTGATAATTAAGAGGCCTTAGAAATTTGATACAGACACAATTATGATACAATAGGCTTTATAGTAGGGCTGCACAATTAATCGAATTTCTAATCGCGATTACGATTATGGATGCCACAATTATGTAATCGTTCAAAGCGGCAATTAATCGTTCAAAGTCCACTTATGTTATTCTGCGTGCTTAAGATGTGTTTTTTATCTTAAGGGTTTTTCCATTGTTTTAATTTTAGTTTTAATACCATTCATATTTTTACTTTTTTTATCATTTAAAGAAGAAACCAATCCGATGTAGAGTTGAAATTTGAGGCTTAATACTATGGAAAAAGCACTAAAAGTTTTTCAGTTTGAGTGTTTTCAGCTTGTTTATTTTCATATAAAAATACGGCATGCAGTTGCATCAAACAATGGTATAAACATCATTCAATGTAAATTGTGATAATCGTAATTAATAATCGCAATTACAATTTCAAGGGAATAATCGACAATTGTGATTTTTGTCATAATCGTGCAGCCCTAATTTATAGGTTTAATATTTTCCAGATATATTAATAATTTGCTTTAGTACAATGCACTATAACAATGTAAATTATTTAATATAGGAAATTATAACTCTCATTTAACTCTCAAGGAAATAGGGTGATTTTCATTTCATGTTGACTAACATGTAACGCAAGTAATTGTCTGGCTTGTCTCTTTCAATTAATACAGCTGCAAATTAGCCTCTAAAGAGATAATGATACAAAATCCAGATTCAAAGAAATCTGAAATCAGCTAGAACTGCTTCAAGCATCGTTTGCATTCCCCAAGCAGAAATTAATCATTCAAATGATTCATGAGCTCACCGTGCCAACATGCTGAACATGTGCTGCGTGTGATGTTTGCAGGAGAAAGGGAGGGCAAAAACCAACAGCGCACGTCCCGAGATGAGTGCATGCTGCAGAGGCATTGGGATCTCTGCTAGGAAGAGGATTTTAGGTCAGCAGGGAAATCCCATTATTACGGCAAGCCGTGACGCCGGATAACTTTAACCCTACATGCATACGCTTTTTGTGCTTACTTGAGTTTGTGTGATTCTGTGCTGTTCCAACACTTGCAGCAAGTGTTTAATAATGTTTACCAGCACATGTATAATAGCATAAGCTCGCTGCTTTTTTCCTCGATCAGAAGAACGTGAAAACACATGCCAGTCTTGGTGCCGCCCAAGGGACGTGCTGAATGGGATTGATTGCTAGTCAGTAAACAGGCGGCGGGTTATCACTGTTATCTGGACGAGGCAGAAGGCCTGGGGGAGGGCGCCTGTACCTAACAGACACCCCAAAGCAAAACCCTCAAGGACTTGGAGGGTTGCATGAAACCAAAACATCTGTCCATTTGAGAAGAATGCAATGAAATGCTATGAGCGAAGACCTGAAATTCAGTCCTGAGGAAGCTACTTTGAGACTGTTGCCAAGCTACTTGTAGTACAGCTTCAATTCAGACATTTCAAAAATAGGAAGTTACAAGTAACTTGTGAAATGGAAAGGTATGCTAACACTTTTTCCAAGCATTCATAAACTTGCTAGAAAATCTTAGAATTAGTCTTTATTGTCATAAAGAGCTTCAGTATTCTGACTTAAGCTAGTAAAAAATGCCTAACAACACCTTGGTAACTGCAAAGCAGCAGTTTTTCACATTACTTTTTACACATTACTTATATTTCCGTTATACAATTAAAATCTAGTTTTAATTAAATATGTATCTATGTATAGGACTAAAACTGAAAATCACCCAAATAAAAAAAAAAAAATGCTGGAATTTATATATTACCAATACCAATATTCTGGCCGATGTCATATTGTTTCTTGTGTTTCCTTTTACTTTATTTCCTGTCACCTTAGTAACTAATTCCTCCCTGTTTGTGTTACTCTCTTATGGGAATTTAATTATAAAGTATATTTGAACTATAGACTATATAGTTTGGGTTATGTTAGACTATAGATTGAATTAATCCTTGTAGTTACTTGTAGTTAAACTCGCAGTTCTGATTTTTTTCTTGCAATTTTGACTTTTTTTCTCGCAATTATGACTTCTTTTCTCAGAATTGTGAGATATAAACTCACAATTTGTAAGTTATAAAATTCAATTCTGAGGGGAAAAAAAAGACTGACTATTTTCGTACAATTGCGAGTTTATATAATATCTCACAATTCTGACTTTATAACTTGCAGCTGCATGTTATGAAGTCAGAAATGCGATATAAACTCAGTCAGAAAAAAGTCAGGTCAAATCACCTTTTTATTTAATACAGTGACAGAAACAAACTTCCATACTATTTCGGTTGAATACCTGGGTCATTCATGTTGTATTGGTACCACAACCGTGACAAAATAAAGCATTACAAAATAAAAGCTTCAAGAAAGTTTAGGAATCAAAATATAATAATGTAGAATAGGGGGGGCTAATTCCTCCCTGTTTGTGTTACTCTCTTATGGGAATTTAATTATAAAGTATATTTGAACTATAGACTATTTAGTTTGGGTTATGTTAGACTATAGATTGAATTAATCCTTGTAGTTACTTGTAGTTAAACTCGCAGTTCTGATTTTTTTCTTGCAATTTTGACTTTTTTTCTCGCAATTATGACTTCTTTTCTCAGAATTGTGAGACATAAACTCACAATTTGTAAGTTATAAAATTCAATTCTGAGGGGAAAAAAAAGACTATTTTCGTACAATTGCGAGTTTATATAATATCTCACAATTCTGACTTTATAACTTGCAGCTGCATGTTATGAAGTCAGAAATGCGATATAAACTCAGTTAGAAAAAAGTCAGGTCAAATCACCTTTTTATTTAATACAGTGACAGAAACAAACTTCCATACTATTTCGGTTGAATACCTGGGTCATTCATGTTGTATTGGTACCACAACCGTGACAAAATAAAGCATTACAAAATAAAAGCTTCAAGAAAGTTTAGGAACCAAAATATAATAATGTAGAATAGGGAAAAAAAAAACAGATAAATTATTATTATTAAAGGTTAACTTCAAGTGAGTGTGCAACATCCTGCTTCAGCACTACTTTACAAAAAAAAAAAATAGCTGGTTTTTGCGGCACGCTACTCTCACGCTACTGAACAAATTGCTACATTTATAGCATTGCTACTGTAACACCACTGAAACTCTTGTAGGTTGTTTCTTCCCTTTTCTGAGACACAAACACCACTGAGATCACTGAAATACCCTGAAGTTCTCCATTTATAATTATATACATGTGGACAGCAGTTTCTAAGTGCTCAGTTCAGAGGTAAACGGGTTGTATTCTTTCGTTGCTGTGCTGTTGTTGGCACTCTAGGGTTCCGGGCACAGGAATAATAGGCCGGAAGAACACATTCACATGCTTCAGTACATTCACTGGCTTCAGAGCCTGCCACTGACACATGAAGAAATAACTGGCCGCTCGCTTTCAAAACTCCTTTTTGAGCAGTGCTCATTTTAACTTTTAAAATCCTCTGTTCTAAGGAAATGTAATACAGCACTGCTTTGGATAAGCTGAAAATTCATGACACACTGAAAGAAGACAAGCTTTAGTAGGTCAGCTGCTGTCTTCAAGCAGAGTCCCATATTGCTTTGGAAAGCATCTCTCTATATTAGATTTTTTAAAAAAAAATACATTTACCATCATCTATGCTCACTTAAAGTCTTAAAAACCCTAATGATTAGGTTTAATATTTAGCAAATTTTACATTATTTAAAATATTAATTTGTACTGTATAATATAATGTTAATATATGGAGGAACAAACCTGCATACATTAAAAATACATACATAAATGTAATAACAGGAAAATAAATAAAGGAATAAATTATTTATTTTTATTACCTTTTTTCTTTATTTATAATTTTTGTATTTATTTTTATATTTACATTTATTTGTATTATTTTTAACTTTTAGTTAATTTTAGTTAAACTATTTTATATTTTTTATGCGTTCATTTATTTTTATATTTATTTATTTTGTGGACCTTAGTTTGTTTTAGTCTGTTAGTTTGTTTAGTCTGCGACTCGTGACGATACATTGATGTGTAAAGACACGAAACGATCGGCCTGTGCAAGAAACTGAACAGTATTTATATCGTTTTTTTACCTCCGATTCACCGCAATGTCCGAACTGTCCTGAGCGCGTTCTCAACAGCCGGCGCGTGACGCGTCTTCTTCTTCTTCTTGCTTTACGGCAGATCGCACTTATAATAAGTGCTTATAAGACTTAGACGTGCATTACCGTCACCTATCTCTCAAATGGACCATTGATACTCCTAATTGAGATTGGAGATAGAGTGTCAACGGTCCATTTGAGAGATAGGTGGCGGTAATGCACTTATAAGTCTGCGATCTGCCGTAAACCAAGAAGAAGAAAATGCGTCACGCGCCAGCTGTTGAGAACACGCTCAGGACAGTTCGGACATTGCGGTGAATCAGAGGTAAAAAACTATATAAATACTGTTCAGTTTCTTGCACAGACCAATCGTTTCATGTCTTTACACATCAGTGTATCGTCACGAGCCACAGGGTTTAATTTGGTTTTGTTTGTGTATGCTTTTTTGACTCTCAAAGCCGCGATTCCCATCCACTTCCATTATAAGACTGACAGACTGCAACGGTTTGAGTTAAAAATCTTCGTTTGTGTTCTACTGAAGAAACAAAGTCACCTACATCTTGGATGCCCTGGGGGTAAGCAGATAAACATCTAATATTCTTTTTTGGGTGAACTAATCCCTTTAAAACTTAAAAAAAAAATTCTTCACATAAAAAAATAATAATAAATCAACCTAAATCCATTCATTTATCCCAAAATAATAAAAACTTCTTTCCAAACCCAAGTTATTGGCTGAGCCAGTATTGCTGTGTCGGGTTTGTCTGTTTCAACCTTTGTGCATCGCAACAAAAATTCACAATGAAATTATATAAGGCGAAAATCAAATGATCCCATGATGTTTATGAGGCAATAACACTGGGAGACTGACATTTGTTTGACTGCCTCGTTTCAAGGAAAATTTATATCAGCACATTCTTCAAATTTGTGAATTTTTATTTGTGAACGATTTGGCTTTGAATGTCTTTGGGTTTATTTATGCTGTGAATTAACTGAGATGAAGCATTTGAGAATGCATCTTGTAAACGGTTTGATGAGGTTAGGCATCATGAGGAGCTCACTCAATACTGAGCTTAGAAAAGCTCTTACAGGCTGCTGAGGTTTTGGATCAGCGCACAGGTGCTAATCACCAAATCACTCTGTGCTGATCTACAAATCGCTCCCAGATTTTACCCACGGCTCATTCGTTCTTTTAAAAGCGAGCACTGGGCTTGAATTTTGAAAGTCTCTCTGCCCAACAGTTTTCCTCGAACCCCTGGAGGGACTAGAGGGGGTTGTGTGGAGATTAAAATACTGTCAGCAGGGGTTATTTTGGGAGCGGTACGGGAGGGAAATGGTCCAGGAGCTTGCCTGCACTCTCTCTCTCATTGCCAGTGTGTTGTGGTTTGTTTGAGTTGGCATATGGAGTGCCAGCAGCAGCCCGGGGCCTCCCTGCTCACAGTCCAGAGCCATTAGCCTATCATAACAAGCTCACAACGTGCTGGGCTTGCCTGCCTCCACCAGAGACTACCAAGATAATGCAGACCTCATGGTGTGGGGGTGGCAGCCATCTGTCATTTACGGCTTCAGATTAGAGTGACGTAGATGAGGGGCATAACAGCAAAAATGTCAGGATGACATTAGCTGTCTTGACATAATAATGAAGGAAAAAGCCTCATTAAAAATGAAATTCGTAAAAATAGCATACTATATATATATATATATATATATCATAAAGACCAATAAGTATCACTTTTCAATAACATCTCATTAATTAACCTTAGATAATGCATTAACATTCACAATGAGCAATAGCTACATTTGCTACAGACGTTATTAATCTTTGTTAAAAAACACAACTCTTAGTTCATGTTAGCTCATTAAATAACACAGTTGCAACTTTTGATTTTAACAACGTGTTATTAAATAATGGAATTACCTAAGATTAATGAATTTTTCATTGGCAGTTTATGTTAACTAATGAATTAACTAGTGTTAACTAATGAAGCCCTAATGTAAAGTGTGACCGAACAATAAAGAATCAAAACACATTCAAACCATATCCAGGGCATGTTGTAGACCAGATTAAAATGTAAAAAAAATTGGAAAATAAATAGCCCATTAAGTCTAAATACAGGGGTTAAAGAAAAAAAAAATCCTGAGCCTGAACTTTTTTCCGGGGGTTGCGGGGGCGGACACATACACAGGGTTATTTGGCAAACAAAAAAAAGAACATTATTTGAAAATGATTTTCCTTGAAACTAACTATTAACGGATCTGCCATTGCCATTAGCCCTTGACAGGCTCAGACTACAGATTATGGAGGGATATTTGAAACAGCAATACCAAGAAAGTTTACTCACTACAATATGGTGCAAACACATGTAACATTTAGGATGCTTTTGATATCAAGTTTTGCTTGTTAGTTTTGTCCTTGACAGGGAACAAGATGACCTACAATCTAAAACATGACATTTCTGAAATTGTTTTGTTCAAAAGAAATAATAGTAAATTAAATACTAGGAAATTAATATAAAATAGGAAATATACAAAGACAGTTTACTACAGAAAACTACAGTTCAGTTCAATTAACATTAAACAGAACATCACACTCATAGACACTAGGGGTGTGACAATACACTTAGCTCACAAGGTGAGTCAAAATGCAGATACCTGGTTCACTAGAACAAGACTATTTTTAATACTTTAAGACATTTTCAAATGACAAAATATTTATTTTAATCACAAAAAGTAAAACAATGCACTTGAAATGTTTTAACTAGTCTAGGACAGGTGTCATGTCAGTCTTATGCACACCCCTTCAAGTAAAGTGTAACCGACTTAACTAATGATTATTTTGCTAATCAAGTAATCTACTGATTATTTTGACAAGTGAATAATCTAATGTTTTTTAGTAATATGCCTATATTATAACAAATACCAGCAGAAGGCACCAACGGCCTGGTGATGTTTCATGTATTTCAACGACGTTTAAATCCATTTAATGTTAATATTTGGCCACATGCAAAGTCAGAAACTTTTATTTTGAAATTGCGATGTACAATCATAGACTGTCAAACAACAACAGGTAAATGCATTCTGGCAATCATATCATTCTTATGGAGATGACATAATTAATCTTAGTTGTTTACAAAGCTCCACTGCTTTTTTAATAGATTTTCTATGTAAATATGACGCTAGATGGAAATCTTTGACCATTGCGCCTTGCAGCTTTTTAAAAGTGTCGCGCTCGAGACCCAGGCTTCTTTTCTATTCATCAGCTGCGACTCAGCAATTGGATACTATTATGCGCATCTCGTGTTTAAGAGCAAAAACTTCTGATTGGCTAGTAATGTTAGTTTGTTTGAGAGTGAAAGCTGTGTTCCACTAATACATTGGTATGCGAACTCATGAACTCGAACGTGATATCAACAAGTGTTTTTAAATGTAGGAAGACTATCTTTTTTTCCAAAGCCGGAGATCCTTTAAGCCCTGTAAATATTAAAGTATAATATTGCCCTGTAAATATTAAAGTATTTGGCACTGTGATGAACACCATAGCGAATACAAAAATCTGAATGGCCCCTATTATGCCATTTTTAAGGTTGCTAATATTGTTTTATGAGTCTCCTAAAACAGGTTTACATGCATGCAAGGTCAAAGAATTCTCAAAAAAATTGATTTACTTTTACCTAATTTCTAAATGATTCGTAAACGACTCGTGCGAAGCAGTTCACAGAATCAGTCTCTCTAAACCCCTCCTTTCCGTGAGCCCTCACTGCTGTGATTGGTCAGATGGCGCAGTCCTTTGTGATTGGTCTACCGCGTACAGCGCGTGTCGGAAACAAAACATCAGTTGAAAATAACTCAGATTAAATAAAATTTGTTTACTTTTTCCCCATTTAAGTAGGACATAAGTACATTGTTAAATGTAATTTAATAATTACATTTATTGTCTTTGAAATATGGTTAAAGTGAACACCGTTAAAAATAAATAAATAAAAATAAAAATCTGCAGCTGTGGTAAAATACTAAAAAATACTGTTACAACGGTTTAGGTTTTGTGGATTTAACTTAAATTTACTGTACAGTAAAAACCTGTATTTCATTAACTGGTATAATGTTAATATACCAAGTTACCTACTAAAATTTGTTTTGTACCTGTATAATGCCTTTATAATATAAGATTACAAACCACTAAAAAACACAGGTGGTAAAGAGAAAGCCACATGATGAATCAAAGCTCATCACACATAGCTTTTCCACAAGCTGAGATAAATACTAATATACAGAAGGTGGCCTACGTTGAATCTATATCCTAATCAAGCATTATTTTAGTTTGCACAGTTGCATTGAAAGTGAAGTGACGTGTGGCCAAGTATGGTGACTCATACTCAGAATTTGTGCTCTGCATTTAACCCATCCAAGTGCACACAAAGTGCACACACACACCCGGAGCAGTGGGCAGCCATATTGCTGCGGCGCCCAATGAGCAGTTGGGGGTTGGGTTGGGGCCTTGCTCAAGGGTCTCACCTCAGTCGTGGTATTGTGGGTGGTAGAGGGCGCTGGACATTCACTCCCCCTCACCTACAGTCCCTGCTGGACCTGAGACTCGAACCCACAACCTTCGGGTTACAGGTCCGACTCTCTAGCCATTAGGCCATGACTGTCCCCTCTGCTTGTGGCTGAATGGGATCAGGTATCTAATCGCCTGCCCTTGTGACCGCTTGCTGACGCAGCGCTTTTGTTAAAACCGATGGCACGGCTAGTAAAAGTCTGTAAGAGAAGATAAGAGCCAGTGACAGACCCTCTGCAGCCCAGTCAGTGATCCTGGTTAATTATTCATCATTTCCCTCACAGAATGACCTGCAGAGTGAATTCCTTTTCACACTGCCTCAGTCCAGCAAATGATCACATCCCTCACTATATAAAATAAGATTCATTTTTACCTGAGACAAAAAGAATGCTAAACCAAGGTTACAAAGGCTCCAAAGCAGGAGATAATTTATTATAATAAAATATTAGGTCTAATAAAAATGAAAATGCTGTCCTCACCTACACATTTGTTTCAAGTGTAAATGGGGACTTGAGCCAAGTTTCAAATAGGACACAAAAGCACCATACTGTAAATGTATTACTAAAGTGGTCCAAACGATTTGTGTGCTATTCAGTTTCCTGAGCTAGGGTAGTTAAGATTTTCAGTGGACAAGAGCTTAATTTTAGCTCTACAAATTCTACAACAATTAAAAAAAAAAAAAAAAAAACTTGATATATAAGTCATTTGTACTACTTTTATGGTGTTATTTATCTATTTAACATTGTGGGGAAAAAGTACACTTTAGCATACTTTTATGTACTTATTACGGAAATAATATAATGTAAAAGAGCATAATTGTGAAATGAATAATGAATAATGTTTTTGGACACTTAATTTCATGTTATTTACAATTCAATTAAAATGTATTATAGATTTTAATGGTATTAAATGCAGTTAGTTACGCTTAAGAGTGCTTTTCAACACTTAAATAGGCTTTAGGTACATTTTATGTCATTTTATAATTCTATTGTCTTTGAAATATGATTCAAGGGTACTGTTGCATGTACAGACAGGCATTTATGGTAACTTTAATTATTTGTGCATAATTAAAATTATTTGTGCATTTAAAGACATTCGTAATTACAAATTTATTATGATTAAATTGCAATTTAAAGCACAACAAAATAGTATAGATATGCTTTAAGTAGTAGTTTTGGTAAAACCAATAATTGTAGTATCAATGGTATTTTGGAGAATTTATTTTAAGAACGTTTTGAAAAAGTAAAGAAACAAGTGCACACAAAGGAACCTTAGGCATCTGAAATGTCTGCCTTCATATCAGCAATTTAGGTTAAGGCTAACCCACTGCTTCTGTGGATAATGCTATAAAAATGAATATTGCTACAGTATATTATAAATGTTAATTTTAAAAAGCCACTCAAACTCATTATAAAGCCTGCAAAAATAAAGTAGTTAAAGAGTTATTGAAACTCATATAGAGGGAACTGAAAACTTTCAGGCACCTATCAAAAGTTGAGGAGGATAAACTACTTAAAAATATAGTGCTCCCATTTCCCCTCAATCCTTCAGAGATTACATCCAATTAATCTTGGCAGTTTTCTGAAACATTCTGTTGTCCCTAATTAATCATGTTGAAATCTTTCTAAAACAATTCTTCCAGCAGCTTTTCCAATGTAGTTTAGCGGTTGAGCCCGCAATCTTGGACAACTTTTGCTTTAAAGTAATCAAAGTTGGAACGTAAACCAAAGCAGCAACATCAAGCATTCATTTGACAGGTTAATGAGAAGAACTAGATCAACCGTCGCATGCTGGCAGGACATTTCAAGTCCCTGCCTCATCTCTAAGGGGCAATGAGTATCTTGACTTCAACGGTTCTAGCCGGCCCAGTCAGACCCTGTGAACACTGGCCCATTGTCTTACTGCGCTCCTCTTGGGGACTCTGGTTCTACACACAACGAGTCATGGGAGAGCGGCCTCTGGCCACAATGCTCAGCATTCACAGAGAGAGTTAAATAACCGAAGGGGACGTTACCCAATGCCTACACGTTTTACGGCTTTGGAAAAGAGGAATTTGGGATTTTGGGACTGATGAGTAAGAATGAGAATATATATTATTACAGTCACAACAGACAGTAATGTTCATCTCTAAATGCATCAACCTAAGTTTCTTAGAATCCTGAGAGATGTTTTCCGAAATTCCAAAGTGTTTACGGCGATTTCTGGGATTGTCAGATTGAACAAAAGCCTGTGTTCTTAGCAGTACTCTGTACTGCCTCATGTTTGAACGCCCACTTCCCCTTTGTTCCTGTGCCGTCAACAGGCCAAAGAGAGGTTTTTACTGTATAACAGACAGCGGAGAGGCTGACTGTGGAGCAGTCAGACAATATTTGGCACAATGATGGGGAAAAATCATTATTAACATCTGCCTGACTCTCCTACATCTTGTCAAAAAACACCAGCGTTTTGCTTTCCTCTCCAGATGAGACGGCAAAGGCTGAAAAATGCTGTACGTGACACCTACAGCAAGTCTCAGCAGCATGCTAATTAAGCCCAAATACGGCAGGTTGCAATTAGAGCTACGGGCAAAATGCAGAAGTGCTTTGGCCAACTGAAATTTTGTGCAACTGCAGGTCTACTTAGGCCATGTCCACGGGTATTTTTATAAACTGAGATTTTCCTTCTTCCGTTTAAAAAAAAAAATCTCCGTCCACATGAAAACGCAAAAGCATGCTATGAAGCACTGTCAAGAGCATGCCAAACCAACAGGTGGCGATATAATCTCAACCGTAAAGCCATGTTGGCCAATCAGAAGCCTGAAAAAGTCTCCAGTGGGTGGAGATAACAGCGCGTGCTCCGACGTCACAAGCCAAAAACTCCGGTTTCGCTGTCTACACGATAACACTGCAACCGGAGTTTTTGAAAAACTTCACCCTGGCAGGCGTTTTCAAAAACGTTCGGTTTCAGTGACCTGGTGCTGCGTTGGTGTTATTTATCTATTTAACATTGTGGGGAAAAAGTACACTTTAGCATACTTTTATGTACTTATTACGGAAATAATATAATGTAAAAGAGCATAATTGTGAAATGAATAATGAATAATGTTTTTGGACACTTAATTTCATGTTATTTACAATTCAATTAAAATGTATTATAGATTTTAATGGTATTAAATGCAGTTAGTTACGCTTAAGAGTGCTTTTCAACACTTAAATAGGCTTTAGGTACATTTTATGTCATTTTATAATTCTATTGTCTTTGAAATATGATTCAAGGGTACTGTT
Source organism: Sinocyclocheilus grahami (assembly GCF_001515645.1). Taxonomy (NCBI): domain Eukaryota; kingdom Metazoa; phylum Chordata; class Actinopteri; order Cypriniformes; family Cyprinidae; genus Sinocyclocheilus; species Sinocyclocheilus grahami. The sequence continues at coordinate 1,100,865 of NW_015505218.1, read as the reverse complement.
GCATGTACAGACAGGCATTTATGGTAACTTTAATTATTTGTGCATAATTAAAATTATTTGTGCATTTAAAGACATTCGTAATTACAAATTTATTATGATTAAATTGCAATTTAAAGCACAACAAAATAGTATAGATATGCTTTAAGTAGTAGTTTTGGTAAAACCAATAATTGTAGTATCAATGGTATTTTGGAGAATTTATTTTAAGAACGTTTTGAAAAAGTAAAGAAACAAGTGCACACAAAGGAACCTTAGGCATCTGAAATGTCTGCCTTCATATCAGCAATTTAGGTTAAGGCTAACCCACTGCTTCTGTGGATAATGCTATAAAAATGAATATTGCTACAGTATATTATAAATGTTAATTTTAAAAAGCCACTCAAACTCATTATAAAGCCTGCAAAAATAAAGTAGTTAAAGAGTTATTGAAACTCATATAGAGGGAACTGAAAACTTTCAGGCACCTATCAAAAGTTGAGGAGGATAAACTACTTAAAAATATAGTGCTCCCATTTCCCCTCAATCCTTCAGAGATTACATCCAATTAATCTTGGCAGTTTTCTGAAACATTCTGTTGTCCCTAATTAATCATGTTGAAATCTTTCTAAAACAATTCTTCCAGCAGCTTTTCCAATGTAGTTTAGCGGTTGAGCCCGCAATCTTGGACAACTTTTGCTTTAAAGTAATCAAAGTTGGAACGTAAACCAAAGCAGCAACATCAAGCATTCATTTGACAGGTTAATGAGAAGAACTAGATCAACCGTCGCACGCTGGCAGGACATTTCAAGTCCCTGCCTCATCTCTAAGGGGCAATGAGTATCTTGACTTCAACGGTTCTAGCCGGCCCAGTCAGACCCTGTGAACACTGGCCCATTGTCTTACTGCGCTCCTCTTGGGGACTCTGGTTCTACACACAACGAGTCATGGGAGAGCGGCCTCTGGCCACAATGCTCAGCATTCACAGAGAGAGTTAAATAACCGAAGGGGACGTTACCCAACGCCTACACGTTTTACGGCTTTGGAAAAGAGGAATTTGGGATTTTGGGACTGATGAGTAAGAATAAGAATATATATTATTACAGTCACAACAGACAGTAATGTTCATCTCTAAATGCATCAACCTAAGTTTCTTAGAATCCTGAGAGATGTTTTCCGAAATTCCAAAGTGTTTACGGCGATTTCTGGGATTGTCAGATTGAACAAAAGCCTGTGTTCTTAGCAGTACTCTGTGCTGCCTCATGCTTGAACGCCCACTTCCCCTTTGTTCCTGTGCCGTCAACAGGCCAAAGAGAGGTTTTTACTGTATAACAGACAGCGGAGAGGCTGACTGTGGAGCAGTCAGACAATATTTGGCACAATGATGGGGAAAAATCATTATTAACATCTGCCTGACTCTCCTACATCTTGTCAAAAAACACCAGCGTTTTGCTTTCCTCTCCAGATGAGACGGCAAAGGCTGAAAAATGCTGTACGTGACACCTACAGCAAGTCTCAGCAGCATGCTAATTAAGCCCAAATACGGCAGGTTGCAATTAGAGCTACGGGCAAAATGCAGAAGTGCTTTGGCCAACTGAAATTTTGTGCAACTGCAGGTCTACTTAGGCCATGTCCACGGGTATTTTTATAAACTGAGATTTTCCTTCTTCCGTTTAAAAAAAAAAATCTCCGTCCACATGAAAACGCAAAAGCATGCTATGAAGCACTGTCAAGAGCATGCCAAACCAACAGGTGGCGATATAATCTCAACCGTAAAGCCATGTTGGCCAATCAGAAGCCTGAAAAAGTCTCCAGTGGGTGGAGATAACAGCGCGTGCTCCGACGTCACAAGCCAAAAACTCCGGTTTCGCTGTCTACACGATAACACTGCAACCGGAGTTTTTGAAAAACTTCACCCTGGCAGGCGTTTTCAAAAACGTTCGGTTTCAGTGACCTGGTGCTGCGTTTGCGTGTGAAAAAGCTGCGGTTTTAAAAATAACCACGTTCGCGTGGACAGGGTCTTATAAGCAAACATTTAACCATTTGTTATGTTCCACAGAGCCTGTGGTATAATGACACCATACTATTAGTTACCGTGGTTACTCATCGTCAGACAAGTCCGAGTTCATGGAATGGAATTATATGTGCTGCTTGAGGCTCGAAATTCCATTGTGTTGCTGCATTGTGCACTGATGGAACCTTATTTTCAATATTCTTTAACACAACCCATGCTTATACAGTTTGGTTTTTGATGTAAACTTGCTCAGTGGGTCACCTGGTACAGCACTTGTGATGTTGAGTCCCGTGAAACACCAGTTACAATAAAAGAGCTCAAAGGTTTGTAGAAGCAAATTAAAATGGCATGGCTGCTTCAGAAAATGATGGTTTTGGTTTGTTTTCCTAAAGGAGAAAGATTGTAAATTCTGTAACTTTTAGGAGTATTTGACCTTCAGACTAAATGGCTTAAGTTAAGATAACAGATAAAGTTAAGTCACAAAAATTATTCAACTGCAAGGAGATCTGGCGTATTACCGGCTCAAAAACTGAGCCATATACATGCGTTTGTTTGTCTGTAAAAGCCAAACTACAGAAACTGTAGACTGAGCTCAAACTAATTTTACCTTAGTCTTTCAAATCTGCAAACACAACAAGAATTTCAGCATGACGCTTCAGTTTTAAGGTCAAAAAGTGAGATTCAATATGTAAGTAGCTAAACATTTAATAATTGACAACTGTGTTATGATTAGAATTTTGAACATGCCCAGAATGGGATGCAAAAATCTAAACCGGAGACTTTTTTAGCATATTATGCATAAGAATATATGTACATATTGTGAATGAATTTAATGAACTTTATTGCACTTTTCTGATAGCATTGCATTATATTATACTGTAATGTAATCAAATGCATTTGATTTGAAACTTAAAATTATTAGTCACAGTTTAAATGTCTATATTTCAACAAAAAAATTGTAGCAAAACATAATTATCCAACATTATATTAAAATGTTGATACAAAAACAGCCTTAATTAATTTTAAATATTTATACACCATTTTTTATTTATACAGTTTTTATTTAAATGTTGATTTATTAAATACATTTGATTTGTCAGAGTTCTAGTATTACTATTTTATTAGCATTACTAGAGGGTTTTTTTTCTTACAGGAATCTCTTATATTAAGGCTTCAAAAGTTTCTTTTGGCTCTTTTATTCCTTTAAACTCGCTGAACTGCAGAATAATTTCCTGTGCAGGTACCTAAATGCATTTCACAACCAGCTGGACAGCAGTGAGGACACAGTTATGAAGCAATCCAAGTGTGTCCTCTCTCTGCCCTCCAACTCATTAACTTTTACGGTACAGCAGGAGAATGTTAAAATAAGATCAATTTAATTTATAACAGAACTTAAACTGTGGCACACGCACACAAAATTTCACACAGGCTGAGCTAGTTTCCAAACCGCACATGGTTCCTCAACCCCAGACTGCTGTGGCTCGCTAATTAAAAAGCCCTGGCAAAGCTCACCAATGAAACAAGCAGAAGCCTCCGAGTCAACACGGGTCATGTTTAAGCAAAGGTTCATCTAAGTCCACAGACCAGGTTCAAATAAATCTGGAGCTCCTGCATCAGTTTACCTTTGTGGAGGTTCTGTTTCAACATTACAGGATTAGTTCATCCCCAAAAAAACTTTCATGAAAGAAAAAAACGAAGGTATTTTGAAGAATGACCAAGCTGCTCTTAGTTATGTTTATAATAAAGAGCATAAGAAGAGTTGACCTACATTCATGGTGAATTGTCGTTTTTGAACAACAAGAGAGAGAGTAAATAAAACTTTATATATATATATATTTGTGTGAACAATTCCTTTCTGTAAGACAGAATAATGAAAATGTAAAGGACATCTACATGTGACTTCCACTTGAGGCTGACAGACATGACAAATTTGCTAGCTCAATTTGTAGCATGGAAAGATTGTGACATATGCTTTGAATTCATGAAGGATGTTTTGGTCAAAGAGGACACTGCACTAAACAGGAAGTCTTAACCAGTGAGAATGTCTCATACTTCACATCATACAAGAAAAAAAACTGCTTATCCCAGAGCAGACGGCATAAAACCACAAACAAGACAATAAATTACCTCCTCACCACAAATGTATGGCTCTTGACACTTCAAAGAAGCTTTGAGCAGAACGAAGACCATCAGTTTCTTACATTCTTTTTGCAACAGAAAAAGATAAATGTAAGCTGAATTTTGCATCCCGGCCTAAACTTTTAGGAATGCTCCCGGTTCAATACAAGTTAAGCTCTATCAATAGCATATTGATAGCTGAAATGATTTTGTTAAAGGTCCCATGGCATGAAAATTTCACTTTTTTAACATTAATATGAGTTCCCCTAGCACTGCCTATGGTCCCCCAGTGGCTAGAAATGGCGATAGGTGTAAACCGAGCCCTGGGTATCCTGCTTCGCCTTTGAGAAAATGAAAGCTCAGATGGCCCAATCTGGAATCTTCCCTTTATGTCGTAATACGGGGAAAGGTTACCTCCCCTTTCTCTGCTTTGCCCGCCCATGAGAATTTGGCCCGCCCATGAGAAAATGAGCTACTACCGTGCGAGGCGAGCGCAATATTTTTTTTCCCTCGAGAGACATCATGGCTTGCGAACGAGCGAAGCATGGCAGTTGCCCCGCCTCTCTCCTCCTCATTAGCATTTAAAGCTACAGACACAGAAATGGCACGTCCTAAGGAAAGCTCATTGTGGGACTGGCTCGTAGTGGCTGAAATTCTACACCAAGGCTGAATTTCGGGAAAGAGACTTCAGATACAGTACTAGGGACCACTTAGGCCTATATAAAAGCATCTAAAAAGCAGCATGTCATGGTACCTTTAAGCTCTAATGTTGAGTACAACAAAATAATTCTGTCAACAGAACTTGACTCATATTGAACCCGCCGGAACATTCCGATGAATGAAGCAAGTGAGCAATGCTTCCTTTTTCCTGCCTGGAAAAGGGATGTTGAAAACTGTCGGACTGTACATTTTTTTCCAGTTTTATGCAGACTACTGCATGATTGTCTAAAATGAGCCCAACGAGGTGATGATGATAACCCTTTAAAGGGGTCATATGATGCTGCTAAAAAGAACATTATTTTGTGTATTTGGTGTAATGAAATGTGTTGATGCGGTTTAAGGTTAAAAAAACACATTATTTTCCACATACTGTACATTATTGTTTCTCCTCTATGCCCCGTCTTTCTGAAACGCGTCGATTTTTACAAAGCTCATCGGTCTGAAAAAGCGAGGTGTGCTCTGATTGGCCGAATTCCTCAAGCGTGTGATGGAAATGTTACGTCCCTTACCATATTGTGATGCCTGCGGCAACCACATGTGACGACCCCGGGCTGGACTCCGCTTCGTCCACGGTGAAAGCCGATCCGGCAATCGACAGCGCGAAGTTGAAGTATTTCCTCAGCAACCAGCACGGATCAGCTCCAGGCATGACAAAGCAGATATCATCCTCTTTTGGAAGACCAAACAAAGTAGTTTCGCTTTCACAACGAAGCACACAGTGCCTTCACGACATGGCGGCGGCGGCAACAATACTACAGCGAGAATAAAAGTTACGCCTTCTTTCGTTGCGTGAAGATGTGGGAAGAGTTGCATAACGCCGCACAAATAGTGAGGTAGATATGTGGGGGCGTGTTAGAACGAGCCGTTTTAGGTAGGCGTGGTTGACTCTTAACTTTTATAAAGAATATCTCTTTGGATTTGAGACTTTAGTCTTTGCAACTTTACAGATCTTCTTTATGCACCAAGAGCTTGTAACACTTCAAAGAGAAAGGAAAAATTGAAATCGCATCATATGACCCCTTTAACTGTCTTTTCAAACACAAGCACATAACAATTAAACTACTTTTTATTTATTAATTCATTCTTATTATTTATTTCCCCCTGAGGATGCACAATATTCCAATTCTAGCAAGTGACAAGCCAATAATTATTTTTTATGCTGTGGCCAAATAAGTGGCCAATATTAAAACTGTATGGTAATTTTTTCTAAACGAATACAAAATAAAATACTAAAATCAGTCATTTAAAAAACTAAATTCAGTCATTTTAAATTCTACAAGTCAATTTAGGCAACAAAGCAATAAAGTATGAAAAATGTATATTCATTTTGACATATGCAAAAGATTAAACTTAACAGTGCTACGAAATTGTTAGGGTTTTTAAAGATTAACTTTATGTGAGTGTTAGATATGATCTACATAAAAATAGAGGAAATGAGCCTGTTTATACAATCAACCATCTAATATTGGCTAATATATACAGTAACGTTTCTGAAGAAAATATGGGTGACACTTGACCATGAAAACTATGTTTTTAGATAGTTTTCTCATCTGCCAGAAAAATCTTAAAATTGATTGAAAAAAAGGAAGCAGTGGAAGATTTTTGTTCTGTATTGTGATATACATTCAAGTGTAACAGATTAAAAAAAAAGAGAGAAAAATGTCATGCCAACCTTCAGTCAGACCGCCTAAGAATTTGATAAGGAATATCAAAACACCTCTCAAAAGCATGGAATGAGTGGTATGAGAGTTACAAAAAAAGTTAAAAACATAAGCTTAGGGGTTTGTTCAAATGTCTAACCCTAAATATGAGCTATAGTAATAGTGATGATTCAACTCATATTGCATAATATATTACTCAAATAATAATATTTTAGGTAACTGGTTATGTATTCCAAATACTTTTCCAGAAGACAAATTCATTTTAAGGAACATGCCAACCATACATTATTAATGCATCCATAATCCATCACTTATAGTAAGTAATAGAGAGCCTTGTTTGATTGTAATCCTGTGCGTAAAAGCACACTTAATGCAGTTATAATCTCATAGTGTAACTGAGTTTCTTTATTAAAGAGGATATGTAATCCTACTAACGATAATCCTGCTTCACTCATGCTCAACGCCACAGACTGGAGTCTTAAAGAGAAGCCACATCAGTTATCGTAGGTTGCCTCCAGACACAGAGGGCTTAGATTATAGAGCGACAATAATTATCCAGCGGAGGCTGCCCTAATTTCCCTTCCAACCCACTCCTCATGGAGCACTAACCAAACTAAAACACACACGCTGTTTCTTTGTTGTCCTCTCATGCGTGAATCTGTGGATGTTCCCTGATCCCTGCAGGGAAGCACTACTGAATCTCCTCTCACAGCTGTGCAGTGTGAAAACAGCCTCATCCTTTGGGAGGTAAAAGTTATCTTTCCCTTTATACCCTGAGAAACTCTCAGCAGTGTGTGAAACAAAGACTCAACCTTTTAAAAGGCTTTTTGGAGAGCAATCTACCCAAACTGTGTCTTTGTGACATGCCTGACAAACAGTTTTGTGAATTATAAGTTGTATTATAATTTATGTGTGTGTGTGTGTGTGTGTGTGTGTGTGTGTATTAGTACTGTCAAACGATTAATCGCGATTAATCGCATCCAAAATAAAAGTAGGGATGCACCGATATGAACATTTTGGCCAATACCGATAACTGATAATTCTTTATTTTTGAAAGCCGATAACCAATATGTTGGCCGATAAATCTATATCCAAATTGTTATATACTTTTTGAGAGCCTGATTACAAAAAAGGTCTCATCATCAAAAACCACATCCCAAACACTTCAACATAAGCAGCCTAGTTTGAACGGTGTACGTTTTAAAAATAATTTTACTCTCCCATTACCAAATTTAGTCATAAAAAAGTCTTACAAATAAATAAAATATTGCAAAAATAATGCAAACAAGTCATTGGACATCATTACATGTGTAAAGAATCAAAATTAATGCACCATAGATCAATAAAACGGAATAGCCTCTGCACGGACAATAATTTAATGATTTTAATAACTAAACCATATTGCTGATGAAAATAATAATAGAAAACTGTATGTGTACTCTGTATATTTATTATGTATATATAAATACACACACAGTAAACATTTTGAAAATATTTACATGTATTCTTATATTTTATATTTCAGAGCACACCTCGCTTTTTCAGACCGAGGAGCTTTGTAAAAAAATTTTTTACAGAAGGGTAATAGAGAAACCTAACGAGCTAACACATCATATTTTCAAAACTTGAAAGCAAACATATCTCTCTTTTCCCATCCTTAATTATGACTTGCCCAGACAAATGTTGTTAAAGCTCATGATTCCAGTACTAGAGCGAGCGCGAGAGAGAGAGAGAGAGAGAGAGCCAGAGAGAGCGAGAGAGCGCGAGAGAGAGAGAGCGAGCGCGCGAGAGAGAGAGAGATAGAGATAGCGCAAAATAATGATCTTTAAAAAAAAGCATCATATGACCCCTTTAAGAATCCAAATACTTTTGGGGCTACTAGATGTAAACTATTCCAGTTTATAACAGGCTTAAAAGTGACAAATTATTCACTTAAACGTAGTTTAACAAATCTTAAGCTCTCTACTCTGTCTTGACGTTAAGCAAGTGGCTCTTTAAAGACTATATCATGTGTTTATTAATCTGTAACAGGTTGTTTATTACACAAGACAACGAAACATATCTTACATTTCAGGGCTTGAATTAAAGCGTTCCCGTCCTTAATCAGCTCCTTGATGAATTTATTGGTCTTCTCTAATTCCAGCTCATGAGACTTCAGCCTCTCTCGGAACTGAGGGCTGTCCACATAGCAGTCGCTGAACTCTAACGCAGGCAGTCCCATGCTTCCTCCAGCTCCACAGCCCAGCACAACAGCGGAACGCAATGCAGATGCAAGTTCAATGCAACTTTAACTAATCATAAAAAGCATTGAAGTTAGAAACTGCATAGCTGTAGTCGGAAACGGATGCTTTCTAACAACCAAAACAAAAACACAAATCACATGTGCATCTTGTCTACAACGCCGTTGTAGGAAAAGAAGGGAATATTTTGCTGCGAGCTGTCAATCAAGGGACTCCACAGAAGACCCGTGCGCTGCTCATGACGACGTCACAATGTTCCGCTGCAGGGTGATGCTAAAACAAAACGCGGTAATTGCGGACTCCTGCTTGGGCGTTTTTAAACGCGTCTGCACGGTACCAACCTACCATGAAGCGGATAATCCTGTGTCTGCCATGTCGTTCGGCCAATAGCGTTGCGGGATTCCGAAGCGGCCTGCTTTGTGTGCGACAGGATACGAATGTGATTGGTTAGTTGATCAAGAGCGATGACGTCACAATCATGTTAGCTCTGATCATACAGTGGCACTGTAGTTATGTTAAAAAGTTATGGCATGATGTCTCTATGTTTATCAAAGAAAAGGTTCTCTTTCATTTTAATTTGCATTTTGAAAATGTCGTTTTTGGATATTTTAATTATGATAATGTAAATAACTAAGTTTTTGTTATTAATCTGTTTATTTTGTTGGTTAAGTTTCACATTCATAAGTGTACATTTTACACTGTTTTACAGTGTTTTTTAAAGAGTTGAAAAATTACTTGTGTACTATTCAACATAGTACTAATAGAAAGGCAATTAAAACTGTCAGCTTGTGTTCTGGCTTCAAAATATTTGAGTATGTAAAGGTCATGCGTGTCTCTGATTATGTGTGTATATATATATATATATATATATGTGTATGTGTATATATGGATATGTGTATGTATATATATATATATATATACTTTTATCCTTTGTTACCCTGACTTTTGTATATGTCGCATAATAAAAAAAATGAAAGTTCTGATCATACAGTGTCAAAATTATTTTCTTCAAAATCTAATGTAGACATTGATGTTACTACGTGTGATATATTTCGTTATTTTTCTCATTGTAAACATAACATAGAATATATAAGAAAATGTATTTCTTTTATTCGGGAAAATAATATATTCATAAATGTACATTTTCTTCAACATCTCCAAAATTACATCATTTTCTTTGTGACTTTAACTACTTAATTATAACACAAAGAAAATATGAATACCGAAAAAAGTGTCAAATTTGTGAAACTGTAGAATGATCTGCTGAATGGTACATAATTCTTGAATTACTACCTCTGTATTTTTTTTTTTATCTATGAATTCTTGTTTATTTTTATTATTATTATACTTTTTTTCTCTCTACTTTGTCTTCCTATGTAATTTCTGTATTCATAATGTCATCCAATGTTACATTAATTGTTAAGTGTTTATACTTGCAATAAAAAAATAAATAAAATAAAAATAGTTCTGATCATACATTAATTAGCCTATCTTTCCTACAATAATGTACAGTATTTGAAAAAGAATGTGTTTTTTGAACATTAAAGCATGTCAACATATTCTGTTACACCAAATACACAAAATAATGATCTTTAAAAAAAAGCATCATATGACCCCTTTAAGAATCCAAATACTTTTGGGGCTACTAGATGTAAACTATTCCAGTTTATAACAGGCTTAAAAGTGACAAATTATTCACTTAAACGTAGTTTAACAAATCTTAAGCTCTCTACTCTGTCTTGACGTTAAGCAAGTGGCTCTTTAAAGACTATATCATGTGTTTATTAATCTGTAACAGGTTGTTTATTACACAAGACAACGAAACATATCTTACATTTCAGGGCTTGAATTAAAGCGTTCCCGTCCTTAATCAGCTCCTTGATGAATTTATTGGTCTTCTCTAATTCCAGCTCATGAGACTTCAGCCTCTCTCGGAACTGAGGGCTGTCCACATAGCAGTCGCTGAACTCTAACGCAGGCAGTCCCATGCTTCCTCCAGCTCCACAGCCCAGCACAACAGCGGAACGCAATGCAGATGCAAGTTCAATGCAACTTTAACTAATCATAAAAAGCATTGAAGTTAGAAACTGCATAGCTGTAGTCGGAAACGGATGCTTTCTAACAACCAAAACAAAAACACAAATCACATGTGCATCTTGTCTACAACGCCGTTGTAGGAAAAGAAGGGAATATTTTGCTGCGAGCTGTCAATCAAGGGACTCCACAGAAGACCCGTGCGCTGCTCATGACGACGTCACAATGTTCCGCTGCAGGGTGATGCTAAAACAAAACGCGGTAATTGCGGACTCCTGCTTGGGCGTTTTTAAACGCGTCTGCACGGTACCAACCTACCATGAAGCGGATAATCCTGTGTCTGCCATGTCGTTCGGCCAATAGCGTTGCGGGATTCCGAAGCGGCCTGCTTTGTGTGCGACAGGATACGAATGTGATTGGTTAGTTGATCAAGAGCGATGACGTCACAATCATGTTAGCTCTGATCATACAGTGGCACTGTAGTTATGTTAAAAAGTTATGGCATGATGTCTCTATGTTTATCAAAGAAAAGGTACTCTTTCATTTTAATTTGCATTTTGAAAATGTCGTTTTTGGATATTTTAATTATGATAATGTAAATAACTAAGTTTTTGTTATTAATCTGTTTATTTTGTTGGTTAAGTTTCACATTCATAAGTGTACATTTTACACTGTTTTACAGTGTTTTTTAAAGAGTTGAAAAATTACTTGTGTACTATTCAACATAGTACTAATAGAAAGGCAATTAAAACTGTCAGCTTGTGTTCTGGCTTCAAAATATTTGAGTATGTAAAGGTCATGCGTGTCTCTGATTATGTGTGTATATATATATATATATATATATGTGTATGTGTATATATGGATATGTGTATGTATATATATATATATATATACTTTTATCCTTTGTTACCCTGACTTTTGTATATGTCGCATAATAAAAAAAATGAAAGTTCTGATCATACAGTGTCAAAATTATTTTCTTCAAAATCTAATGTAGACATTGATGTTACTACGTGTGATATATTTCGTTATTTTTCTCATTGTAAACATAACATAGAATATATAAGAAAATGTATTTCTTTTATTCGGGAAAATATTATATTCATAAATGTACATTTTCTTCAACATCTCCAAAATTACATCATTTTCTTTGTGACTTTAACTACTTAATTATAACACAAAGAAAATATGAATACCGAAAAAAGTGTCAAATTTGTGAAACTGTAGAATGATCTGCTGAATGGTACATAATTCTTGAATTACTACCTCTGTATTTTTTTTTTTATCTATGAATTCTTGTTTATTTTTATTATTATTATACTTTTTTTCTCTCTACTTTGTCTTCCTATGTAATTTCTGTATTCATAATGTCATCCGTAGACATTGATGTTACTACGTGTGATATATTTCGTTATTTTTCTCATTGTAAACATAACATAGAATATATAAGAAAATGTATTTCTTTTATTCGGGAAAATATTATATTCATAAATGTACATTTTCTTCAACATCTCCAAAATTACATCATTTTCTTTGTGACTTTAACTACTTAATTATAGCACAAAGAAAATATGAATACCGAAAAAAGTGTCAAATTTGTGAAACTGTAGAATGATCTGCTGAATGGTACATAATTCTTGAATTACTACCTCTGTATTTTTTGTTTTATCTATGAATTCTTGTTTATTTTTTATTATTATTATAATTTTTTTCTCTCTACTTTGTCTTCCTATGTAATTTCTGTATTCATAATGTCATCCAATGTTACATTAATTGTTAAGTGTTTATACTTGCAATAAAAAAATAAATAAAATAAAAATAGTTCTGATCATACATTAATTAGCCTATCTTTGTGATATGCTAGATCCTCAAGGGAATGTTCATTCTTACTGCGATGTCATGTTTAAAGACGATTTCCCTGCTGCCCATAAGGAATTTCTTCAAATGGTAAAACCAAATGGTCTTGTTCACTTAATGAAATGTCATTTGGCCTATCATTTTAAGTGATTGTAAAAAGTAAGCAGAATTTTTTTGGATGAAGACAAGAGTATTTACGACCCAAAATGTAGTCCATCCATCCATCCATCCATCCATCGTGCCTCCAAAATGTAACCAAAAGCAACAAAAATGCACCATAAATTAAAAAAATAAAGGCAAAAAATGTCTATAGGCTATTTTCAGAGTATAAAACTAACCATAGTCATGGGTTTATGACTCTGCAGAAACAATTTAGGTAACCATAAAGGTTAGCATAAAAAAAGGTTAACTCCTGTCCATGGCATAGACCACTTATCTTTGTAGTTGCACTAGGACGGTTGAAAAATACTGGAACAGAAACGTGGTCATATATAAACTTTTATTTATTTATTTTTTGCAAAAAAAATCCCAAATTCCTTACTCCCACTTTGCTCCAGGGTTTGTTCCACTTTTGCTGCAAATATATTTCAGAGTCTTGTTCAAACCTGTCAGTATCTCTTGAAGCCATTTTAAGCAACGCTGATAATGAAAAACAGCTATTTGTAACATCAGCTGAAACGAGAACAAATGTCACATTGCCATCGCTGTTGAGGAAGGTCACTTTGGTGTTGCTATAGTTGCAGAGAAACTGAAAGATGCAATTGCATTAATAATTCAATGCAGAACTTACACAAAACGGGGGCAGTGCATCAAAGAAATGTTGCACTGAGAAAGTTCAACATGGATTTTTCGAGACATGCATGACATTTGTTGTGCTGTGGGTCCTTAATTGCCATCCCCTAAAATGCCTAACCCAGTGAAGAGCGATGCAGAAGTAGGCTACAAGATGTATGAGTATAATGGTTAAGAAAGAAATATGTTGAATCTTGTGTTGCACAGTTTCTACTCCCAAATGCCTGTGGCTGATAAATTCTCAAGCTTCCGCAGTATTGTATCTCATGAACACCTGCCCCTAGGCGTGAGAACCTCAGTGTCATAAGAACTGCCTCATATCATTTTCATGAATTGGTCCAGCACAGCCATCTGCATCTCTGACATGGAGTATACTGACACCATGTGTCCCAGAAGGGACATGAATTGAATGAATTAATGCATGCAGAAGTATAAAGCAATCACGAAAATTCTATTGGAAATTTTTGCTCCTGTATTTTAAATTTCAATTTATTTGATCATTTTTATCAGTTTTGATAAGTTTGATCATTTTTAAGCTATGAATGATTGCTGCAATTAGTTATCACAACTTAAATGTCAACATTAGAATAAGTAATACTATGTTGCTTCAACTCAAGAAAGTAAGTGTTCGTGCTTGACTAAATATGATAAGTGTAGTTTTAAGTTAGCGCAACACATTTTTAATTATTTAAACTAATTGCAGTAACTTTTTTTTTTGCAGTGCAGATGTGCAGTCATGAAAATGTATTGTAAATATCATTCAGTACCTTTTTAAAACACAAATATAAAATCAGACATTTTTCTTTCAACTAAGTTGGCAGGTCCCCACGAGGGGGAAAATATATATATAAAAAATAGTAAATGATGTTTATCTGAAAGTGTAACAATGCAAACAGGTTTTCTGTAAGGGGTAGGTTTAGGGGATGTGTGTGTGTGTGTGTGTGTGTGTGCGCGCACGTTTTTGTGACAAATGAGGACATAAATGTGTATAATGACAAAGGTATGACAGGTATTACAAGGAGAAGGTGACTTTTCAGGACATTACCCCATGTCCCCACTTTTCAAAACGCTTATAAATCACACAGAATGGAGTGTATTGAAAATCTGAAATAGCAGAAAGTCTCCTGTGAGGGGTAGGTTTAGGGGTAGGTTTGGTGTAGGGCAATAGAATATACGGTCTGTACAGTAGAAAAACCATTACGCCTATGGGATGTCCCCACTTTTCACAAATGTAAACGTGTGTGTGTGTGTGTGTGTGTGTGTGTGTGCCTAAATGGAGTTAAATTAACTGTCCACAAATGTGGACACCATGCATAAAAGATAAAAGAAAACAGTTCCTTTAAATTGTAATGATATTTCACAACATTACTGATTCTACTGTATTATATTATGAAATTGTAGTGTATTTTGCCACAGTCCTTCCTGTCTCCCTGTAGCATTGTCTTAGGCATCCTATAGGACATAGCAGTTTATTGCTCTGGCCACATCTGCAGTCATCATGCCTCCTGCAGCAGAAACCCTGGACATCTTTCTTCTGGTGTTTTTTTAGTCAGTAGAAAAGTCTCTTTACTCTCCTATACATTATTGGAACCGTGATTGTTTGCTGCCTGTAAACTGTTAGTGCCTGTTCCACAGGTGTATGTGCAATAATTGTTTATGGCTCATGGAATAAGCATGAAAAATATTATTTAAACCCTTTCCAATAGACATCTGTAAAGCTTATTTGTACTATACAAAGTTATCTTAAAATACAGAACACAAACGGAAATATAAATCGCCATTTGTCTGTATGTTTAGTAACGACACATTTATACTATTTCTGAAACTGCTCAGACCTAAATATAGCACGTCCTGAAATGAACTCAACACAGTTCACTGTCTGGGCAGGATGAGGTCACATGTCTTCTAACAGATCTGACCACATCTAGCGGAGTTACAGGAGCCGAGCAAATGCCTCAGTGAAAAGACACGGTGAAGAGTTCAGGTCCGCTGATGACCAGATGATGTTACACAAGCAGCTTTTCCGAGCCCACGTCACACACGCTAGTATGAATTGCATTGGATAGACAACAAAAGCTGAAGTTTTTGCATTGGAAAGTATCCAGTAACACCAGTCATCTTAAGCATTGAGTATCAAAACCCCCCAAAGCTACTGTACCATGAGCCAGCATTTCTCTTTGCAGCTCTGAAGCAAAGTCACAGGTAAGTCCCAAGCGCTGCTGGCCCGCCCAGTTCATTAGCACTCTGTTGAGGGCCGTCATTCTCACTGGCTGCTTTGCTCGGTGTTCTCGACAACCTGTCTGGCACTAAAGCTCTATTTTCAATAAATACAATGTATTCGTGCAGTGGCTGCTTGGAAAATTCCTGTACTGTTTGTTCTCTCTTGCTTCTGAACACGTCTCGGATAGCTTTCCAAAGCACTTCAGACGCGCTGTCTGGCTGAGGCCTTTTGATGTGAATGAAAACAAAACTAGTAACGACTACCTTTTTGGCCTTAGGAAGGGTTCTTGAACAGCTTTAGGCCCATAAATACAAATGTTGATTTATAAAGAATTTCCATTATGTGAATCTTGTGCGAATGTACTGTCAATCCTGCTTACAAGCTGGATCTTACAATAATGTCAATAATTATCTAGTTATTAATAATAATAATCAATAATTAACATGATCAATGATGAACAATTCATTTTAGGTTTTGTGGTTGTTTTTGAGATAAGTGATAACAGATTTTATATA
>NW_015505218.1:1054982-1084664 GCF_001515645.1 Sinocyclocheilus grahami | reverse complement strand
TGTGTTTTTGAGAGAAAAGATAAAACATTTTATATATATATATATATATATATAGAGAGAGAGAGAGAGAGAGAGAGAGAGAGAGAGAGAGAGAGAGAGTTATTTCACTTTAACTGCATGGAAAAGGACCTATACATTGCCATTCGAGTAAAATTATTGAACCTAAACATAACAGCCTGATAAAAATGCTCATTTTAGATGAAAATTTCAGATGGCACTTACAGGCTTTTGCATTTGAAATCTTCATATATATACAGAAATGGGTAGTAACTGATTACATGTAATCTGGATCACGTAATCAGATTCCAAAAATCAAGTATCTTGTAACTAGAGTATATTACATTTTTAAAATGCTCATGATCAGATTACAGTTACTTTGTATGGGTTACATGATTACATATTATTCACACAATGGCAATAGATCATTTTGAATTTATTAAGAAAGCACCTCTCAAGCAATTAGACAATGTATGAAACAGAGGGATTGCCACATGTTTTTGTCAGCCAAAGCACTCTGACTGATATTTACGTGAAATATCTCTGAGGAAGTTAATATTAAATTAATTTAACAACACATTTGCAAGTTTACAGTTCAATGTTGCTTACATATTTCTATTTTTGGTGTTCAAGGGTTTAAATCATTTCTTTGACATTTTTATGATTGACTAGCTTTTTATCAACTCACAACTCCCCTGCAGTTCTTACATTAAGCCCAGTTTGGGAAACCAAATGTAGGTATCAAAAAATGGAATGTACACTTTAAAAAATGCTGGGTTAAATATATTTAACCCAGCATTTTTTAGAGTGTGTATATATATATATATATGTTTGTTTTTCTCTCTCTCTTTCCTTTTTTTTCTTTTACAATGCATCAAAATGATATATATATATATATATATATATATATATATATATATATATATATATATATATGCCTATAAAGAACATAACAATATAATTATAGATTTTTTTTTTCTTTCCAAAATCAATATTACAAATTTGTAGTATACTTCTTATGGACCAACATGATAAGAACTATAATTATGTTTCAAAATAGCAGAACCTTTTTGGCTGTTTATAATAAGACGGTGTGAAGGAGGCTGCATGACACATACCCGTTATAAGTGTTAGTTGAGCTCGGAAGACGCATCCATTTCAGTCACGGGGGTGTTCATGCGTACAGCGCGTCTCAGAGCAGCCCTTCTGCGCCATGACCGAGCGAGATATCACCGCTTTCACACTCCTACCGACGACCACCGAGCAGAAAGATCCCAAACATAACTCTCTGCAAAAACTTTACTGCAGGAATGGAGGATACCATCTCCGGATCCAACCTAACGGGACTGTGGACGCGAGTCGACAAGAGAACGACGTTTACAGTAAGTATGCAGAATACAGATTTGCATTTATTTATTTATTTTTGTTAATTTACAAGCGTACTTGATATACATGAGACATAAAGTATGTTCTAACATAGAGCAAAATGTAAAAATGTTAACTAAAATATCTATGAAATAATGATAAAAGCTTACTACTTCTATTAATATACAGTGTAAAAATGTAGGCTGATTAATTTGTAGCGTAAAAAGAACCTGTAAATCTTATTGTATGACAGCTCTTTTAAAGGTAAAAGCAGTGAAAGCAGGATTAGTAGCCATTAGGGGTCATGAGACTGGACTTTACCTGGCAATGGACAAATATGGAAAACTTTATGGCACTGTAAGTTTTTTTTAAATTAGTTTTATATAAAATGTAATGTAATTTTGATCACAAAAATGCATTAACCTATATGTACATTTCATGTATTGAATTTAATATTTAATATCCATATGTACATATTTACACCCCTATCGATTTGAGTTTTGATGGTTGTAAAGAAACACACTCCTGGTGTGTGTTTTGTGTGTCAGGTCATGTTGAACGATGAGTGTTACTTCATTGAGAAGATAGAGGAGAACCACTACAACACATACCGCTCACAGAGGTATCAGGAGAACGGAGACTGGTACGTGGGGATCAAAAAGAATGGATGGGCAAAAAACGGCTCCAAAACACACAAGGGCCAAAATGCAATCTACTTCCTGCCAATTCCAGTGGATAACAGCATACAGTAACTTGTGTGCTGATCAGAGGCCCTTAAAGCAACCCAAGCTCTCTAAAAAACTGTAAACTGTAAATGCAAAGACAATGCTTAATTAGCCACGTGGATGCGTGTATGTGTGTGTATATATATATATTTATATAGATTTTTTAAAAACATTGCTATTGTATTGTTTTGAACAAATACAATTATTTTGATATAGCCTTTGAATTTTTTTTAATTAAAAATTAATAAATTTTCCTATGTAAATATACTGCATATAAAGGCTACTGTATAACTACACATATACTGTATATTTAGACTGTACGTAAGGACTGAAGTACATGTCAAATAGCCTAGCTTCACTGTGAAAATACTGTGAAAAGTAGTTTTAGTAGCGCAAAAATAAATAATTTTAACCATTTAACATCAAATAAAAGCCAATAAAACTGATGGTGTTGTTGAAAACACATTAGAATCAAATAAGTTTATTGTTTATAATTATTGTGTACTCCAAAATATATCCTCAATAGCTGTGAAGTCACATATGTAATAAGGTAAGACACCAGTCCAGTCTGTGCTGAAACGCTACTGTCAATCAAACTATCGTGGGAGGGGCCTGTCTGTGTGAGGTCACACAGACAGGCATCTGAGATCAGCTTGATTTGAGAAAGGGGAAAACATTTAACCAGATTAAAAAATATATCATTATAGGGTGGTTGTGTACACACACTGCCAACACACATTTCAGTTCAAACTACTTGTAAACGTGCATTTAGCATCCTATGACCCCTTTAAAATACATAATCAAAACATATTCTTTCAATATGCTTTTTTTTTTCCAACTCAGATCTGTTGATGACTCCTTTTGAAGAGTTTTTTTTTTGGCATGTATACTCAAAGTTATTATAAGAACAGCACAGTTTTTGGAATTTTGCTCAATATTTCTGCTTTGTGCATCCCACCTTACTGTGCTTTTGGATTGTTTCCACCAGTAATTAAAACGTGTTTAGCAGGAGTAGGAGAATACAAAACAAACCAAGGGAAGCACAAGGCCTGGGTTCATGCTGAACACAATATTGAGTTAAACAATTAAACAAGATCTACCTAATGAGCTCTTTGAGACTGATAAACCTCCAATATTGTTTCTTACATGATTATCAGTCATGCTCGGTACCATGTTATCAAACAGTGCTATTTTAGCATTATTTATATGCTATCATTGTATTGATGAATACTTTGAAACATATTTTAATAAATTTGTATTAATTTTGCAATGTGTGTAATTTTTCTTTTCTTTTTTTTTTTTTTTTTTTTTTTTTTTTTTTTTTTTTTTTTTTTTGTTTTTTTTTTTTTCCCCCCCCCCCCCCCCCCCCAATATTTCTGTTTAGCTTTAGTTTTATTTTAGTCATTTTAGTACTTAAACATTTTTTTCAGTTAGTTGGCACTCATTTTAGTTTATTTTCCATGAAGTGTTTCATCAAAATGTTATATTTTAATTCAGCTTAATTTCAATCAACAAAAACATATAGTTTTAGTTAATAATTACACCATTGCAAACAATAAGTGCAAAAGTGCAATATATATATATATATATTATTATTTTAATTTTTTAAATAGAATTTGTTGTTTTGTAATTATGAAACTGCTGGCCAAATATCCTTAATTTTATTTTGATTGATTGATTGATTGATTTTGTACAAAAGGTGGCAGAAAGGGCTGGTTGTTGATCATTACTCTACAAACACACAAATCTGTCACTCAACACATGACAGAAAAATGACACTTTATTCCAGGTTATTATTATTATTATTATTTTAAGGTTAGTTTTACAACAGAAACAAGTCACTATTACTTTTGTTTTAATTTTGCAGCACACTGAGGAGGGCTGTGTTATTACTTTTTAAAAGATTTTGGAGTTATGTTTTTGGCTTGGCATCTGATAAACCAGGGGGGGGGGGAAAGCATCCATCACAGAACACCGTAGCAACCTTAAAGCAACGCCTTGACAACCATTCACAAGAATCATGGCAGTCAGTTCTGGGCAAACCCCACTATTTTGTTTCACTGTTTTGTTTCTGAGAAAATCAATTTACAATCCAATGTAAAATTCATCAGGACAATTTTTGGACACAGATTGTACTTTCCCCAGCAGATGGCGGTAATGTATCTAACTAACCACTTTTCAGTTGACAGAAAATGGCAGTCCTCCACACATTTCTGAGTAACCCCAGAATACATTACTGAAACTTTCTTGTAAGAGTTTGAGTGTAAATTATTTCCAGGTTGCAGACTTATATTTAGTATAGACAAAAGAATGCAGATAATGGGCTGTCTCGCTTACGTAAAGGTACTGAACTTTATGGAGCGACAGCTGAAACAAATGGCTAATTGCAGCAGTAATGCTAGGAAATGAGACCCCCTTCTGTAAACAGTTAAAGAATGAAATAAGAAAGTCCAAGAACTGTTTTAATAGTGCAAATCTGCTCGCTTTAAAAGACAAACACACACACATTATCAAACAAACAGATGTACGATTGCATATCCACCCACACAAGCACAGGGGAGAGCTCACACACACACACACACACACACACAGCCCTGCACCCTGGCCTCCAGCCTTTGGGGCCACGGTTGGAGCAGGAAGGGAGCCATTCACTGTAAACTGAACAAGCAACAGCTTCCTCTGGGACTCCCCCAGCGCAACTGCAGCCAATATACCAGCATTATAAAGCACTTTGACAGACCCCTGTCAAAGCGGAAGACAAATCCTCCAAAAGTTGTACAAACACTCCTTCATTACCTCGAGTACACAGACACACACACACTCCAGAGTAGTCTTCAAACTCTCATCTGGAAGTGGAGCGTGTTGTTGACATTTGCATGAACACTCACTTTTCTACCTCGCTGTTGTTCTGTCTCCGTCCATCCAGGACGGAAAGAGAGGGATGCATGCCGGTCAGCTGATTCCACTGTAATTAAAGACTGCTTTCCATCTGCTGAAGCACTTTGCAACGTCCCGAGCGGCTGCAAAAGCTATGAGGCTGAAAGGGGGAGGATATGAAGAGGAT
Source organism: Sinocyclocheilus grahami (assembly GCF_001515645.1). Taxonomy (NCBI): domain Eukaryota; kingdom Metazoa; phylum Chordata; class Actinopteri; order Cypriniformes; family Cyprinidae; genus Sinocyclocheilus; species Sinocyclocheilus grahami. The sequence goes on along the minus strand of NW_015505218.1, from coordinate 1,079,513 downwards.
GGAGGAAGAAAGAAGAGAGAGAGAGGGGGGGGGGGGGGTGTTGGGGTGGAATGGAGAATTCTTTACGGTGTGTCTCGCATGCTTGCGGTAGGGCCTCTGAGAACGGCTTATTAGGATCCAGGCCTTCTAATGTTCAAAACTGCAGATCTGGGCTGTGCGGACACTTTCTCCAGCAATCCTTGTGCTCTTTAAGCATTCATTTGTAATGCTATTGCAGGGCTGTCGTCTGAGGGACGGTTGGGGGTACGTTGTCCCAGTGCCACTAAAGTCGTCTATAGAGAGCTGCACTGATAATGAATTTTTGTAGGCCAACTTGGAAGTTGGCATCACCCTGATTGCCTCAACAACAAAAAAAGAAAGAAAAAAAGATTTTTACATTGGCTAATATATGCCAAATATATGCTGTAAACAGTGAAGCTCGATTAAATAATTTTTTTTGAAATAGAAAATATATTTAGTTTCAACCCTCATCTACCAAAATATATTTCAAAATGTATTTCAGGGGCAAGAAAATGCATTTCCAATTTTACAGTAGCATCCATTTGTGCTAAATGCAAATGCGGATGGAATAGCCAAGAGATCAAAACTACATTAATAATGATTTAATAATGCTTATTTTATAAGCTTATTTTAATGCTACATTGTCCTGGGAGGTTGCCAGGTTATTGCGTCAATGTCTTGACTCTCTTTTTTTTTTGTCCTGTCTATTAGTGTATTTATAAAATCCTCAAAATCATGTTGTGTAACGAACAAGCAGAAACATGAAGGAGGCAAAAAGATAAAACAGGAAAATGGTGTCACTGAGGACTCCTGTTGACCCTCATGTGTGTGTCAAGGTCAATGCATCTCTCAAAATATCAGATAATTGGACCTTTTTATGACATGACAAGGTTAATTCATGTTGTAAAATGTAGTGCACTTATACACTGCTGTGCAAAAGATATTTTATTTTTTAAAGAAGTATTTTATGCTCATCAAGGCTGCATTTATTTGATCAAAAATACAGAAAAAAACATTAATATTGTGAAATATTATTGCAATTTAAAATAATGGCTTTCTATTTTAATATACTTTAAAATATCATTTATTTCAGTGATGCAAAGCTGAATTTTCAGCATCATTACTCCAGTCTTCAGTGTCACATAATCCTTCAAAAATCATGCTAATATGCTGATTTTTCATCATCAATGTTGGAAACAGTTGTGCTGCTTATAAACTAAAAACTAAATCACCTCAATGGCAAAAAATAATAATCAATACAGTACAGTACAATACAGGACCTGCCAGTTTTGAGGAATGTTGGCCCAAACTATAAAGTAAGATGCAATAGATTTATATTTGTGGCGAATAGTGATTTAATAAGCTTGGGACATATTATGCAATCTTACATCCTAAGATTTAAAAAATGACACAAAGAATGTGCATTTCAGTAAAAGAAGACAAGAACACACAGAAATGTGACCCTGGAGCACAAAAGCAGTCTTAAGTCGCTGGGGTATATTTGTAGCAATAGCCAAAAATATATTGTGTGGGTCAAAATTATAGATTTTTCTTTTAAGCCAAAAATCATTAGGGCATTATGTAAAGATCATGTTCCATGAAGATATTTTGTAAATTTCCTACTGTAAATATATCCAAACTTAATGTTTGATTAGTAATATGCATTGCTAAGAACTTCATTTGGACAACTTTAAAGGAGATTTTCTCAATATTTAGATTTTTTTTGCACCCTCAGATTCCAGATTTTCAAATAGTTGTATCTCGGCCAAATATTATCCTATCATAACAAAGTGTGTTGTTCACCTTGTGCTCTTCCTGTGAGAGGCTGTGAGATATCAGTGAGATTTCCATAACAGCCAGCTCACACACCACATTCTCGTTTGTCACACCTCCCATTCTTAGGCACATAACTGACCGATTCATCGGTGGAAAGAGCTAAAAATAGATTCTCATCCTCCGAAATATCTAAAGATGAACGTGGCGTTACGATAACAAATACATGGCAGCTGTACTCTCCCTTTGTGCGTCACACTAACACAAGCGAGGCTCTCGGCAGGATGCATTCTCGATATTCCCATGATGTGATAGAGCACAAGCTATTACTGTCTACTTACGTCACGATTAGTACCAGTTGTGCTGGTTAGACCCTGCTCCGGAGTAGGAGCTAATTTGGTTCTCGAAAAAGGCAGTCCGGTACTAAAGTCGCACCCAGTTCCGGCGGTGCGAACACGCCGAAAAGTGGGTAGTTCCACAGTTAGTTCTGGTACTATGAAAAGGTTCCCGCGGTGTGAAAGGTCCTATAGAAGAACCATTTTTGGATCCACAAAGAACCATTTGGTCAAAGGTTCATTAAAGAACCATCTCTTTCTTACCGTTTTTATAATCTGAATAACCTTCTTTTGCCACAAAGAACCTTTTGTGAAACAGAAAGGTTCTTCAGATGTTAAAGGTTCTTTATGGAACCATTTAGACAAAAAAAGTTATTCTATGGCATCGTGAAGCACCTTTATTTTTAAGAGTGTAGAAATTGAATTGACATTGAATTTTGGTCACCCGACGTCACAACCAAAATTGAACCAAATATGACATACTGTAAATATGACAAACTAAGCTAAAGGGTTCACTCAAAATTCTGCAGAACACAACAACAGGCTTTCATATTGTTTAATTTTTTTTTTAAAATCTTCTTTTGGGTTCACAGAAGAAGAAAAAAAAAAGTAATCCAGGTTTGGAAAAAATGAAGGCGAGTAAATGATGACATATTTTCATTTTTGGGTGAGTTCTGAGCTCTCAAATATTTCATGTTTGTGTATATTGGTAGTATCAGTGCTGGGTAGTAACGGATTACATGTAATCTGGATTACGTAATTAGATTCCAAAAATGGAGTACTCTGGATTATATTACATTTTAAAATGCTCATAATCGGATTACAGTTACTTTTATGGATTACATAGTCTCCCTAGTTCTTCTAAATTCTCTTTTAAAGTTTCCTTTCTAAAATAATCAATTATGCAAGTTACTAAACAATGGTGGTGTACAGTTCTGAAACACTTTGTTGTCTCCCTAGTTCTTCTAAATTCTCTTTTAAAGTTTCCTTTCTAAAATAATCAATTATAAGTTACTAAACAATGGTGGTGTACAGTTCTGAAACACTTTGTCGTCATCATATCTGACCTTCAGTTCCTGACTTTCAGTAATTCTGAACAAAAAAATTTCAAACCTAGAAGATTTTAGGCGTGTAATGTCATTGCTGTTTTCATGTTCATTAATGCTTGTTCATGAAATGTTCATGTCCCAAATGTTTTTGTCAGCCAAACCCCTTTGACATAAAATATTTACTTAAAATACCTCTGAGGAAGATTTTTATCAACTCACAAACCCATCATAGTTTTCACATTAAGCCCAGTTTTGGAAACCATGGTGAAATGTGATGTTTAATGCACTTTATGATGCTGATATCAAATAATGGAATATATTTTCTTTCTCTTTGATTTAAAAAAAAAAAAGTGCTACATTTAATGGTAAATTTAAAACAAAACAGATAAAAGTAATCTAAAAAGTAGTCAGAACACATTACCTAAAATAAGTAACCTAGATTACTACAGTTTTGGTCATGTAATCTGTAATCAGTAATGGACTACAATTTGTAAGTAATCTACCTGACACTGATTGGTACACCAGATTTCAACGAATCAACTTTTTATTCAACTATGTTTCTCACAAAAAGCAATTGTATTATTCTAAAAAGAAATATATCACATGATTCGTATGGATGCTTTTAGGATCATTTTATCGTTTTTCCTTTTGTGACGAAAATAATAACGATTTGTAACTACATATGTCATCAAACATGTCTTAAGTCGCTGGGGTATATTTGTAGCAATAGCCAAAAATACATTGTATGGGTCAAAATTATTGATTTTTCTTTTATGCCAAAAATCATTAGGATATTAAGTAAAGATCATGTTACACGAAAATATTTTGTAAATTTCCTACCATAAATATATCAATTTTATTTTTGATTAGTAATATGCATTGCGAAGAACTTAATTTGGACAACTTTAAAGGCTTTATATCTGCCAAATCTTGTCCTATCCTAACAAACCATACATTAATGGAAAGCTTATTTATTCAGCTTTCAGGTGATGTATGAATCTCAATTTAAAAAAAATGACCCTTATGACTTTTTGTAGTCCAGGGTCACATATGTCAACAATGACAATTTTCATTGCTGTGTGAACTATGCCTTTAATGTTCTCATGGAAAAAAATCTCCTTTTAGAAGGCAGCGTGTAACATGCGCACCTCCTTTTTCCACATAAAAGCACATCCGAGGACCGTCATCTATAAAAAAATGTGGCCTCTGAATGTCTGATGGTTTAACGTCCATCATCACTTCCTTTTTCCGTTTCCAGCCATTCTCTAGATAGAATCCCATTGGAATTAAAATAGCCACTGTCTAACCTAACAACAAACAAAAACCACTGAGTCGTGGCCCTATTTATGGTGAATGCCTCGCATACCAAGTATAACCCAGGCATCTCCTTCCCGTTACGATGTCAATGCTGCAGGATACACACACACACACACACACACACTTATATATGTATACACACACACCCATTCTTTTTTGCCCTTCATTCATTGCCTCTTTTTTGAGTCGCATCCTCTCTTGTGAAAGAGCAGGAGAGCTGCTGTAATTATTCCCTTATTCACAGGAATGTCCAAACAAATAGCCTTTTTGAAGCGAGCCATTGTCTCAATGTGGGAGTGGATCAGGCCGGGCGCAGGAGGCACGGAGCAGCTTCCTGTGGATGGAATGTCTCGAGTGAAGCCACACAAACACTCCCCCGACCCTAAAAGTCCCTGTTGACCAAAGTCCTAATTTTAGGACATCGCACGCTTCCTGGGAGGATATAAAAGTAGATTTGTGAGACATTACGCAGAAGAGTCAAACATCCTTTCAGAGAATCCTAAATGCAGCAGGACCGTTTCAGAATATACTATACAAACACATTATACTAACATATTTTGACTGTATAGCCAGAGGAGAACTGGCCCCCTGCTAGCCTAGTCTACATTCTTTTTTCTCCATTATCAAACATCAAAAGGTTTTCCTTCCTAGTCACAGTTGCCTTTGCCTTGCACACTAGGTTACTCAAAATATTTCACATCATGTACTATGTATTCTATTATTTATAAGTACCCTTGTGAAAAAGAAGTGTGCTTAAGTGTGTCGAACTTTTAGTTTACTTCAAACCTTTTAAGTATATAAAAAAAAACTGTACTTGCAGATTATATCATATTAATGAAATAAAAGAACACTTAAGTGTACTTAATGACGTTACAGTACACGCTGTAATAATGTCAAATTCAAAGTTTTACTTTGATGTACATTTAAAATCAAGGGCCCGGTTTCACAAACGGGGGCTTAGCTTAAGCCAGGACTAGGCCTAGGTTAAATTAAGATATTTAAGCAACTTTTACAAAAATGCCATAGAAGAAAGCATTACAGGTGTGCATCTTGACACAGAACAATGACTGACATATTTTAAGATATGTCAGAGCAAGATATTTTGATAGTCCACTTTAGACATTCTACTAACTATAAGTAACTTTGTAACTACATGTCAACTACATGTCAACTAATTCTCATTCATTTGCAACTACATGTCTACTAACTCTCAGAGTAGACTGTTAGGGTAGGTTTAGGGTTAGTAGAATAAGTTGACAAAGAAAGTGTTAGAAGATATTAAGCAGACAGTCTACTAATACTCTACTAACTGCTAGTTGACATGTAGTTGCAAAGTTACTTACTGTTAATAGAATGTCTAAAGTGGACTATCGAAATAAAGTGTTACCGATATTTTTAGTTGAGACAGCTCACACATGCATTTTAGTCTGGGACTAGCTTAAGCCTTCTCTGTGAAACCGGGGGGGTATATGTTTTAATAATTTTTATCATGTTTCAAAGAAGTACACAAATTTTGTTTTCTGACATACTAAAGCACACGTAAAATACTTGATTATTAATTTTAGTACACATTATCCATATTTCGAAGACAATGGGAGTAATTTCGAAGTTACATATAAACATGTACTTAAGTCCTACTTAAGTCCTCGAACTTAAGTCCTAGTACTTAAGTCCTCGGTCAAAAGGCACTCTTTAGTTGAACTACTTGCATTTAATCCAAATTTAAATGATAATTTAATTGTAAAAAATATATTTAAACAGCACTGGGTTGTATTTAACCCAGCATTTTTTAGAGTGTATTGTTGTAAGATTAGCATACTGAATTTTATTTATATTTAATTTATTTATTTTTTAGCATACCGAGTCGTAAAACTAACACTATTCTCAAGTAAGTGTAAGTTTGTAAAGTTTTAATGTCATTCTTTTTTTATTTTGTGACTTTTTGTATACATTGCTGTAACCTGTATACTAAATAAAGGATAATGACAGTTTAAAACCAGGCCTGTGAAGACTTAACGTTTGCTTTGTCCTTGTGTTAGCTTCTGTCAGACTCCACAGCAAGAGAAGGACATAAGATTCAGTAGCAGAGAAGGATTTCTAATCAGAGGTCCCTTTGGAGCCGGTGAAAGGAGCAGTTCCATGGTAGACTAGAGAAGAACAGCAGCCTTTGGGGCCCCCGCCAGCGGAGGCGAGCTCACACATCACTGCTCGCCTGCGTCTTTGTATGCATGTGGAATTAAAAGGATTTGGGTGAAAGTTTGTGAGGAGCAGAAGAAGAACTTCTGTCCATTCACTGCTTAAATCACACACACGACTGACCCGATATCTGAGCATTAAACGACTGGCATTCTGCTGGCTTTCCGTTGTGAGCAACTTTACTTGTTCCTTGTTTTGTTTTTTTCATGGTGTAAATTACAAGATGGACCACATCCTGATCTTTTTAAACCTACATAGCAAACCTCCAAGACAGTAATCTCTTACAGGAAAGAGATACTTGGCAAAGGACAGCTTGCTGACAGATACATGTAGACTCACGTTTCCGTACCATAAATGGGGAAATATCAGTTTACATTCTTAAAAGGGCTTAGGTTTTCATTTGACAATGACAAAAGGAATTGTTTTCTGTTTTATGCCTCCTTTTATGATATGAACCAGATAATTGTGTTAGTAGAATGAAAAGAATGTGTACAAGACAACTGGGCTATTCAGAGCGGGTAATGCAGGTGTTGGGCTCAAAGTAAACATGAAATGTTATTCCAAAACACATTTTACATCCGTATTGTGATGTATTTACAAATGAAACAGGATATTCAAAAAATAAAAAACAAAAAGGACGGGGAAAGTGGGTGTAAGATATCAACGTTTGCAATTGCAGTGGATTAGGGGCCTTTGATTAAAAGCATGTTATAATATTTTATTGAAATTATTATTATTATCATCATCAATAATTTAATTTAATTTAATTTAAATGTGAAGGGACGTCCACTGCATTCAACGTATACATTTTATCAGATCAAACCCATAAATTATTATTATTATTATTACTATTATTATTATTATCAATAATAATGACAATAATTTAATTTAGTTTAATAATAAATACAAATTTATCTGAAGGGACTTCCGCTGCATCGTTTTAGCTACAGAAAAATGTATATCTATAAATTTAAATGATAAAACTTGAAAAATATTTTAATTTTTTTAATATTTTCCCGCTTTGGAATGCAAGTATTGATGAAGACCAGACCAGAAATGTAAATTAAGAATGTAAATAGAAACTATTTTATTTCATATTGACTTTAAAAGGAAAGAGAGGCAAAGAAAGGTTAGTAATAATCAACATCATCAGTATTCATATTCATAAAGTACGTTAATTGTAGTTCTGCTTTATTTATTTATCTATTTGTTTGATTGTTTGTTTAGTTAGACACTGACATGCACAATATCAAGATATGGACTAAAAACCTGCAAAAAAATAATTAGGTCATGTTGTAATATCAGAACTTTGTAAGTCATAATAAGCAAAATCACTCCATGAACAAAAAAATAAATATTTTCTCCAAAACCACTGTGCATCTGCATTTCTGTTTGCATCTTGAGACTAACAGGATGTGTGAGCATCATTCAAATGTTCTGCAATGTTTCGAAATGGAGGTGGACACGGCATTCACGGAGTTGTGTGTGTGTGTTCAGAGCACTTGCGCTCTGGCGAGGTTTCCCCACCGTGCCCCTCAGCACAGCGTATACAGTTACTCACATCCCCAGGAAGCGGAGGTATGACATCACCCTTATCAGCCACTAACTCTCAGCCTCTCCAAGAGCAGGGGGAGCGCAGGAAGACAGGAGAGGCTGTGAGATGGATTACAAGGAGAGGAAGAGGAAGGCTTGAGATTGTTTAACATTTTTTACATTACAAAGGTGTTTTACATTAGCGAAGACACACAGCGGATCACAAGCAATGTGATCCTTCAAACAGCTGAAATTTGTTCAATCATATTCATATTAAATGCTGAATCTATCAAGAACTTGTATGGGCCAGATGTACTGATAAAGCATAAAAGGTACAGTTTTAATGCACTGTTAGTTGCTTTGGATAAATGGACCATTAGAATATATATATTTCTATCATGACAAGTCTCTGAGTGATTTGCATGGTAATATACATGACGATGTTAATGTGTTTGGTCTTGGTGGAATAGATCTGCTACGCTGCTGCGGCAGAGCAAGTAAGGAGACTTGCTACTGCCAAAACATCCACAACATTCTGCTGTGAGCATGTAAGGAATATTGCTGCTGCACATAAATCAGATATGAATAACCCCCATAACATACATGATCACCCCATAGCAGATCTATACAGGTGGAGCTGGGGAAGGTGGAGGGTTTCTGAAGTGAGCTGCTACTGCTACAGCAAGCACTAGCTGAGTATTTGAATGTTGAGCAGTGAGCTCATTGGCTGCTGATACAAAAATAACCAATCAGTAGCGCTATATATAAAGTAGGCAATTTTATAGCGAAATCAGTTTTGGTATCATTGATACTGGCCTTCAGTCATGAAAAAAGATGCCATTAAACAAATATTTAAAAATATACTGTCTTTATGTTGTTTGTACATTAATTTGAAGATTGAATGTGAAATTATTGCAATATAAAAGTATATTTAAAAACTTTAATGTTAGGTGGGATTAATCGCGAATAATTTCAGAAAAATGTGCGATTAATTAGTGAATTTTTTTTATCGATTGACAGCACTAATATATATATATATATATATAACGAACAGAACTGTATTGTGAAATATTATTACAATTTTAAATATAACATTGGTAAAGCTACTCTATATATAGGCTATATATAAGTTTACTTTTACAGGTTTAAGGGAATCAATTACATTTTAATATATATTAAACTAGAAAAAGTTGTTTTAAACTGTAATAATATCTCACAATATTACCATTTAAATGTTGATCAAAAAATTCTCCCTCGGTGAGCATAAGAGACTTGTTTTAAAATTATTAAAAAATCTTAATTACTCCAATTATTGACTGGTAATATATGTAATCCTAATGGTCCAAAAACAGGCTTTATTTTTTCTTTCTTTCTTTAATTTGATGTGACCTAGACACATTTTCATGAGGCTGACCCTACAAGTCCATATCTGCACTAAGTTAATGACATGATGCAGAACATTGATAAAGCTACTCCAGTGTGATCTATTGGTATAAATCATTGCGGTTGAACTCAGATGTACTCATTACACAATAAAAACAACCCACCGCACCATAAGTACCACCAGATTTGGGATAATAGCAGAGCTACAATAACAACTTCCCCCTGTACAGCTATGAGTAATCATTAAAAATTATGTGCTTTTCGAAAACAACCAGCTCTATTGCATAGTTCACCTAAGCATGACCTACACGAGCTGATTACACAATACTGCAAACCAGCATTGAGGAAAGGCAGATTTTGACTTTGCGCCATTACAAAACTGGCCGGTTGCCTTCATGTCAACGTATCTGACAGCACATGTAACAACTGAGCACATATCCTCTTGAAACGTCTGTGGGGAAAATATTGAAGTTGCGAAAGAGAGGACGAGGATCTGGTTCACACATGTGTGCTATATTACCATACATCCAGCAGAAGCTCTGTATTATCTGTTTTCCAAATGATAGCTTGAGGTGGACCGTGAGTCCTGTCTCCAGCCTGGTCCCACAACACACAGCCAAGAGAACTTCATTTACTGTCCAAGAGCTGAAAGACGCCACTGTTACTTTACAGTATAAGGAAAGAACAGGAGGAGAATGGACAAGAGAGCAGGAAAACCAGATAACATCACCTTCATTCACTGCCTGTGTGCTGTAATCAGAGAAGGAGAGAAGAAGAGAGCCGAGGAAAGGAGAGAAGTGGACAGTTGGGCTGAGTTAAAGACTAGCATTGCCTAATTCAGTGTTTCTCAATTAGTTTTGCTTCAAAATATACTGTAGATTTTAATACGGTTATGCAGTGTTGGGGGTAACGCATTACAAGTAACGTAATCAGATTACTTTTTCAAGGAACTAGTAAAGTAACACATTACTTTTAAATTTACAAGAAAAGATCTGAAAGAAATTTACAAGAGGCTCTTCCTTAATTTCACTTTTGGTGTGAAAGGGCCTTTTCAGTTGCCAAAAATAAAACTTTTGGGATTTTTGTTTTATAAAATAAATAAACAAGCCCAGCCCAGGTGACAAAAAGTAATGCAAAAGTAAAGTAACACATTACTTTCCATAAAAAGTAACAAAATAACGCAATAAGTTACTTTTTTATGGAGTAGCACAATCTTGTAATGCATTACTTTTAAAATTTACTTTCCTCAACACTTCGGTTATGTTCTGTTACTTGCGTTTCATTCAGCATGAGGCTTATTAATTTCACTTTTGGCGTGTAAGGGCCTTTACAGTTCCCCAAAATATAACTTCTGGGTTTTTTGTTATTAAAAATAAATAAGCAAGCCCAGCTCAGGTGACGAAAAGTAACGCAAAAGTAATGTAACACATTACTTTACATAAAAAGTAAGACAATTAGTTACTTTTTATGGAGTAACACTCCATGGATTACTTTTAAAAGTTACTTTCCCCAACACTGCGGTTATGTTCTGTTTCATGGACTTTTAGTTTGTATTACTTTGTTTTTGTTAAAGTGAAAGTGCAGCAAATAGATCCTGTTCTCCTCATTTTGCTTGACCCGCCATGACAGTGGTGACCCGGTGACCTGGATACATGCCAATTAAAGGGCCAGTTTACTAACAGCTTGCGCCAGCGCAAACTGTCTTTTGGCTTTAAAATAATACTGTCAGGTTTTACTAAAGACGCGCAGTGAAGAATTAGCGCTGAAAAGGCGTGGACACAGTTATTTTTGCGCCTGACCTTATTGAATATGCATTTCTAGGAGTTTCCCTTTCAGACACAAAATTTATGGGAGGAGAGTATTCAAATGAATCACGCAACGCGTTTTACTAACGTTTGCGCTTGTCAAATTACTGGTATTTGCGCCATTATTTAACGCCCCAAAAAAGCATGTCTTAAACTATTTTGCGCTTGAAATGGCTGTTGCTAGGAGGAGGCACTGCAGAGATGAGAGAGTGCGTGGTAGAAAGGAGAGGATGTTTTCCACATGTAATTTATTTGGAATGCAAGAAGAACACGAAAATATTGTTTGCCAAACCATGTTATTTTTAATTTGCTTCAGGAAATAAAAGTCGACTTGGAAAACTTCAACTAGGAGTCACGCAATACCAGGTCTATCAAAACTTCTTGCAACTTTATAGCATTTTTTGGCCTCTGGTTCTTTTCAGCGTACTATGGCTTCTTTATTTCTTTATTCTTTATTTGCGACTGCTCTAATTTGTGCTGCGCATGGTATACGGCAATGGTCGATATGTAAATGAGATGTTGCATCTGTGTTCTTTAATTTGCGTGTTGTTACTAAATCACCCGCAGAAATTTCTACGCCCATCGGCGCTCTTTTAGAATTGCGCTCTTGCGCTAATTTGCCCTGCTTAGTAAAACAGGCCCATAGTGTGCTCCATCATTTAATAAATTACATCAAACAAATGTACTCAAACTTCCATTTACTGACTGCTTTCAGAAGGTGCTAATAGAGCAACATTATTCATGGTAGGTAAATAGAATGGATCCAGCCCTGCCTTCCTAATGAAGTAGCCAATTGGAATAGGGGCAAAGACACCATCTGCTCTTTACATTTAACTTGCATACAACCTTTGCTCCACACTGTGCATGTGCATAGGCTGGACCATCCTATAACATACATTTTTTATAGTGTTATTTGGGGGTAAGAAACTATGTTTGTGATACCATTCATGTACATTTTATTTGCTGATTTGAAATGTGTTACTGAAATATATGTTTGTCCATTTTTGAGATTTTGGTATTTCTCAATTAGATAGGATCTGTACTTGCATGACTGAAAATCAGTGGGTTCCCAAGATGGCTGCCTGGTGAACTGTCATGCTTAGAAATGACAAAGAGGCCTGTTTGAGCCGAAAAGAATGGCAATGACTTCAATCAAATACAATACAGCACTGTACTAGCACAGATAGAAACAACTGTTAGGTGAAGTCGTCCATGAGTGTTTGGGTTTTAAATGTCTCTTGATAGTTTTACATTCTGTGCAGTCACGTTTTATCAGTACAAACCAAGTATAGCTATCCTTGTTGCAAGTTAATTTTTATTTAATGTAGTCTGGGTTGATTTTCTTTGTCACACAATGTGTCTATGTTGAAACATTATATTCCTGTTTAACACTGCGAAAACAATGCTGAATGCAGCTAATTGTATAATCATGCATCGTTGGAATAGTAGAATAAATAGACTTACCAGCTTCTAAAAAGAAAACCCTGTGCGTCCAATCAGACTCTACAGTATTATGGTGCAAATTAATTGTCACTGGCTAGTGGCTAGAAGCTGTAAATTAACATTGCAAAGACCAGATGGTGACTTTGCTAAATGGCGAACCATTGGTGGCACAAACGAAAGGCACGGAAGTATGTTTCACACAAAGAAGTATCAGCTCAGCAAACACCTACATTTAGTAAGCAAAAATAAATAAATAAGCAAAAGCAAAACATTAGGTAGAAATTAATCCAAATTCTGGTTCTTCAAGGCTATGTTGGTGTAGCGGTGCAAACTAGCAAAGATTTTAAAGATTACTCTCCTCTAAAATGTGAATAGTGGAATGCAGTAACTTTTCCCACACAAAGAGCTTTTATAGGGTTTTCAAAAAAGTCAAGTGTTTGTAGTCATATTAGCATGACCTTAGAGAACAAGTCTTGTCAGCTAGTTTTGCCTGCGAGGGACACACTTACTGAGAATTGCTTGACTGGTAAATGCATACCATCACTTCGAAACTCTCTGAAACGTTGTCTGTGGTTGCTTTGAACTAAATCCCTAACTTCCCCCTCCCCAAGGGCTCCTCTCCGTCTGAATGAGCAACCCTGCATCCATGTTCCGCCTTTCAGGCTTCACTTCCTGACGGTCAGCAACACTCTCTTTGAAACACAGGAAGTCCAACCAATAGGCCTGCTGTTCATCACCAGTACGCAACAACAAGACCAGGATAGGGGGCACAGAATCTGCCCTGCCACCAAAAGTGCCTCGTGATCATCTAAATGGGGTGGTTAGGGTGGAGAGGGGGTGGGAGTCGATCCATTATTTGAACTCAGCCCTGGCCCTTTTGTGAGCAGCTCACTGTTTGAATGGGAGCGATCAGTCAACCATAACAGACCATAATGCATTTTCTGCCTGATCCACAAGTCTAGAAGTGTGCCTCCGGTCCCCGGCACTGCTGCACATCAGCAAAGCGACGGTCAGCACGCACACCATGGCTATGGGTGGAATAAAACTGCTGCTCGATCTGCTGACATCAAACAATTCAGGCAAATATTGTCACAATGCATCCATGCATGCTTTCTGTCAAATTTGTCTCCTAGAGCATTTGACTAAATGCAACTATTTTGTAATTTTTTTATCTTTGTTGACAATATTTTTGCGTGTACATGACATGCTGTATGTTAAGCATTGCATACCACGATATTGTAATCTGACACCATCACTATCATAGAACATCAACCATACTTTTTATAAAGAAAACGTTATGTAAACTGGAACTATATGTGATTTCACATGCATATGTGTTTGTGAGAGGCTCTTTTACATAAAGACGTTGCTATCAGTCTTATGTTTTAAGAGTTTTTTTAAGTGCCTACAGCCCTTTCCTCTCATTTTCCTACAGGATTAGCATCCGAAATTAAGTTGCTGGATCGTTTTACAAGCCGTAGGGAAGAAGGAAAAGAGCCAGACAAATTACTAAATGAGTCAAGTAGGGGGGCACCCAATTTCAGTTACCCCAGTTAGAACCATTCAGCCCAGGTAAGAGTGAGAAGGCCTGCGCCCAGCCCTCCAGTGCTAAAGAAAAGAAACCCAGGAGTATATATTTATTGAAAAATTATGAAGACAAACTTGGAATAATGATGAACCATGCACAATAAGAACAGGAAAGTGCACTGAGGAGGTAAATAAGGTCTGTTTTGACCACATTGACTTTAACAAATGAAATGATGGATGTCACATATCAAAAGTTTAAACACTGTGCGTGTCTGAATACAAAATGATTTTACTTCCTGACAAGACCTCATCCGTTAATGCGTGACAGTCAAACTTGCTCTTTCTTTTATAAATGACCTTGTGTCAGATCTAAGAAAAAAGACCCTCTTTCTTCGTCTTCTTCAGCAATTAATTTGCAGCTAAGAAAATCATTGTGCTGGAGTCTTGGAGGGACTCCTAAGCAGGAATGCTGCTCTTGAAAAGTAGTTATGACTTAATGAGAATTCCACTTGCAGCAGGAAGGAAGGGCTTAGAATGCGTGTCCCTCAGCGAATTGAACGAATGTTAATCACGATCCCTTCGGCACACAGAAAGCTCGAGCCTGGGCTGGTGAAGAAACAGAATGAAAGAGAGAAATTGATATGGAGTTAAAGGATTCATTTTGTCAGGGTATTTTTCACAATTTCTTTTTAATTGCATCAGTGCTGAGATGTCCGGCGTTCAGGAGGTTATTTGGAAGCAAAAGTAGTTCAAGCCTTTGGAAAAGAAATAGCAAATTATATTGCAGCTATATGTATTATTCAGTTGACGATCTGAATTGTGTGACAGCACAAATTCAACATCTGAATCAATCAATTTACGCTCAATTCCATAACAAACATACCCTAATCAAGCTTAAAACAGCAGCATTTGACTAAATAAAAAATAGTAACCCTGAAAAAAAATAATAAAAAGTTCATTTTAAATGGATCGACTCACTAAAATGAATTAAACTGTTTCATACACTCTTAAAAATAAAGGTGCTTTAAAAGGTTCTTCACAGCGATGCCATAGAAGAACCACTTTTGGTTCCACAAAGAACCATTCAGTCAAAGGTTCTTTAAAGAACCATCTCTTTCTTACCTTTTTATAATCTGAAGAACCTTCTTTCGCCACAAAGAACCTTTTGTGAAACAGAAAGGTTCTTCAGATGTTAAAGGTTCTTTATGGAACCAATTAGACAAAAATTTTCTTCTATGGCATCGTGAAGCACCTTTATTTTTAAGAGTGTATACTGTTAAAGAAAGTGGACATTTAGGTCAAACATGTAAGTACCTAAGTTTGATTAGTTGTTAAGTACAATACAATATTACAAATTAACAGAGTTTGCTGTGCTACACTGATACATGTTGAAGATTGTTACTAGAAAACTACCCTTGAAAACAGCAGAAGTACTGCTATGCTAATGAAAAAGTTAGTAGCATGTCTTTTAGATAGTTATTTCCCAAAACTTGAGATGTCTAGCGTCTTGTAGACCGAATCAGTTGAGTTGTGTAATATTTCAGCCGATTTTTTCCCCATCGCTGTCATTTCCTGATAGCTTGAGTCCAGTATGCACTGCAAACAAACAGATGGGCTGAATTTTCTGGGCCTGTTTTGATTAAGGGTTACATGCGTTCTCCAGACTTGTATGTGTGCTCTGACTTGCAGCCAGTCTGCACCAGTCTTTCTTTCTCTCTTTTTTGCTTCTTTTTGTCTGTGTGTGAAGGACAAGGCTGTGAAGGACACCAGGCCTCCAGAGATCCTATCCCAGAGGAAGTAATGCTTTCTGCCCCTTTTTTTCATAACATATTATTTATGTTTGACAAGAGCTCTTTGAGACAAATGGCCGCCATATGGAGAAAAAAAAATGTTGTGGTGCTTTTCCACTACGAGGGCTGGCCAGTCCATGGTTACCCTGGGGAATTATTCCATAGATAAGACATAGAGAAAAATCATCTCTATAGCAAGAACTGATGCTTTGGGACATTTTAATTGAATTTGAATTTATTGCCATTTGCACAGGTACATTATATTTCAGCTACATTGGAATTCTTGTGCGTTTCTCAGAGTCAGCTTTATAGTAGAAGGATAAAAAAGGTAGAAACATATATTACACATTATAAGGCAGTATAAAAATAACTAATATTGCACATTGTGGCAATATTTCACATTTTAAGGGAATAATAGAAGACAACTTTGTGACATTCTAGAAATTGCCTAATGTTAAAATAGCTTTACATGCGAGCTGCATATTTTCCCAGATATGTATATGTGCTGTAATCAGCTTCCTGATATGCTAGCATCTGCAGTTAGATCTCAGTTTGGTGTCTAATGAACAAAGTTTAAAAAATCAAGTATGTCTTTAAGACACCTCAGAGAACACATGTGCATGCAAATTTCTCCAGATTACACATCTCTGGATTCATATCACTGGACATAGCATTCTTGTTGGAATTCCCTCAATGCATCCTAGTTGTCCCTACCATGGTTACCCTGGGGAATTATTCCATAGATAAGACATAGAGAAAAATCATCTCTATAGCAAGAACTGATGCTTTGGGACATTTTAATTGAATTTGAATTTATTGCCATTTGCACAGGTACATTATATTTCAGCTACATTGGAATTCTTGTGCGTTTCTCAGAGTCAGCTTTATAGTAGAAGGATAAAAAAGGTAGAAACATATATTACACATTATAAGGCAGTATTAAAATAACTAATATTGCATGTAATCAGCTTCCTGATATGCTAGCATCTGCAGTTAGATCTCAGTTTGGTGTCTAATGAACAAAGTTTAAAAAATCAAGTATGTCTTTAAGACACCTCAGAGAACACATGTGCATGCAAATTTCTCCAGATTACACATCTCTGGATTCATATCACTTGACATAGCATTCTTGTTGGAATTCCCTCAATGCATCCTAGTTGTCCCTCACTCACTCCTTCTGAAATAAAAATGCCTTCCATGTCTTGCCCCAAAGGGAGCAGCTGGAATAACTAATCCCCTCTGGGGCATCTGACCCCCCCAAACCCAACCCTCCCAAATCTCCCTTCCTTCCTTCCTCCATCTCTGTTCTAATGGCTCCCTTGTTCATGCGGGACAAAACTGGCCCTTTGTGGCTGCTCTCGAAGCAACATTAAAAACAGGAATAGGGAAATTGTAAACAGGAGGCTTCTAGCCAACAGGCCAAGGCATACAGCAAGCCTCAGAGGCCTACTTCAGTATAAAGCAGAGAAACAGACCCTTGTTGCTGTGGGGATTAAAAGGGTTGGGGGATTTCAGGAACACTGTAGAGGCACAAAGCCAATGGGAAGGGAGGGCTTGGTAAGAAGATACCTGCATTATATATCTACGAGCGGAAATCATACCTTTATTTATACAATAGCATGGGTGACTTGATATGGTATAGGCGCAGAGCGAATGGAATGACACTCGCTGAAGCCAAACTTCAGGACGGCCAATCTGTCAGCTGGTTAGTGGATCAGCCCACAGCACTCACTGCCACTCAGCCAACGTAAACTCAGGCTGCTTTGTAATTAGTGAGGCCGCACACACACACATGTTCATAGTTTGCATTTGATTGGAGTCGATTCTTTGCTTCACTGTAAATGTTTGTTTGGAGAGTTAACCAGGCTTGGTTGAGGGAGACTGATCTTAACTCTTGTTCATGAAACAGATATCCAAGGTGGATCTTTCTGCCACTATACCGTTGCTCCACAAGCACGCTGACATATTTCTCTATAAATAGTGGCATACATAGCAGAACAATGGATTCACCCCTGAGCATCAGATATACACAGATTTGGGTCATTGCAAGTTTGCCCCAGTTCTCGGGTTTCCACTGGTAAACTTGTCCATCTAATGTAGCCTACTTGTTGTCTGCATGAGAGTCACACTGACATGTGCTCTACAATTATTCAACATGACTCATCAAAAATGAACCCTGCGACTGCAGAAGGCACGTTGACAAACTGGACACATGGTTCTCTTGATGACACATCATTCTTCACCACTGCATGATAGCAAAAAATCTGGGCTGATTCACTTCATTCCAGTGAAACTCGATTGGGGTTTAGTCAGAAACTGCATTCAGAATGCATTACAAGATGCAGTTCTGCATCAAAGCTGTGTACTTATTGAAAGCTCACATTACATTGCGCATAACACAATAAATTGGGATCGAACCGGGGCTTAACATGCCTTAGCATCAGAGACACATTTGATGTTAGGTATACAACTGTATGCACATAAATAAAAATTTTTACCACAAGTGACATTCATTTTTAATTAAAGAGCTCTTTCTGTTTCTGAAAAGGGAGGCACAAATTGAGGGCGGGAAGCGAAATCATTTGTCCCAACTGTGAGCTGCATTCTTATCTGTGCCGAGCAGGCTAAACTGCACAGCCACTGACTGCTTCGCCTTCAAAAGACACGCCATATGCTGTTGAAGATACTGCGAATATGTCATATGTTTATGAAATTGAAATGTATTTAGTACGGCGGCAAGGTGGTGTGTAGAGGGGAATGATAACCTAATGTTTAAGATTTACTGCCTAGGAGAACACAGAGTATGCCAGGTTGGGGAGGCCTTTCATGAGCAATATTGAATCCCCTTTGAAGCCCTCGCCACCCCACTGCCCCCACATCTCTTTGCCTCTCCGTATGATTCTGAACTTTCCATCGACTCGTGCTCACTGTGTGTGCTTTGAACTCCTAGCCGCTCTTTGAAGGAAAGTCATAAAAAGACCTTTTATTTGGGCCCGGTTGCTTTGATGGGTTTGTCACTTTGTACAATGCACTAAACCATCCTGGGGAGACAGCCTTGTGTGTCTGACAAGCCAGACGGGTTGGCGGGTTTGGACCGAGCCGCCCAGGGCTCGGAGACAGCACCTCAAAACGAGCGAACCTGGTCTCCTGCACACATGTTAGCCATTGCATGCCTTGTTGTGGTTAGGCATTTCACATCTTGACAGGCTTGACACCCCTGTTTTAATGTGCTTGGTTCACTGCGGTTATCGTTTCTTGCTAAATGTGTATTCTTTCTAGTTATGGTTGATGTCCTGCTTCAAGATCAATAACGGCCTGTCTCAACAAGAGGTCCTTGTGCTTGCTTTTTGTGGGAGAATGTAGAACTTTCTACCTCTTTGTGAAGAAGATATAAAGAGCAGCAGTAAAGACAGTGGGACACCAGATAGCCCGTGTTTGAACAATGCCTTCAAATTAATCCCGGAGAACAGTTTTACATGTACAAGTAACTGCATTCAGTGGCCTGATCCACAAGGCTACTGCAAAGCAAAGGTTAGACCCCTCCTTTCAAATTCATACTTGCTTTTCACTAGGACCAAGCAATTACAGCCTGGATCAAGGCGAAAGGAAGTGAGGAGAGTCCCGAGCCAGTTGGGCACAAAGGCAGTGTGAAGTAGAGTGGAGTGATGCATGAGAACCAGCACTGAGAGATCTTTCCGGATAGGTCACCGAGCCCAGGAGCACAAAGGTGCCTCGTTGAGGTTGGCACTAGGCCAGCGTCGGAGCGCCGCTGTCCCAGGTGTCGAGTGTCAGGGCGCCATTCAGCCCAGGAAGTGTTCCGTGTCTCCCTGTCCCCACGCCCATCAAAGGGGCTGCTGTGTGCTCGCCATCAACCTCAGCATGGCTCAATGTCCAGTGGGGAAAGACATGGCCAGTCGCTTCTTTCCCAGGACTGCAGGTACCTGAGCTGGATCAAGGAAGAGAATGGATGTGAAACAGAGCTTCTGAGGATTGGCTGAGCTTTCTGTTTCAACCCTCTCCCACGGTCACAAAGGAGTGAGAGGATACCCAGCGGTGAGAGGTTTACTGGATGTGGTGAGGATTAAGGGATGTGAATCACAAACTCCTGTTTGGACATTCCAGGCGCGGCTTTTCGAAAATGATCAGACCGAATGTACTACATGATGTGTTATTGTGAAACCATCGTGAAATGGAGTGTACATCAAACTTACATCCTCCATTTGTGAATTTGCGTAATGGACAAACTGTATACAAAGACTGGAGACGTCTGGTTTTGAAATTAGGAAGTTCTGTGCACAAGGGTTTCATAATTCAAAGTTCAAACTTTCAAAACATCTGACTTGGCTTGAGGAAAGTGACAGAACAAACTGAATGTCACATCTGTTGCTTCCCAAAAGGAAAAGTTGATTTAAATAAAGTTAAGTGTCACCCGAGAACATCCATCAGGCCACTAGTCTGGCTAGAGAGTGTATGAATACACTGGGGACAATAGAACCCTGGGTGACTGTAGCCCACCTCTATCTCCAATTATCACAGAGTTCAATTTGGGGGAAGGGTTACCATTGATTGAAAAATGGGGGAAGGGCAGGTGGGGTGAGGGCACTTGGAAAGGGAAAGAGTACATGTTGTTTCAGGTGGCCTAACTTGCAGGCTTCCAGCTGGCCCCAGGAAGTAACCCTTGAGGGCGGTATTGGCAGCTCATTAGCAGAGATCAAAGCACCGTACTTCCTCCTGAGTAAACTTGCTCTACTCAGCACCCTCCACCTAGATCCCCCAGAGCTAATCTGATTGATATGCAGACAATAGGGCTAATTAACCAAATGGAAATGCTAGAGAAGCAGCTAAAACCCTGGACATATCGAGGATTTCGGGTCAGTACACTACGAAAAATTTAACAAATTCCTAAGGGCGCAAATGATGCGGATATCACTGGAGGTTAGCACTTCATCGGTCCATTGGAATATCCTAATCTTATTTCACTGACTGACACTCAAAGCCCTCCTGCTCATTAATCATTAATCTTGAACAAATAAATAACTAGAGTAACGTCCGGGGATGTGTACAAGCTTCTCCTTCATCATTCAGAAAATTGCTGTCTCACAGGAAGTGGGATGCTGATGGGGATGTGTGCCTCCTCCCGGCTGGAGCTTATTTTAGCCGATAGCTTGTCAACAAAGGCCTCCTTGGGATGGATAATGCTGATCCACTGTGCTTTGCTTGGGGCAGCATTGCTGATTCAGGTCTCAAATATAGCTCCCCGCTGTTAGTGACTCCATGATGCACTACTAATGAAGGTCAGGCATTCTCATGTCAACAAGGAGCGCTGAGGACAGCACGAAGGTTGACCTCATACTTTGCCACCCAACCGCACTGAATGGCATTATGCTCAGATGTATAACTGCTTACTCAAGCCTGACAGAGCACATATATTTACAACATATAACTTCAATAAAAATGGTCAAAGAAAACTAAGCACTAAGTAAACTCTAGATGCTGCTATACTTTATAGATAAGATCAGGTTGTTAAACAAGAGGAACAGTCGACGTGTAATTACAGGCCTCACACTTTTCTTTTGATTTTATCCAGTTCTGCAGGCCGAGAACCAGCTGCTGTCACGGGAAGTGGGGACTTGTCATGTATGCAAACACACACACACACACACATACATACATACATAAAGAGGCTGAGTATCCTTTCTGGTACTGATTTTGTATGTTTATTTCTCTTTTCTTGCTTTTTTCTCTATAAAGGCTTGTATGTGGAAATTTAGGTTACCGTGTCTTGCACTGATGGTGAGTAATGGGAACTATGTGATGTTTTTTTTGTGTTTTGGATAACGGGGTACTGGTGTGGGCTCTCATGGGAGGGGGAAGTCTGCTATGTAAGAGGAATGGCGCGTGGAATGCCCAGAATTCTTGTGGCCTGAATGGCAGGTCCACGCCCCCAGCAACAGGTCACGCTTCATCGCTAGTTTGTCCCATGGGTGAGAGTTCAGGACCACTCCTGTCAATTCTCTGAAGAAGGGTCGAGGGTCACCATCTCACCAAGAGCTCGGCTTTCCCCTCTGTATCAGCAGGGGACCAGAAGGGGCCTACCCCTTCTCCCCACATAGGCCCAGATCTCCAAAGGCTTGCATTCTCCGCGTATATCCCTCACACATATATCCTTCCTGTGGGCTTGGCCTGAAACTGGCCAAGCCAGTTTCAATTGGACCCCCCAACTGGCCACAGGCTGCTGCTTTTTAAATCAGGTCACCACGCTAGTCTGGCCTGAAAGCAACAGTACATATTTAAGTAAAAGTATTGCGCATTCATGAAAATGTATACTTAATTGTTTTTTGCATTTATGAAGGTGATTAAAGCACTAGGTGATTAAACTTTATGCATAGTACAGTGGGGTTGTTAATTCTGAATTTTTGGAATTACAAACTACAATCCAATTTAAAATGCTTTATTTATGAACCTTAACTGGTTGCACAGATAAATAAATAAATCGCTTAACCATTTAATCTTAAAAAAATTAAAAATAATAAAGTTTAAACCTTAGTAAAAAGTAATATATTTAAAATACATTTATTTCACACTAAGTAAAGTTCAAATCTATTAACATATTTACTGACATATCGCTCGAGACTTACTTAAACAAAAATTCTAATTAAACTTTATTTGGAGTACTACTTGTGCACAATGCACATTTCTTAATATTAAGCCTAAAATGTGTTTTAATGCCACTACTAATGAGGACTATATGATCTTTGCATACTATCAGTCTTTAAATGCAATATATTCAAAGTGTACTTAAAGTATACTTGCAATAGTTCAACTTGAGCACAATCAAATATACTTCAGTATACCTTTAGTTAGACTTCAGCACTACATTTGCACAATTAAAGTGCATTAAGTATAAAATCAGTTGTTCCAATTTAGCATACTAAAGTATGTTTAGTATATCAGTTTAATATACTAAAAGTACAATTGCAGTGCATTTTTATTAAGTACATAAACATGTATTTGTAGTATACTTAACATGAAATAAATGTATTTCAAATATATTTTAGTAGGCTATATTTATGTTTCACTAGGGAATAAATAAATAAGTAAATAAATAAAAATAAATAAACAAACCTATTCATCAGTTATTTATCATTAGATTTATGACATTAGGCAGAAACCATTTCCATGGCATGGAACCCATTGTGTATTGGAGATGTTAAATTGACTCATTTGATAATCCTATTCTCAGTTAGACCAGTTTTTCAGGTCTTGGAGTCTCTACTAATGAGCTGATGATCTGAATCAGCTGTGTCTGATTAAGGAGACATGCAAAACATGCAGTGTTGGGGTGCCTCCAGGACCAGGGTTGGGAACCACCGATCTAATCAATACTAAAAGTGCTGTTTCTTTTTTTCCCCATAGTTACATTTTAGCACAGTATACATTGCATACAACAAAGCTATAATAATGAAACCATTTCTCTCCTAAATTTAGCACATCAAATAATGTGACTGTATTTTTAATATGAAAGCAGATGTTGTCATGGAAATATGTGCTAATGTAGAGGCTGCCCATTAACATTTGACAGCATTAGTCAAGCTGGGAATTATCCGTGGGGGGGAAGGGTAGACACAGGGATGTTAGAAAGGAAATTCACACACATTTCCTGCTTGTGGCATCCTTACAAATCGACAACATCCTGTTCTTTTGTTGATCCTGCATGACCTCATGCTGCTGCGTCATAAACGTGTTTTTGCTACTCAAGTAGCCAAACTGGAAATGAGAAATCAAAATGGGACCGCTTAAATGCAAACTCTCTCACTCTCTATCCCCCCCCCCCCCCCCCCCCCCCCCCCCCCCCCCCCCCCCCCTCTTCCATTCTAAGCAAGACCGGTCGTTCCTTACATGTTTTCTGATTACCCAAAATGAGGATAAAGTGCACACCACTCGAGGCTTACAAATGAACCCGTGGTGATTAAACTCAAAAGTGTTTTGGACTAAAACGGTATCGTGCAATTTCATATATCCATTGCGTCATATCAAAAATAACACATGACCACAGCAGTATGTTCAAACTGCCCAACACATTTGCCTTAAATTTCCTTTCAAGATGATTACGCTTCCATACCGTAACAGGTCAGGACCTTTGGAAGACACACACGAACAAGGCAATGTATAGAAAACACGAATTAAAGCAGTAGTAGCCGCCTTCTTCATGTAATCCGCTTTGACATTGCCCTTGTGACGAAAAGCCCCCATTCTTCCATTCATGAAATCTTGAAACGGCGCATGCGCAGTAAAATCTGGAGCTCTCCCATTCATAAAAGTGTAACCCCTGAGTCGTAATGCCCTCCCATTCACAAAAAAAAAAAAAAAACCCGTCAAA
>NW_015505218.1:954242-1053867 GCF_001515645.1 Sinocyclocheilus grahami | reverse complement strand
CCCCCCCCCCCCCCCCCCCCCCTCTTCCATTTTAAGCAAGACCGGTCGTTCCTTACATGTTTTCTGATTACCCAAAATGAGGATAAAGTGCACACCACTCGAGGCTTACAAATGAACCCGTGGTGATTAAACTCAAAAGTGTTTTGGACTAAAACGGTATCGTGCAATTTCATATATCCATTGCGTCATATCAAAAATAACACATGACCACAGCAGTATGTTCAAACTGCCCAACACATTTGCCTTAAATTTCCTTTCAAGATGATTACGCTTCCATACCGTAACAGGTCAGAACCTTTGGAAGACACACACGAACAAGGCAATGTATAGAAAACACGAATTAAAGCAGTAGTAGCCGCCTTCTTCATGTAATCCGCTTTGACATTGCCCTTGTGACGAAAAGCCCCCATTCTTCCATTCATGAAATCTTGAAACGGCGCATGCGCAGTAAAATCTGGAGCTCTCCCATTCATAAAAGTGTAACCCCTGAGTCGTAATGCCCTCCCATTCACAAAAAAAAAAAAAAAACCTGTCAAAGCATCTGCGCAGTACGTTTCTTACCCTCCCATTCATAAAAAGCCATTTCCCTCATGTAGTTGCAACATCATATGGAGAAGACTGTGTCCTTATTGCAGTGCACATCGCACGGATAGTCGTCCGGATTTTTTTTCCTCTTCGTGGCTTCGTTTGGATCTATCTATCATTCTCTCCCTGGTATTGGAATATATCGCAACACTGTTCATCTGAGAAGAAATGATCGGTTTTCTAATGCAAGTGAGTTTTTCATTTAACTTAAAAATATATCCCTGTTTGTATGTATGTATGTATATATATATATATATATAATTTTTTATACAAGTTATATTTTATCTATGTATTTAAAAAAAAAAATTGTAGATGTATCCAAGTGTCAAGGACAACGCTATAACATGGAGTTTATATTCTTGCTTCAAATCGAGTCGTTTCCATTCCGCTGGTTTATCACAAAGCACCGATACAGCCCGTTCTTTAGCTAAGCATTGTAGGTGTATTTGTGCCTTGTGTAAATATTTAACTACGGTAACTAACCACGTCAGGATCGTGGGCGATTTAAGAATGAAATGTACGCGTAGAACAGGCGAGAATTCGAGGTTAACCGTATACGCGTCGCTTCCTTCGACCGGGGAAGCGACAGTAGGCTATTTCGTGTTGCGTATCATGATCCGCGTTTGTTCGCGTTCTATCTAATACCACCGCGTGACGCTTCTCTGCAGCGCGAAGCACTGAAGCTCATCTTAAGCATTAAAACGGTTTTAGCACTAAATGGAGATTAGTCAGAGACATTAGTCAGACACTGCTGTATTTATGTTCAATGGGGGTTTTAGATTCTGGTAAATATGTTCTTGTTAAACACGCCGTTTGAATTTGGTCTGCTTTGTATGAAACTGTAATTGTGGCACGCCAACATATAAATCGTCGTTTCAGACGACACTGCTTTAGAGGCTGCAGGCTTGCTTACAAGAGAAGCACAGAAGCAACGCAACTTCAATATATTACATAGCTCAGGCAAAAATCTAGCAACAGGTTGATATTTGTCATATCATATAGCCTACCGTTTTCTTCAGCCTTCTGTAGCAAACAGATAGGCTGTGTAACATTTTAAAGGACCGTACAACGAAATTATTTCACTGGATTAACTGTTTAAAACGTGCAGCTGCGTTCAGGAGAGTATTTTACCTATAACACTCGATTAATAGCGTCCATCTAACTGTAATATTCCTAATCTAACTTCATCAGCGTTGTGAATTCTAATTTAATTGTTTAAGAAACGTTGTGAATCTTAACCCTAGGTGAATCTACTTTATGTTTGTTTTATTCAGAATAAACCCCTCCCATCAGAACACTAGTGCAGGCTTGTACTTAATACTAATCTGATTGTGGAAGTGAACGTTTATACAGGTTCCTTTTTTAAATCCTAATAATGAGTTAGAATTAAATATACCCAACAATGTTACGCATGCAATTTTCTCTGTTATGCAAAGGGCCCATTTTAGATGTATTTGTGGTCTTTTTCCACACGAACCGATCGTTAGGTTATCTGATCAGAATTCTGTGAGGGTGGTTTTCAGTACTAAGCTGTGCTGTGGTCTTTGCAGGAGTGCTAAATGCTGACCTGAGCTCTGGTATATGAGGAACACAACCTACAGATGGAGTCAAGGGTTCCTCACCACATTCCTGGAGTCTCCTCCTCCATCATGGTGCAGCCTTTGCTAGACAGCCGCATTCCCTACGGACGGCTCCAGCACCCATTAACTATTTACCCCATTGACCAAATGAAATCTTTACATTTGGAGAATGACTACATCGACACCCCTGCTGTGATCTCACAACAGCCACCAAGCCACAAGGCAAGCACGAGGGGGCAGGAAGTCCTGCTGGGAGCCCCGCACCATCCTCATCTGCCCCGCTGCGAGGTCCCAGATGCCACCACACATCCCTGGATTTCCTTCAGTGGTCGGCCCAGCTCCGTCAGCAGCAGCAGCAGCACCTCCTCCGACCAAAAGCTGCTGGACCATGCAGCTCCCACCCCTGTTGTGGATCCGTACACTACTGGCAATGGCCACGGCAGGACCCTAGGTGCAGAGCAACCCAAGGCGCTGAGCTCCAAGACTCAGAATGTGAAGGCGGTTGCGGCATTGCCAGTGGAGAAGAAGCACGTGCCGTTGTGTGAGAAATGCGGCAAATGCAGATGCACGGAGTGCACTTTGCCCCGGGCCCTGCCCTCGTGTTGGGTTTGCAACCAAGAGTGCCTGTGCTCAGCGAAGAACCTAGTGGACTCTGTCACTTGCATGTGTCTAGTCAAGGGCGTCTTCTACCACTGCACTGATGAGGACGAGGAAGGCTCCTGCGCCGACAAGCCGTGCTCCTGCTCGCACTCGAACTGTTGCGCGCGTTGGTCCTTCATGGCGGCCGTTTCGTTGGTGCTGCCCTGCCTGATGTGTTATTTGCCCGCCACTGGTTGCGCCAAGCTTTCACAGAAGTGCTACGACGGCATAAGCCGCCCAGGCTGCCGCTGCAATAGCACCCAGCCCTGCAAGGTGGCAGAGGTCAAGGCCTGTCATCTGGAAAAACAGGCCTCATGATGGTGTGCCAGAAACAGAGAGTACAAAGTGACTCACGAGCAAAGTTCGCAAGACCTTCTCCGATAGCGGTGTACTTCCCAAAATCACGGTACTTAAAGTTCACGCATGATCCTCGCGCTCAAGGCATCCTGCCGTAAATCAGTAGTAACGTTTGACTGACCAAAGGGCACAAAGCATTATTTTACTCGTTCGTAAAGTACTACAACAAAGGAGAGGCCTGCGTTTTCTTCTCCTGGGGTTCTCATGATGGCCGTGGGATCAAAGTCTTTGCCATTTCACCCCCTAGTAAAACAACTTGCTAACACAGAATGCTGCATTTGAGCAAAATGTCTGTTTGTAAGATTCCAATCTCTTCTCTGATGTTTATTTTCTCTTTGGGCTCAGTAGTAACGTTTGACTGACCAAAGGGCACAAAGCATTATTTTACTCGTTCATAAAATGCTACAACAAAGGAGAGGCCTGCGTTTTCTTCTCCTGGGGTTCTCGTGATGGCCGTGGGATCAAAGTCTTTGCCATTTCACCCCCTAGTAAAACAACTTGCTAACACAGAATGCTGCATTTGAGCAAAATGTCTGTTTGTAAGATTCCAATCTCTTCTCTGATGTTTATTTTCTCTTTGGGCGGCTTTGAAAAGTCTAAGTAAATATCACCCATTCAAGAACACTCTATACTTTGGCAATCCCTCTCCGGATCTGGCACTGCGTAAAGGTTGCAGCGAATTCCAAGCTGATAACACATGTCACAATCAAAATAACCAGACTTCATCTCTGTGCACAGTACATTTACAAGCTTGTTATAGAGCTTTATTTCTTCTGTTGTTTGAAATGCAAACACGGGAGGTCATTTGGTTTCATTGAAGGATTCTAAGTTCCCTTGACTGTAGCGAAAGACATTGGTGACCGCCCGTAGCCACGTGACAGGATGTTTTCTATCTTCTATGGGGACAGATTGTTTGTTTTTAATGGCAAATGGGTAAAATAGCTTTCATAATTCCCTTTGAAAACATGCCATAGCATACATAAACTTCCAACTTCCATAATGATTCTTCCAAATGTTAGCGGTTCAATTTGTTGTAGACAATGACCTCAGGGATCATCAGTTCATCTGAATTACGTACAGCATGTGAATTCAGCTTGGAACTAGTCGGGTGACTCGAGTTAAGGGAACGGGCAGTGGTCAAAACACAGCAATTCAGACACCAAGCATTCATAAGCTACCAGGAGAATCGGGCCAGTAGTTACGGGAAAAGGAGAAGCTATAAAGTTAGCGTATACTACTCTGCCGCTTCTAAACAAAACATGCCAATTGTATCACCATTATAATGAGGCAAAAGCACAGTATTATGTACAGTAGCATGTACAAAGTGTTTCACTGTAGTTTGAAAAATTCCTCTAGTTCACTACGCACCAAACATAACGCTCTACGGACGTGCCCTAGTATCGAACTGCTTTCTCCACATATATATTTTGTTATATGTATAGTATAGAGATTTTGCCAAAGGAGTGCGCCATGGAGATTCCGTTGACCATTTTTATAACCGTTTGTTTCCAAGTGGGCATGCATTGTTGTACTCTAGCCAATTAGTGCGAAAGTAAGCTCTTAAAGGTACGGTGCTCTACTTCCCAGGATTCCTAGAGTCTGGGAGCACGAGGGAAAATTGTCGGCCTGCTCGACACAAACCCACGGTTCGCTCGTTTAGTCCCACATACTCCAACATTTGTACTTGTTGCACAAATCCGAAAAGCAGAAATACACTACTGTTCTTAGTCTTGAATGTATAAGGCTAGGGTTTAAGTCTTTTTGCAATCTAACCCATGGATAGGTGCCAGAGTAGTTCTGAATGGAGAAGCTTGCGTAGCTGCATAGGGAAGAGTTGCAAATGTACCATAGATATCTTAGACTTCGACCTATGCAGGTTACACGTTCTTGTAAATAGTTTTAAGAAAAACTAGCTATATGTTTCAAATGTCCTGAGAAATTGCATGGTACAATTTAATTACAATTCAGTACAAAAGTATATAAATTAATTATTATATTTTTGGGAGGGCTGGGGGTGGGTGGGGGTAAAGATTATGTGGCTGTGGCATAGAAGGTAGGGTGTTTAGGTATTTCGATTACAAGCACTTGATTTAGAAAAGTGTGCCTGGCAATAAAAATACCTCTGTTAATGTTAGCCATGCCTCATTAGCACGAGAGAGGCACGGCTAATTCCCGGTTCCTCAGTGCCCCTGAAACTGTAGATTTAATTGAATTCGCAGAGGGAATAGCGTTTCGTCACGCTCAAAGTAACGCTTTTTCACCCCAATATGTGGCCAAGCATTTTGTTTTTCCTCCTTCCTCCTAAAATGGTGCAACATCTTCAGTGCTTGATTGACATATACAGCTGCTGTGTGTGAACTTGTCTGGGAGGAACGGGGATCCCTCTCAAGTAACATTCCATTCCATCCTATTCGGTGTTGCTTTTTCGCCCCACCTTCTCGCTTTTATTTTTCGTATTTCACAATTCTCTCAACTACGGAGAACGATACAGCTGTAAAATGTAAACTTTATGGTTGTTCGCCTAATATCCTGGCCTGCAGGATGGAATTGAACGATCTTCCTTCTGTTCCTTCCCGATGCTGAGATGTTTTCATCAGGACGCTGTGACTAAATCTATTCATGGTACAGTTTCTTGGCCACTAGAAACCCATTCTTCTTTTTTAACCCACTTTAAGCTGCCTTCCAAACTGGGCTTGTACTCTCTGCATTACTTTGGCTTCATTGTTCATGTTGAGGATTAAAGAAAAGAGCAATGTGCTTTTGTTTTGTTTAAAAAAAGCAAAAAGAAAAAAAAAATCTCTCACACATATGAAAATGTCCCTTTATAGATATATTTATTTTGAAGTTCTATTTTATATAGTATTTATTTAGATGCCTACTTTTGTTTGTGAATAAAAGCTTATGTCAAAACGGAATGTACATTGAAATTGGAAAATATATATTGTTAAATATAAAACTCTGTGTGTTGTGTCTTCAGTGTCCCTGCATTCATACAGTACATGCTATTGGAAAATATGATTATTTAAGACACACTGAAAAAAAAATATTACTTAGTATTTTTGATTTGTTTTCTAGTGCAAAAATCGAAACGTTCTTGAATCAAGATATTAAGTCTTGTTTTCTGAAAAATGTATCAATTTTGTTCGTTTTTGCTTAAAACATGAAACAAATATCTGATAATGGGATAAGAAAAGTAATCTTAATTCAAAGGGGAAACATGATTATTTTTCCGGACCCCACTGGCAGATAACTTTTCTTGTTTTAAGCAAAAACTAACAAAATTTTAATATTTTCTTCAGAAAACAAGACCGAATAGTCACTTTGCCTCTCAATGTATCTTGATTTAAGAATGTTTAGATATCTGTTATGGAAAACAATACAAAAATACTAAGTAAGAAAATCATTTTATGAAGTGCATTTGTTGGTCAAATTCAAATAAAAAACAAAAACAAACTTAATGTAGTCAATTAAGAAATATTGTAGATGAGCTGGCTAATTTCCAAATAAATGGACATAAAATATTAGTTTAAATCTGGTTTAAACTAATGAAGCTTGAAGCTATGTATGGAATTGTTTTCCTGGCACTATAGATAGTTGCACATTTTAGTAATTACCGCACAAAAATATGCCATTGAATCCCAAAAGTGACCAGTCAGAATTAAGTACTTCAGAGGGTTGTGAAATTATCATTTAAGGGTGTAAACCATTCAGATACAGTATTTTAGTGCTGTAAATAATACCCCTATGGTTATATCATAAAACAATGCTTTCATATATATTTTTCATATAATAATACCTCTGAAACTGAAATATATGGCCATTGGATGCTAAAGGGCAGATATGATATTTTGAGTTAAAACATAAATGCAACCATGTTCTGCAGGTATATAATATCTCTCTGAGTGTCCCTAAATCATCTTTGCACATGGAGGACGAGGTGCAGTCCTGGTTTCCTGCACAGACCCCTGGCTACAGGGAGAGGCTCTTACTTTACATGAGACTGCTCTTGTATCAAGATATTGGCTCTCAATGATCTGGGGCTGCAGCTCACATAAAATCTTTACAAACCTGGATGACTCATACACCCATGAATCTGTTGACATCTATCCAAACACACTCACACAAGTACGTTCACCTATGAACCTACGCACATGAGCTATAAAAATCAGAATGTGACCTCAACAAAATCTCTGTTTGAAAGATTCCAATCTCTTCTTATGTTTATTTTCTTCTTGGGGGGGGAGTTGGCATTCAATCAATTCTGACTTCAATCAATTAATCAATTAACATTTTCTAAACTGAATCCGAGTGTGCCTCTTTCTTGTGCAAAAATCGCTGTTATGCTGCTGGGATGCTGTCCCTGTTGAAAAAACCAGCATATGCTGGTTAGGTATGTTTTGACACTGGGATGCTGGTTTAAGTTGGTCCTTTGCTGGTTTATGCTGGTCCTTTTGCTGGTCCTTTGCCAGTACATGACCAGCATAAACCAGCAAAAGGACCAGCATAAACCAGCAAAGGACCAGTTTAAACCAGCAAAGGACCAGCATAAACCAGCAAAGGACCAGCTTAAACCAGCATCCCAGCGTCAAAACATACCTAACCAGCATATGCTGGTTTTTTCAACAGGGTATGTGGTGGCTATGTATTTGGAGTGGGTTTTAATGGGTTGCTATAGTCTTCTGGGTAGTATCTAGGGTTCTCTAGGCTATTCTGGGTAGTTGCTAGGTACTTTCATATTGGCCCATGTCAACAGAGCCCACCTCCAAGTTTCTATAGGTACATCTGCATGTACTCATTTTCATGAATCCGATCTGATTTCACATTCTATTTATATGAACCCCTAAACATTGCGATCCGATTCATGTGTGTTTACCTGTGCATTACATGCATTCTGAAGAAAGCGTAGGTTTACAGCCCTGTTGCTGTGTTTAGAACCAGAGAAAGCCAGTGTTATAATGTTACCAGAGCTACTGTGAGACAGACTGCTGCAGGGATGACATTTTTTTTGGTAGGATGGAAATCACATTTTAGCACTTGTGCTGAAGTCAATGTTGTGTGTGTGTGTGTGTGTGTGTTAAATGCCAGAAATAAGGTCTGTGGTTAGCACAAACTTGTTTTATTCTATGACACAAAATACAGTAATATAATCAGTAATACCCGCTTCTTTTAAGCTTTTACTTGCCTTGTTGGTTGCGAACAAGTGGCTAAATGGGACTACAGATGTTGTCAGTGACATTAAACGTCATCACGTTGAATAGGTTAACTCATCTACTCACTTTACTGTGTTCTTATCGCAATCTTGCAAACTATTGTAAATCAAAATTTCAGGGAAAATGTTTTTTAAATAAAGACTAAAAGAGTTGATACTGTGATATATTATATAGCCTGCCGACTGTATTTAGGCTTTAAAGGTTTAATTTGTGAATATCAATCACACTAACTGAGCCATCAGTCCAATTACTAATGGATTATTTGGTTGCATGTGAATTTAGCTCCTGACATTCTGGGTTCCTCCTTCAGTGTAAGTCTACAGGACTTTTATTTGTCCCATTTAATTGCCCACCATTTGAAAATCATTAGTCTGTTCACTGTACAGAAGACTCTGTGTGTCCAGTCCTTCAGATTTCATCTCCAGCCCACCTTAAACGTACTTGACTGGACATTTCTAGTGATCCTGAAGACCTTGATTAGCTGGTTCAGGTGTGTTTAATTGGGGTAAGAACTAAACTCTGCAGGACTCTTGCCCTCCAGGAGCAGGGTTGGACGCCCCTGGTTTAAACCAACTCTCACTGCATGCATCAAAGACCTGAACTCTTCTCCTCGCTGCTCTATCTAAACGAGCCATCTGCTCTCGCTAAGTCATGTGGCCAGTCATTTTGTACAATTCAGCCTGCGCATTTCCGAAGTGAACTCATCCATGCTGACTTGGTTCAAGAAAATGTCCTCTTGCAAATGATATATTGCAAAACTCCTGAGCACATCTGGTGCTGCACTCATGCCCTCCCCTCTCATTCGCATTCTGTATCTCTCTGTCAGCCCCCAGCCCTCCCTCACCAGGCTCGGATATGAATGCAATGCACCAGAGAGGCAAACAAGAGTGAAGCTCAGTGATTTGCAAAGCTGAAGTCAAAATGGAGAGGTTAAACTCTTCATGGAACGTCCTCATGTGTGTGTGTGTGCGTGTGTGTGCAAATCTGATCCTTGAATCATTTGATGTGTTTTAACAAGGTTATACTAGACTTCCTATAACTGCCAGGGTGGCCATTGCTATGCATTATGCAAACACAGCTAAACTCCATTTTAGTTATACAGAAATTATATGATTATTTTCTATGTACTGTAAATAACATTATGGGTAACATTTTGCTTAAAGCCTTTATGTATAATGCATTATAAAAATATATAATTATGCCTTGTAATGCACCTTATAATGCATTCTACAATCTCATGAATAGTTGTAAGCACAGTTAATACATTATAACACTCATAAATGTATTGTTACACTGCATTTTAAATTTGGTTATAATTATTTACGACAAGATATAATGTATTATAACTCACATTATGAATAATTATAATGCATTATACCCTTTAATAACTCTTTACAATGCATTATACATAAAGGCTTTAAGTAAATTGTTACCACTTTCTGTAATAATATGTTAGAAATAATAAATTTTTTCATGATCTTTAAAAAAAAAGTTTTAAACTTAGTATTATAGTATTCTTACTTCTTACTTGGTATTTTTAACTTCTAGTACAAATATCTTAATATTCTTGAATAAAGATGTATTAAGACATAAAGTCTTGTTTTCTAAAATAAATTGTCTAAATTAATTTTTGCTTAAAACAAGAAAGAAAGAAAGAAAAAACTTAATTCAAAGGGAAAACAAGATTATTTTTCTTCTATATTTCTCTTCTGTATTCTTGTTTTAACTAACTAAATTTAATATCTTAAGTCATTTTGCTTATCAAGTAAATGAGTATTGATTCAAGACTATTTTGAGAATATAAAAAATATATAAATATATATAAAAAATAATAAAATAAAATAAAATAATGCACACCTTGCATGCTGGGTCGCTTTGGATAGACACATCTGCTAAATGTATACATTTACATTTAAATATAATGTAGAATAATCTTAAATCATCGACACAGAGATGGCCCTGAGAATTTGCCAAATCTTTCAGCGTGAATCGGCTCGCCACACTCATTTTGCAAACTCCATGGCACGGACCCAAGTGAGCAACTTTTTAAACAAAGGGCTACTGTCTTGCATCATTTCCCCTCTCCACCACCGCTCCGGAAAGCACTTCTTATCACCATTTATTGCCGGTCCGTATCAGAGGCCTGGTCTATGCTAACACCCAGCCCGAATGGATTTTCAGTGCTCCAAATGCAGACAGTTGTAAAATGCATTGCAGGACTGTCTTGCCTCATACATTTGCCATGTTTTATTGGAAAGATTCTTCCCTGTCAACATTCATGACAAAATACCCCATCTCCCAAAGCTGGACAATGCTTTCGTCCTTGGATAACAGGAACAGGAAGCAACAAGCAAAATGAGAATGCATAAATGCATCAGGTTAGAAACAATGTTTTGGTTTCACAGTTTGCAGATTTTTGTGTTTCAAGTACTAACACTGCAAGCATACACACGTGCACACACACACACACACACACACACACACACACACACACACACACACACACACACACACACACACACACACACACACACACACACACACAGAGTGCTTGCTTATCATCTGTGGACTGTGTGAAAAACAGCCCTTGCACTGAGTGCAGCAGCCCCCTGAGGCGCCGGAGGGGTCGGAGCCAACCAAACTTGGCTTTCGATATCAGAAGTGCAACACGCCCACTTGGCCTCAGCAGTGGTGCATTCCTAGGGAGCTCATTGTCAAAAGCCAAACACTTCCTCTAGTGTACAGACCGACACGACCACAGAGACATTTTATACATGCATGCCGCTCAGACCGAAGACAGCTGCAACCTGCTTAACAAGTCCTCAACCCTGTTGCTTTTTACTTCATTACAGTTTTTAGTGACAGCAAAATAAGTATAAAAAATAAGACTGTTTTAAAGTAATTTTCAGAGATCTGTTAACTTTAAATATGATAATTAATGGCAATATTGTTTAATACAAATGATAATATACAGTAGTCTCAAAAAGTATTTGGACACTTGTATAAGCAACTTGCAATATTTAATAACCCGAATCCAAGTCTTCCTTTTGAAGAGTGCTTGCTTATCATCTGTGGACTGTGTGAAAAACAGCCCTTGCACTGAGTGCAGCAGCCCCCTGAGGCGCCGGAGGGGTCGGAGCCAACCAAACTTGGCTTTCGATATCAGAAGTGCAACACGCCCACTTGGCCTCGGCAGTGGTGCATTCCTAGGGAGCTCATTGTCAAAAGCCAAACACTTCCTCTAGTGTACAGACCGACACGACCACAGAGACATTTTATACATGCATGCCGCTCAGACCGAAGACAGCTGCAACCTGCTTAACAAGTCCTCAACCCTGTTGCTTTTTACTTCATTACAGTTTTTAGTGACAGCAAAATAAGTATAAAAAATAAAACTGTTTTAAAGTAATTTTCAGAGATCTGTTAACTTTAAATATGATAATTAACGGCAATATTGTTTCATACAAATGATAATATACAGTAGTCTCAAAAAGTATTTGGACACTTGTATAAGCAACTTGCAATATTTAATATCCCGAATCCAAGTCTTCCTTTTGAATAGTAAATCTTTTATTTTATATCTTGAAATATGGAATTTTATATCTCACTCAAAAGGTTTAAAAACATTAATACTCACAACATTTGAAAATATCGCTACTATATATTTAGTGGTGAGGTTGTGAGTTTGGGTCTTATTTTTAGTCTATATTTGAGGTTGGAATATGTTGTGTATGCACACTTAATAATTTAAAAACTGAAGGTTTTTGATTGACAATAAAAATTTCTCCAGTAGTGTAATCAGACAGTGTGTGATACTTATAAGGTAGTATGCAGAAAAACAATGCAGAGTTTGAGCCCCACCTGGTTTTAGGATGTGAGAGACATCGGTGGCAAACACAGAGTTCAACAGCTTAAAACAGGTCTTGCGGTAGACACTCTTTAGCATTGACTGAGACTTGGAAGTTGGACCTTCCTTCAGTTTTGCAATCAGTCTTGTGGCACTTTTAAACCAGTATGCAGTATGTATCAATCTTCTTTTGAGGTTGTGGCTTATATGTTGTGTGTTTATCTGCAAGGGAAGAGGATTTCAATAGCTAGTGCGAAAGAAAGGACTAAAACTGGTTGTCCCTCTTCAGTTGAGGTGGACACCCTGCAGCATATTCTAATCTTCTATTGAGTTAGAGGGTTTCTTAACTCTGGCTCTTGAGATCGACTGTTCTGCAAAGTCTAGCTCCAACCCTGATCAAAACTTGAAACTTTCAAGTAATTCTGAAGACTCTGATTAGCCTGTTCAGGTGCGTTTGGTTAGGCTTGGAGCTAAACTCTGCAGGACAGTAGACCTTTGAGGACCAGAGTGCTGTAGATGTGCTAATCCAATGTTTTTCAATCCTGGTCTTGGAAACCCACAGCACTGCACATTTGAGTATTCATCAAGGGATGGGGGAAAATGGCAAATGGTACAAGAGACATTCTAGTAAGGCAAGAATTCAAGACCTTTATTGTAATTGAAAGAGCATGGAAAACAGCCTTCAAATGTCTTTTTTTTGTGTTCCACAGAAGAAAGTCATAGGTTTCAAACCCAAGAATAACATGAGTGTGAATTTGCATTTGCAAGTGAGCTCCGCCTCTTAATGACAGACTGAATATGCTCTTTACCGTATGTTGTCACAGGACGTCCCAACAAAAGGCGTTCAGACTTAGCCCACTCCTGAGAAACCATCCAACATCTGGCCTAAAAGCACCAAGTCAGTGCAACAGGAAGCAAGCCCTTATGTAATATGTATGACCTCACAGGAAGGCGACTGAACAAAGGTTTTGCGGGTTTTTCTTTTTTTGGATGCACTAGACACACATATAAAGGTCCACTGTGTCTCTTCCTTGGGGTTACAAAGATGCTTTGTTGTCCCACTCCGGAGAGGAGGAGGAGGAGGGAGAAAGGGACAAGCATATGTATCAATTGTCTCCTCCGGCACACGCTGCGTGGGCGACCTGTAGGCATTAGGCCAATCTGATTAAAAGTAAAAAGCTACTCAAACCCATACCCGGGTGGGGGTTACTGGTGGCCTGTTTTATGCCTGTCTCTCCTGTGCTATTGGAACTGAAGTCCTGGCAATGATAAGGAAGACGAACTTTGACTTTCAGCAAACTGAGCAATGGATTACCACACTTGAGCAAACAGCGGGTGCGATCGCTCTTAGTTTTACAAACATCCACACATTGGCTTCCTGATGCATGATACAACAAATGTCACGAGATATGACGAGCTAAAAATACACAAGCTGCTAAATTTGAACATTCATTATTTTTCTCTCCAAGCCATTAAGAGTGGTTGGATTGGAAAAAAATAGTTAAACCCATTTTATATCAATTGCTTATTTATTCTGAGGTCCATTTTATTTGGCACAGAAACAGTCATAAGTTTGACCATTTTACACCCTCTCTCTGAGCTTTAGTATGATTTTAGTTTTTTTTAAGTCTTCTGATTGCGCATTTTACATTTATCCATTAGTATCCAAAGTGTTCAAAGAGGAACTAGAGAAATTTGTCAAAGAATTAAAACAGGCTGCATCATGTCTGAAAAAAACAAATATGATTTTCTGCTTACTTTTTTCACATATCAGGTTAATATTGAATGAATAAAAATAGACAACTGAAATAACAGAAGATCTCGCTCACATGAGTTGTGTGTCAACTTTATTATTTAAATATAATTTCATTTGCCCTTTCATTTGAAGGGACAGTAGTCACAATAACTTGAGATACACTAAAAATCTTTATTAAAATTGTTAAATAAAATTTAATACTTGAAAAAATCTATACAGTAGAAAGAAGTATTACTATTATACCCAACAATCAATCAATAAATCAATCAATAAATCAATCAACCAACCAACCAACCAATCAATCAAATCATATATGCAGTATTCATCATAAAAATGGGAGGAGCAAGCATGGGAACACAAGACAATTCACGTGTTTAAAATGCTTCCATCTTTATTTTATTTTATTTTGTTTATTTTATTGTATTATTCTATTTACATTTTTTAAATACAATTTTAAGGTTGTCTTAGTTTAGCATATTGAAGTTTAAGGC
Organism: Sinocyclocheilus grahami; assembly: GCF_001515645.1. Lineage (NCBI taxonomy): Eukaryota > Metazoa > Chordata > Actinopteri > Cypriniformes > Cyprinidae > Sinocyclocheilus > Sinocyclocheilus grahami. The sequence continues at coordinate 1,039,402 of NW_015505218.1, read as the reverse complement.
AGTGAGATCATGATCTTTATTGAGGACACAAAAATCACAGAATACCAGGAATAACCCAAATACATTAAAAAGCAATTCTTTCACACAATGAATACACCTCTTGTATAATGAGACCATGTCAGAAATATGCAGGAAAAACAGGAATATCATAGAAAGGAAGACCAAAAGACCCTTATGACTGTGTGTCAAGATCAGTTATTGTCTTAAAATATTAGAACATTTGAACTTTTTATATGGCATGGCAAAGTAGTTCAGGTTGTAAAATGTTATATGGTACATAAGTGTAAACTTTTGTAAAAAAAAAAAAACTTTTGTAAAAAAAAAAGTAAACTTTTGTTGAAAATGGTATAAAACATTTTTGAAACCAACAAAAGAAGATTTTTGTGTTTTCCTTTGCATTATCTTGGACACTCTTATTCATCATTTGACTAATGGAACAGCATTTCGCTCTTACAGTGTTAGTTTTTCTGCTGTTTAATAATAATCTTACTCTTCCCTATTCTTCAATATGTAAGTTGTTGAAGTTTGGAATGACGTTTTGCAGCTTAGTTTAAACCAATGCTCATTTTGGACCTCAAAGGAAGTTCTGCGATTTAAAGTGTTTTCATAGTATATTCATTTCAGTAGATCCAGGATAAAATGATTCCTCATTTTATGACCCCTTGAAGACTCCAAGACTTTCAGAACAACTGTGGGAAAACACAGAATATAGATGAGGTTTTTAACATCCAGGAACTAGAGATCTTTGCAATGTCACACCACACTTCCACATTCCCATTTCAACTGGGCTCTGAATGTTGAGAATTCCTCTGTGCTCTGAGCCGTAATGATGGTGTAAGCTTTTTCCACAGTGACGTTCAAAGGAATGCCGCAACAGGAACCAAATTTAAGTGGTGACCACAGCTTGAAATATATCTCCTCTGCATGTCATTGTGGTATGGAATATGCTTGTGTAACAATTACTCAATTGAAGTTCTTTTGGTTAGAGATGCTGAAGCTAATGAGATCGTTTTATGTCAAACTGATGCATATATACACATTAGACCTAGAAATGTTGGGGTAGGTCTCAAAGGAGTAACGATTATAAAGCGTAAAACAATAGAGTCACGTTTAAATTGCACCCTACACAACCCAAGCACCACAAGAGTCTGTTGAAAGTTAAAAACTGAGCAGAAACACATAGAGCCCATCAAGGCTATGCCTCAAGGGAGCACTGTGAGGTCTGTAACCCAAGAATGCAGAGCAGTCAGGTGTGTGTGTGAAGTGTTGGCTTCTTGTTGAGGATGTGGTGGGTCATGGTACTCGTTTTTGAAATCCATTCCTCGAAAACGGTCTGGCTATCCATCGCAACATACTGGGTCAAAATGTGCTCGAAAACCTTTACTTTCTCTACTTGTAGGTTTTCCACGTCCACATGCTTCCCCATTGATAAACACTCCCCTACATTTCTAAAAACTAAATTTCTTTATGATCAAATTATTAGATTTGATATCTTATCCAGATTTGTCCGTAAGCCTCTGTCCAGCCTTACAACAGTGGCACTTTCCTCCAGCCCGTGAAGCCCCATGGCTTGCCATCCTGCGGTAGACTTTGCCCAGCCATCTAATGTCTAACTGTTCCACCAAAATAGTGCTGGTGGTTGGTTGGGGATCCTAAAACCTCTCTCATAACCGGGCTTCTTTTCCATCGACAGCGGAATGACAAAGTGACTACATAACCAACCCACAAACGAACAAGACATATTATGGTCTTACGCTACACAGACTCATCGGAAAAACATGTCTCTACCTACATTTCTGCAAAACTCAAAAAACGTACCTATACTTATAAAACCTATAGTTTCCAGTTGAAATGACCACTAGTGGCAATAAAAGTCAGACAACTGTTATTCCTTTTCACACAAATTATGATTTACAGGGCCAGAGTTTCAATTAAGAAAGCTTAATTTTCGCACAAATCCTTGCAGAATATTGTTATGACCTGAAAACAATTTTAACATGCCATAACATTTGAAAACTGATACTTTTGAACATTAGCGTGACATGAGGCTTTTTAACGCGGAAACCGCCGCAATACATACCTGTGCCAATGTAATAAAAATGTGGCTATGGTGTTTCAGTGCCAATCGCTGGACATTTCACTTTGAAACTACCGCGAAATGTGCAGTAAGGTGCATAAACGTCGCCACAAGCACGTTTTTTCAATGAGCCTGGGTTGGTCTTACCTCTATTCCCCTTTGTTTACAACCTGGGGCACAGCTGTATTCCACTGGGTCTCATGTCCCAGTTAAAGGGTGCAGCGACATCCCAGGTTGTAAACAAAAGAAACACTATTGATCTAATTGGCAAAAAGGTTTGATTCTTTTGGACAGTTCGCTCACTGTTCTATGCATTGAATATTGAGATATGGATGTTGCACTCAAAAGTGGAGGCAGACGAACATGAGCTTGCAGGGGTGGGGTTAAAACAGACTAAATGATTGGAGACGTCCTGCATGTGTCACCAAAGAGAAGTCTGTCATTTTCACCAAGTCAAAATGAACATATGCATAGATTAATAATTCTAAATAATACCTATAACATGTATTCAGAAAATAGATGGGGCAAATTTTCGGAGGCAGACGAACATGAGCTTGCAGGGGTGGGGTTAAAACAGACTAAATGATTGGAGACGTCCTGCATGTGTCACCAAAGAGAAGTCTGTCATTTTCACCAAGTCAAAATGAACATATGCATAGATTAATGATTCAAAATAATACCTATAACATGTATTCAGAAAATAGATGGGGCAAATTTTAATTTGATGCCTACTGTGATTAAAATCTCCACGAAAACTCACTTATAAATTATGGATACATTATTTATTCTGTAGGGTAATACGCCCATAAACTATGTTGAAAACACATTTACTGAATACATTCCTTTATGCACATTAAAGTCATGTGACTGAATAAAATTAAGAGCGTATCAATATCTTTGCATAGGATCTCAAATGTTGCTCTGGTCATTCTGAAATGCTGAAGTCAAAGATTGTCATCAAAATAATTAGCTACAATTACCTCCCAGAACTGTCTTAACATGCTTTCCCAAACATAAGGAATCTGCTGCTGATTGCTTGCAAACACACATTTCACGAGAGCATTTCGTCTGCACGCTCTAAGCCCCAAATCCTTTATTATACACAGTGGGGCCACAGTCGCTTCTCATGTGGCCTCACAACTTCCATTTCTGTCGATATTCTCCGCAGATTCTCTAAAGTGAACTATTTTGTTATTTTGAACACGTTGCATGAAAACGCATATTTCTTCGTAAATAATTTTTGCAAGTTAAATTCACAACTTGGATGGAAACCAGACTGTCAGTGGAAAAAGCATATGTCCATTTCCAAAGGATACCTGAGTATTACAGGTATGATTATCAATTGTGTGTAAACGGTCTACACTGGTCATTTCCTGTAACTTGGAGGAACCAGATTTCTCCATAACCTTGAACACTGACCTCTCTATATTCCAGAAATTAAGTTGAAATTCGCAAATCATTACGACCAAGAAGGCTAAAGTGTCTTAACAAAGCCATTTTTTGGAGCATCCATCCCTAATAACTAATTTCCACCCACACCAAAGCCCATCCTTTTTAACAAATCCAGTTTCTCCCCTGTCCATCCATCTATCATCTGGTTCTTTCCCTGCAAACACAGTCCACTTTCCTAACATCTCAAAAACCAGCCAAAACGATGTCCCCACGGTCATCTTTACTTTTCCCAACTGTATGTACAAAGTCCTTCACCAGATCTCCTGTGCCCTGAAGTTTGTGGGAGAAGCGTGTATGTGAGCCTCCCACCCCAGTGCATTAGTGAATCTACATTAATCTTGGTTGACAAGGGCCAGGAAGGGCCTCTGAGAGAGCCAGGACTGAGCGCACTCACACCGCCTGCTCAAATATTTATCCAGGATGTTTTTTTCACCAGGGAAAAAGAGGCATGTCGCAGGTTAACTAGATCAAGATGAAAAAAGTCATTCAGTGGGATGCAGAGGCTCATGGGACACACAGGGAAGAGCGCGCATCTCAGTGCAGACGTGGACAGGTGGGCAAACCCAGACCTGGTTGTGGATTCTCACCCAAGTGCACTAAAATACAACATTAGTATTAGCATGAATTGGCAGAATTGGCCATTTTCTTCTCACCGATACACATAATGTGCATTGCATTGTTTTTGTGTTATGAACCTGAATTAAAATATGACTGCATCTGTCGGCACATGCCAGACAAAGTGTACCCTAAAATAGCTATTTCCAGGAGAGCGGTGTTAAGCACTGTAATCATTCACCTGACTAAATGCACCAAGGGTGGATGAAAGCACAAGGATGTGGGCATCAAGTGGAAATACCAGATGATTGGCCCAAATTAGTGGGAGTGCATTAAGCGTGATTGCTAATTGTGCAGTGATTGTTGGAACTGTTTGATCCTGGTGGCCGACTGCATGCCTGGTGGGGTTTCCCTGCCAATGCCTGAAAGAGGTACAAAACAGCATGTGAATACACAAATCTTTGTGCAATTAGAACTTCCCTTCCCTTCTTATGAACATATGCTTCTTTTGTATCTACAAGAAGCTACAAGAAGCATCGCCACTGTAATTAGAATGCATGTGCACGCAAATATGCATGCATATCGTGTTTATTTGCGGGCTGTGTGTGGGATGCAGGAAGCCCCGGGGGCCCGGCCTCTCTCTGTTTGTTATAGAGTGAAGAGGAAACTGTTGGCGGTCTCTGTCCTCTAAAACCGGGATGGAGCCGCTGTGGAGCCGTTTTTTTTCTCTCAAGGAAGGATACTAGCTATAACGACTTGCCATGTGCAGTTAGAAATGCTTTTGCAAAGGTGACGTATACTACGCGACTAGCAACAAATGAAATTGTGACAATCATGAGTTTTCAGTTTCAGTTTGGTGGTCAAACAAACGTTTGAATTGATATTTTTCAGGAAAATCAGCTTATGAATATCTTATAACCAGTGTTGGGGGTAATGCATTACAAGTAACACGAGTTACATAATCAGATTACTTTTTTCAAGTAACAAGTAAAGTAACGCATTACTTTTAAATTTACAACAAAATATCTGAAACACTTTTTCAAATAAGCAATGCAGGTTACTTTGTTTTCCCATTTATTCACTGACACCTCTCCTGTCCATGTGTTAAGAGAAATTGGGAGTGAGGTGCAGAGGAACTTCCTTCAGCTTGAGGCTTATTAATTTCACTTTTGGTATGAAAGGGCCCTTATAATTGCCAAAAGTATAAAAAACAAATAAGCAAGCCCAGTTCAGGTGACAAAAAGTAACGCAAAAGTAGCATAACGCATTACTTTACATACAAAAATAACGCAATTAGTAACAATGCATTACTTTTAAAAGTAACTTTCCCCAACACTGCTTATGACTGTTTCTGCATATTAAGTTGGGACAGAATAAAATTTTAAGTGAGACAGTTCACCTTTAAATCTGGGGTCATTAATCTTGCAATATACTTTCAACATATTAACCAAATCTCCAAATCAGATCATCTCAGGCCTCTTTTCCTAGATGCAGCTCAGAGTGTTGCAAAAATACGAATGCATCTCGCTGCTCTCGTTTGCCTTGAGGTTTCCCCTCCATTTCCTTTTTGGTAATTTGACTTTTTCACCACATCCACTTGGGTTTCTCGCTGGTGTCTTGGCTCAGAATGGCCATGGCTTTTTCTGGAACTTTCTACCCCCTACTAAGTCTCTCTTGTGTGGTTTTCCTCCAAAGCACATGGCTTGCATCCCAGAGGGGGATGGAACAGCTTGTGGATCGGGGCAAACATGGTCGTGGTGGTCAAACAAACGTTTGAATTGATATTTTTCAGGAAAATCAGCTTATGAATATCTTATAACCAGTGTTGGGGGTAATGCATTACAAGTAACACGAGTTACATAATCAGATTACTTTTTTCAAGTAACAAGTAAAGTAACGCATTACTTTTAAATTTACAACAAAATATCTGAAACACTTTTTCAAATAAGCAATGCAGGTTACTTTGTTTTCCCATTTATTCACTGACACCTCTCCTGTCCATGTGTTAAGAGAAATTGGGAGTGAGGTGCAGAGGAACTTCCTTCAGCTTGAGGCTTATTAATTTAACTTTTGGTATGAAAGGGCCCTTATAATTGCCAAAAGTATAAAAAACAAATAAGCAAGCCCAGTTCAGGTGACAAAAAGTAACGCAAAAGTAGCATAACGCATTACTTTACATACAAAAATAACGCAATTAGTAACAATGCATTACTTTTAAAAGTAACTTTCCCCAACACTGCTTATGACTGTTTCTGCATATTAAGTTGGGACAGAATAAAATTTTAAGTGAGACAGTTCACCTTTAAATCTGGGGTCATTAATCTTGCAATATACTTTCAACATATTAACCAAATCTCCAAATCAGATCATCTCAGGCCTCTTTTCCTAGATGCAGCTCAGAGTGTTGCAAAAATACGAATGCATCTCGCTGCTCTCGTTTGCCTTGAGGTTTCCCCTCCATTTCCTTTTTGGTAATTTGACTTTTTCACCACATCCACTTGGGTTTCTCGCTGGTGTCTTGGCTCAGAACGGCCATGGCTTTTTCTGGAACTTTCTACCCCCTACTAAGTCTCTCTTGTGTGGTTTTCCTCCAAAGCACATGGCTTGTGTCCCAGAGGGGGATGGAACAGCTTGTGGATCGGGGCAAACATGGTCAGGCCAGCTAAGGCCTCTCTTGCAAGGACATAAACAAGAGCCCGAGGGACTTTTTCATTGAGCAATTTGTTCTATTTTCAAATCTTTTCCAAGATCTTCGATTTTGGAATGGAAGGAAAAGGAACAAAAAACTGGAAAGACATGTGGCCAAACAGGTCATCCGTCCTTCTTGACACTCTATCCTTCCACTGCGAGTCAAGTACAGGCCAGAACTTTTCCTCTGGCAATAGCTGTGCTTTCAGAGCCAACATGAGAAAAATAAGACCGTAAAACTCAAGTGTGTTAATGAATAATTTCCGCAGTCAAATGTTGTCCCTGTAGATTGTTTTACTTTACATGCCGCAAAATGCTGTCCACAGATCCGGGGTTGGAATCATGATCCAGCAACACAAAAAACCTGAAGTGGAGTTCAGCTGTGAGATTCAGAAATAGATGAGGCATAAAGCGTGGTTTTGCATCAGGGCTAAAATGTACTCTATATTTGGTTAAACGAATATTGGACACAAACCCACTCAAAACCTATGCCTCCTTCAGAAAACATGCTTGCATGCAATATAGGGCATGCAATAGTGTTAAAATTGCTCATGTAAAAAAGTAAATACTGTTAATCTGTAACTACTGTTGGAATATTTTACCTATAGTTCATAGGGGATTATCAAGAATAAATATACCACTTTGCATACTTCTTTAAAAGATATAAAAGTATTCAAAAGATATAAGCTACAATTTTATTCCATGGAATACAAAATATGTTTAGTAGAATGTCCGTGCTGCTCTTTTCCATACAACAAAAGCATTCTGTGATTAAAACAAGGGGCTTGTGAATGTACACAAACTTTATTGTGCAACAAACCATTTGGGAAAACTTACCTAACCCTAAATTTAATGCCCTCAAAGAAGTTTGTGATTATTTAGTAATTGCGTTGATGAAGACTGAGCCAAGACTTTGCTGCACTAATTTCATTAAACAGTGATGGCAGCATTCATCTGGAGTCTGGAGTGTTTTATTGCTACCACAAGAGAAGCCCAAAACATTCGCTATCTTGCTTTAGGTAACACAGTTTACTGCCTTTTAAAGCATCTATTTTCATCCTGGCCCGAACACCTCTGCCCTTCCCTGCCGCCTTACTACCGGGGCTGGAAGGAGCTCATTTAGCAGACAGCGGGACAGCTTGCACTCACAGAGTCTCAATAATGCCTCCACACTGGGCCATGGGCGACGGAGGAGGAGCAGACAGCGTCACTTAGCACTTTATGGATCATACTTCCTTCACACTAATGCTCAGATTTACTGGCCCCGGCTGAGCAGCGCATGAATTCAGGGAGCGCCAGTCTCTGGTGGCGGCTGCCCTCTATGACTTGCTGTCTCTTTATCATACCCCAGCACAAGGAGGTATTATAAAAAAACACAGGAGTGACCCCTGCTCCTAGGAAAGAGGAGGTAAAATTAACATAGGGAAATAATTAACCCAATCCAGGTCCAGGCAGGCTAGTTTACGGTCACCCAGTAAAAGACAGCGGGATGTCTGGTTCTAAAAAGTGTATGGGGTAATGTTGCACTTTTCTGTTTGCTGTTTTTCAAGGGTCAGTATTCATTGCAAAATTGGGTTAGCTACAGACAGCAAAACATGTCAAATAAACTAATTAATCACCACAATAAATCATGATATCAATAAGGCTGTTAATGAATCAAAATATTTAGCAAGTAATTAATTCCATACTTTTTTTTTTTTTTAAAGAAAACTAAATTCTCCTTTGTGTAATTAATTAATAATGATACTCGAGTGAAATTTTATTCAACACTGTTTTATTCAACAATTTATTTGTCTCACACAAACAAGTTTCTGTATTTGATTACAACACAATTTGTAACCAAGGAACTTTATAAAAAGTCCTGCAACAATTCAATAATAAACAAACTCCACACACATTATGGACTTATAATTGCATGTGTAAAAATGGCACTGGTCTGCACATGATGGTGCTTTGTTAGGTTATATTTTGCTTGAGCTTCTGCAGCAATTATCCGGTATAAAAATCATTGCCAAATAAATATGTGGATGATCCACTGTGGTGACTCCTAATGGGAGCAGCCAAAAGTAAGAGAGAGAGAGAGAGAGCTTCAACAACAGTTTAACCACACAAAGAATGCAAATGACTTTACTTTTATTAAATGTTCCATCTGGGTTTGATTTATTAATAAATTATCCATTAAAAGGGTATTTTGGTGCATCACTAGAGACTCTATGTAGCCTATACATTAGACATTTTGAGCTGCGGCTCTTATCGGTTTCAAAAGGTCTGTTCTGTTATCATGTCAAATTAGATAAATGCATTGACAGCATTAGGAGAATAAAAACTCCTATTTAATTAATCACATACATTAACGTTAACAGCCCTAGTTTATTAAATTAAACTCTCACACAATGAAGAAAAGCAAATGATCTGCGAGATTCTGACTTTGCTATCCCATGAGGCCATGGGAGAAGATTTGTGAATAGCAGTGAAGCGATGCAACTGACGCTGATAGCTCACATGGTAATGACAGATATAAGCAGATTACATTCATACTTCATAGAAGATACTTTTTAAACATTCACAAAGTAATTAATTATTCCTCTGATTTTTTGTGGTATGTTGATCAATGATCAATTTAAAGGGATAGTTCACCCAAAAATAAAAATTACCCCATGATTTACTCACCCTCAAGACATCCTAGGTGTTTGTTTTACTTCTGTTAGATCTTACTGCGGCATTTGATACAGTTGATCATAATATTCTTATTGATTGTCTTAGGGACCAGGTTGGCATTCAGGTCTTAGCCCTGAAATGGTTTTCTTCTTATTTAAAAGATAGGACATTTTCAGTCAGTTTAGGGAATTATTCTTCTACTGTTGCCCGTCTTGTGTGTGGGGTTCCTCAGGGTTCTATTTTGGGACAAATTTTATTTTCCCTTTACATGCTCCCTCTAGGTTCTATTTTTGAGAAATTTGGGATTCACTATCATTTGTATGCGGGTAATTCTCAAATTTATTTACCACTGAAACATGGGCATAAATGTGCCATTCAGTCCCTATATGAAATGAATGCTTGACTGAGGTTAAGTGTTGGTTGGCAAATAACTTTCTTCAGTTGAATGAGGATAAGACAGAGATGATTTTATTTGGTAATATTGTGGGGTGTGTAGAGGGTGTTTATGATTGCCTAGGGATGTTTCCTGGGGGAAAAAAAAAATTGTCTAGCGTGAGAAACCTTGGTGTCATTTTTGACTCTGACCTTAAATTTGGCAGATTAATGCTGTTGTTAAGAATAGTTTTTTTCCATCTTAGATCAATATCTAAATTGAAGTCTATACTCTCTTTTGAAGATATGGAGAAGAATGTTCATGCCTTTGTGCCATCCTGTTTGGATTATTGTAATGTGTTGTATCTGGGTGTGAGTCAGGCCTCTCTCTCTCATTTGCAGCTTGTTCAGAATTCAGCTGCCAGACTTTTAACAGGTACTAAGAAGAGAGAGCATATTACTCCTGCATTAATCGAATTGCATTGGTTACCCATACAATACAGAATTCATTACAAAGTGCAGTTGTATGTTTTTAAGGCTCTGCATGGCCTAGCGCCTGAGTAAGTTTCTGACTTAATCAGTGTCTGCCAATCTAGTAGATCTCTGCGCTCAAATGATCAGTTGCTCCTTATGGTTCTGCGTTCTCGTTTAAAATGTAATGGCGATCGGGCATTCTCTGTTGCAGCTCCAAGGCTCTGGAATGACCTCCCTCTGTCTGTTAAATCTTCTCCTGCTTTGGGTGTATTTCAGAGTGTGCTTAAAAAGTATTTGTTTTCATTAGCATTTGAAAATGCTTTGTAAGCTGTGTATTCTTTGTCTCCATTGATTTTATGTTTTCTATTCTTCTTTTATTTTTTTCTCTTTTATCCTTCTCTGTACAGCACTTTGGTTCCACTTGTGGTGTTGAAAGTGCTCTATAAATAAAGTTTGAGTTGAGTAGGTGTATATGACTTTATTCTTTCAGATGACTACAATCAGAGTTACATTAAAAAATGTCCTGGCTCATCCAAGCTTTATAATGGCAGTGAATGGTGGTCGAGATTTTGAAGCCTAAAAAAGCGCATTCATCCATCGTTAAAAAGTACTCCACACAGCTCCAAGTGGTTAATAAAGGCCTTCTGAAGAGAATCAATGCATTTGTGTAAGAATAATATCCATATTTAAAACTTTATAAACAATAACCTCTAGCTTCTGCTGTCTAAAGCGTGTTCACGAGAGAGTGGCGTCCAGCGGATGACGTATGACGTAGGCAAAGTGTAAGCTCCTGTGGGAATATGCTAGTCTCGCGAGAACCAAGTTTTGTTTACAGCAAAGGAAAACCAGTCTCTTCTTGGCTTATATTAAAATCTTCTGATATTTTCCTTTACAAATCCTCGTTTTGTACTTAGAATTCATGACTGGTGTTTTGTTTGGCTCTCTCCTCTACGGCAGAATAAGTACTAATAAACAGCCAATATGTTAATAATAGGCATGCAAATAAGCAATTGTTCACTATACTAAAGTATTACCTCACAAAGTTATTGAATGCATTTAGAAAACACAAGTCAAATACAATTGTATTCTTCGTTTATATATATGTTTTCGTCTCGGTCACTATGACTTCTTGTTGTATAGTTAAAAAAAAAAAAAAAAACGAGGGTGAGATAATATTGACAGAAGTCTCATCATTTGCTCGAACTACTTCTTTAATCACTAGCTGATCTGTGAAAGTGTTGTATTTTTGCCTTTGAGAGTCTGCATCTGACCTTGTTTTGCCATGAACACTCTTTCTGTATCAGCCCCTCATCTCTTGATTGAGTGATGCATCTAGCTATGAAGTAAGAAGATGGAGCAAAAAGACCAGAGAGAACGAAAAGCTTTTGATCCAGGAAATACCCCATCAGCTGGCAAAGTCACGGCTGACCGTACTGCATTTAACTATACAGTTTTCCACTGATTTAAGATCAAACTTTTACTACAGCAGGCTGATGTGAACCACTGAAACACAAATCACACTCCTAGATCAGAGATAGGGAAAGGTTGGGTGAGCAGAAAAGGCTGCATCCTGTGATCTTTCTGGAGTTTTTGTGATTGGTGAACCACATGGCAATGTGATGCAATTAAGTTCCATTCAGAGCAATCCTCCTCTAGCTGCAATTTATTCCACAGAGTTACAAACCTCTGGTGTTTTAATACCTGCTATTTTAAATACTGCTACAATTTGTAATAAAGTACTCATCACTGGAATTGTTTAAATTTAGGAGGTTCCTGCCAAGTAATCTTTTTTTAAGAATTTTGGCAAACAGTTTTGATGCTTTTCAGTCAATTAGTAATCTTAATTAAAGGCACAGTTCACCCAAAAATGAAAATTCCCCCATGATTTACTCACCCTCAAGCCATCCTAGTGTATTTGTCTTTCTTCTTTCAGATGAATACAATCGGAGTTATATTAAAAAGTGCTCTTCCAAGCTTTATATTGGTAGCAAATGGTGGTTGAGATTTTGAAGCCCAATAAAGTGCATCCATCCATCATAAAACATACTCCACATGGCTCCGGGGGGTTAATAAAGGCCTTCTGAAGAGAATCAATGCATTTGTGTAAGAATAATATCCATATTTAAAACTTTATAAACAATAACCTCTAGCTTCTGCTGTCTAAAGCGTGTTCACGAGAGAGTGGCGTCCAGCGGATGACGTATGACGTAGGCAAAGTGTAAGCTCCTGTGGGAATATGCTAGTCTCGCGAGAACCAAGTTTTGTTTACAGCAAAGGAAAACCAGTCTCTTCTTGGCTTATATTAAAATCTTCTGATATTTTCCTTTACAAATCCTCGTTTTGTAATTAGAATTCATGACTGGTGTTTTGTTTGGCTCTCTCCTCTACGTTCGTCACTTCTCACCAGAGCTTACGCTACGCCTACATCATCCGCTGGAACGCCACTCTCTCTTGAATGTGCTTACAACAGTTAGCGGAAGCTAGAGATTACAGTCTATAAAGTTTTAAATATGGATATTTTCTTACACAACTGCATCGCTTCGCTTCAGCCCCTGAAGCCATGTGGAGCACTTTTCATGATGGATGGATGCACTTCTTTGGACTTCAAAACCTCGACCCCCATTTTCTGCCATTATAAAGCTTGGAAGAGCAAGGACATTTTTAAATATAACTCCAATTGTATTCATCTGAAAGTCATATACACCTAGGATGGCTTAATCATGGGGTAATTTTCATTTTTGGGTGAACTATCCCTTTAAGGCGGCTGCTTTAGTTATAGATTTTGGTTTAGATTTAAGTGACTGAGGCATCTGATGGGATGCAAATAGAAGAAAATAAGTACTTTTTAAATATTTTGACCACCCACATGTTAAAAAACCTGCAATCTCTGTTTTTAGGGTTAAGAAAGTGATATTTTCCAAAGCCCCCTCCTGACCCAGCTTGAGTACCTGCTGGTTTATTCCACTGTGGTGAATCTCTCGGAATGAACATGATGATAAAATGACGTCAGGCTGCTGCTTCGACTCTCAGACAGAATTCCTCACTGATGTGCTGTGCCAGGCTTAGAGAGTATAACATTCTTCCTGCAGAATAAATAACGTGTTAGCTGACGAGCGGCGGGAGACAAACGAATGGTTCTCGCCGAAGATGAGGTCAACGTGACGCGCACCACTCCTCCAGAGCTTGGTTCCGTGTGCTCAGCCACGTAGATAAATTATCTGTTTGTTTTTGTTAACTTGACAGCAGGAAAGAGTTGGGATTACCAAGTGCAGGGCTCGAAAGCAGCAAGCCTCAAAATGGTTGTGCAACCAGGCAAGTGCTACGACACACACACACACACACACACACCACTCCCTGAAATGTGACCATGCTGTTGTAGATGTATGGACAACAGTTTATGTAATAGCCCATTTAGCTGTAGCCCAATTGCCTGACCTAAATATTTTAGTTGACAAAGTACAACATATTTGGAATTTCAGTGAGCACATGTGTCTTTTTACAGGATTTAATACCTAGTGGCTTTCAAAAGCATTTTCTCAAGTTGCATTCTGTCATTTGAATAAATATATAACTAAATAAGAGAAAAAAATAAACTCTAATATTTGCATAAATCACCATGTTTTGTGGTAAATCACCACCTTTTGAGGGACGTACCGATTTTGTATATTGCTCAGGTGTAATTTCGGCCCATGACTCCAGGCAGATGCTGTCCAGTTGTTTAGTTTTCTTTGATGATGCTTGAGTACTGCGGTTTTCAAATAGTTCTGCAGATTCTCAGTTGGATCAAGATCTGAGCTTTGACTGGACCAGTGTAGGACACTCAACTTGTTGTTCTTGAACCACTCCAGTGTGTTTGAGATTGTTTTGCTGAAAGATAAACCGTCTCCTTTGAGCAGTTCCAATCTTGCAGCCGTTCCATTCTTCCTTCTGTTTTAACACAATGCTCAGTCCCGGCTGATGAAAAGCAGTCCCACAGCATGACGCTCACATGAACTCACTATAGCTGTTGTTTACTGAGAAGTGAACATTGTTAGATGTTGTATCGACCTTTGTAAATATATATCTTGGTCACATTTGACCACAAAATCTGTCTACATTGTAATCTTGTCTACATTGGGACTGGGTCAACATAACAATTATTCTGAAAGGCAGGCACATTTCCAAATGGTTATTTTAAATAATAGAATAAACTGTGCCACACACCCATATGGGTCATTTTTATGAAGTACTATTGATGTGGTTGACTGGCGCACCCTTAATCTGCAGTCATTTACTGCACTCATTAGCACCTTCAAAGTGATTTTTATTTTTTTTTCTCTTGGGACTTTCCTTTTTGGAAGGAGTACAAAATTAAATTTTCCAAATTTTAACACTTTTTTTTTTTTATATAGCTTTTTCTTTTCTTGTTTTAAGGAAAAACTAACAAAACCCTGATACAGTTTTCAGGAAACAATACTTAATATCAGAAGCAATTTTGCTTCTCAAGTAAATTTCTCTTGGGACTTTCCTTTTTGAAAGGAGTGCAAAATTAAATTTTGTACGCACTAATCCACAAATTACTTAAGTTATTCGGTTTATAAACGTGCCTGACACTCCCTCTGATGCGAAATAAACCAATATCCCGAGTTATTCAGTTACTCCTAACAGTACATTGACTGAACTGCTAAAAGAGAACCGATGATGGGATGTGCACAAGCAGAGCAGCTGGACTGAGTTTCGTCCTGCTGGGAGATGGCATCACAGTATGGTGAGGGGCGTAACATTTCCGTCACACGCTTGAGGTATTTGGCCAATCACAACGCACTGGATAGCTGGCCAATCAGAGCACACCGATGAGCTTTAAAAATCGACACGTTTCAGAAAGGCGGGGCATAGAGGAGAAACAATAATGTACAGTATGTGGAAAATAATGTTTTTTTTTTACCTTAAACCGCATAAACACATTGCATTACACTAAATGCACAACAATGTTCTTTTTAGCAGCATTATATGACCCCTTTAACACTTTTTATAGATTTATTAAAGAAGTTAAAAGGCCAAGAAAAACAAAACAAAAACAAAAACAAGAAAAATAGCTGCCAATGAGGTTAAAATAATAATCATGTTTTCCATTTGAATTAAGATTATGGGTGATATTTTTTTCTTGTTTTAAGGAAAAACTTACAAAATCTTGATGCATTTTTTCAGGAAACAATACTTAATATCATAAGTCATTTTGCTTCTCAAATAAATTTATCTTGATTCAAGAATGTTTATATATTTATACTAGAAAACAACAAAAATACCTAGTAAGAAAGTGATTTTTGCATGTGTGCTTATATTGCCACTGTAAATAATTTGCCTAGTAAAATAAGATGACAGTATTTGTATCCGATAGCAGAGGAACATCTGATCAAATGTTGCAATAGCCTATATCCTGCAGCACACATGCTAACATCTTCACCAGGTATAAGTTCTGCTATTTTATTTGCACTGAGCAGACACACTCAGCCTTGTGCTGAAATGTCCTCCCAGAGATTTATTGACCCAGAGGCCCTGTTCAGCACTAGAGAAACCCGCCAGGCAAGCCAAAGGAGGAGGAGGACACTTACAGTGCGATGAGGAGCACAAGGAACACAGCTGGTCCTGCTCATGAGCGAAGAATTTCCAAGAAGAATTCATTTTTATCAAGCAGGCTCATCCATTAGGATGAAATATTACCAAGCATCACTTCACGCTGAAAGTACGAGTTCATATGTATCAGCTCATAATGGAGAGGCACAGCTAGAAGGTTAAAGATACATGTTAGTGAGTAGCTAAGTAGCTGCCACTGTTCAGTTGTAAACAAAGCGCAGATCTGCCTGGAAACGTCTGGACAAAATCCAGTGAATCACTAACACGTTTCACAAAAGTTCACAGTAAAGGTGCAGTCACATTTACCATTGCTCAGTCATTCTAATAGGAATTTGTGCAATTGGAAGTTTTGCGCCAGGGCAAAAAAAAAAGATCCTCACAGAGATTTCGCTCATGTTTAAGTTGGTCATGCGAATTCGCAAGCTGTTTAGTTTGAAAAGAACTTCAGGGTGAGCAGTGCTTCTATGCTACTGACAATAGTGATGAGTCAATCATGAACGAATCATTCATTTTGAATGAATCCTTTATGTGACTCGGGAGTAACGAGTTGTATCAAGAGGATGATTTGTACATATTTTTATGACCGCACATGCACACCATCCTTTCATTCATGAACAAAATGACTCGGGAGGTGAACTAATCGATTATATTTCCTGTACATATGACTCAACGGTACAAAATTCTGGTACAGGAAACGGAATTGATTAGTTCACCTGGTCCGAGTCATTCATTTTTTCGTCACATGACAGCCAGGGCTCACAAAATTAAAAAATCCCTGGTAGCCACTTCGGGCAGGCATTCTTCAGATTTTGGTAGCCCAAAATTGAATTTAACTAGCCCGAATAAAAGGTATTGTATTTTTCTTCAAATAACAAGTCACGAGAGTAGAGTAGGGGTGCAACGGATCTGAGTCAATCATGAACGAATCATTCATTTTGAATGAATCCTTTATGTGACTCGGGAGTAACGAGTTGTATCAAGAGGATGATTTGTACATATTTTTATGACCGCACATGCACACCATCCTTTCATTCATGAACAAAATGACTCGGGAGGTGAACTAATCGATTATATTTCCTGTACATATGACTCAACGGTACAAAATTCTGGTACAGGAAACGGAATTGATTAGTTCACCTGGTCCGAGTCATTAATTTTTTCGTCACATGACAGCCAGGGCTCACAAAATTAAAAAATCCCTGGTAGCCACTTCGGGCAGGCATTCTTCAGATTTTGGTAGCCCAAAATTGAATTTAACTAGCCCGAATAAAAGGTATTGTATTTTTCTTCAAATAACAAGTCACGAGAGTAGAGTAGGGGTGCAACGGATTACATGATGAGCAAAAAAAGTATGGTTCTTTATTACTTAACACTTATTATTTAAAGAACAATTTACTACTTCGATACCACAGCAAAAACTAGTAGCATATAGGGATGTAACGATTCACTCAACTCACGATGTGAAATGATTCACGATACTGATTTCACAATACAATTTTCTCACAATTTCTTTTTTTAACAAAATGAGATTTAAGACAGATTTTAAAAAAGGTGTCCTTTTGTTATTTCTCAGAGCAAAAGGCTGCACATTACTTTGTGAAATAGAAAATGTCAAACAATATACTAACTTGAAATTTTAAAACAAATCCCAAATCAAAAATACAAATACAAGAAATTTCTCCATGCAAGTAAACTAAGGTTTTGCCTGTGTATTTGAATCACGATCCAAACAAAGATGCTGCACACGTTATTTAGATTGTAAAATTTTGAAACTTGAAACAAAAACAAAATAGTCTGACTTTAGCTTTGTGATACTACATAAAAAATCTGAATGAACAAAAACAGCAGACGGGCTGAATGAGATGCAAATGTCACTCTCTGACAGTAGGTGGCGCTTACACAGCAGGCCCCTTTAAGACCGAATGCACGGATCCAATATAATGGTGCACGTGCAATTTCTTTCTCCACTGTTTACATTCAAGACATGAAAATACTTGCCGAGATAGTTATTTTCAGATAATTTTGCGTGTATGTGTCCGTTCAAGCGAAAGAGGAATCAATTCTGTGTTCGTGCTCTGCCTGAAATGCCGCTCTGTATGTGCGCGCGAGCACCGAACTGAATTCTTCATGCGCATTAATGGTTTTCACCCCTACGAGCGAGTGAACAATGCGAATCAAGGAAGGGATTTTATATCACTATTCAAGATAGCCCGTCGGGCAGGGCAGTGATACATTTTGGTAGCCCGACTGGAAAACACAATAGCCCCCGGAAGTCGGGCTAGCGATTTTGCAAGCCTAGGCTATGTACACAATATAAATGATTAGCAATAATTTCCTGTGCAGTTATATAAGAACAAAGGACTCGGACCGGTGAAACAATCATTTCTTGTGTACAGCAAAATCAAGTACTTGAGTAAAAGTACAGATACCCTAATAAAATATTACTCCCATAAATCTATGAAGTATTCCTTTTGAGTTTTACGCGAGTAAAATCAGTGTACTTAAGTTATTAATGTACTTAAGTATTAAAAGTGAAAATTACTGATCGATAAATATACCTTTATATTTAATAATTTTATATGATCCTACTGCTCAAAATATCTGGGGGAGGGGGGTTTGTCATACAATATCATACACTTTTTTTGCCTCCAATTCATGAATTAATTGTTTAGCGCGATTATGCAAACCGATTTAACAGGTTCATTGAATAGAATCAGCTCGTTCACGAATCGCAGCTCGGAGTGAATGACGATTTCTCCAATTCAAAATAACGAGGAACGACATGTTTTTAAGGAATGTAGTGGAGTGAAAAGTATGATATTATGCTTTGGAATGTAGTGTAAAAGTAAAGGTCTCTCAAAATAAAAATACTCCGACAAAGTACAGATACTTGAAAAGTACACTCCGCCACTGGTTTCCAGTAAAAACAAGATGCCATTTTCTTTTGAAGAGAAATCAGTTTTAACACATTTTGATGGACACGTCTACATTGTTGCTCATGTTGCCAGAAACTGGCATTTTTATTATAACAATAACAACTCTTTTATTGCTACATTGTGTCATTAGCTATGTTTCCATCGTGCGCAAAACTGGATAAAACATTTTTGGTAACATTCCTGCCACAGCCGAACATAACTAAAGACTTCTGTTCACTTTGTCACGGCAAATCGCTTTCAGTGTGAACACCTCATAACGCATTGGAAGGAAGCCGAGGTTTAGTTTACTGGGGTTCCCTGTACAAGGTGCTGATGACCAGTCAAGCAGAAAAGACCCCCCAGTTAAGCTATGAACATACTGTGACCTCTGACCTCCCACCTCTGACCTGATAAAATGGAGTCTTAATGGAGGCCAGACACCAACGCAGGGCGACGGTGTGGCCCATGGGCGTCTTTCGATTTCAATCACCCACTGAAGAGGCCCAATGAAGAGGAGGAGGACAGGAGAGGAAGTTTATACAGCCAAATTTTGGAGGGCCGCAGGAGCGTTGCTATTTATAAAACTAGCAATCCTTTGCTAAAATTAATAAATATGCACAATTGAAGGCATCCTGTTATTTTGTGGCCAGGACTGAGGAAGTTATTTTGTGGTACACTGATAATTTTGGTTAGGACACCAGGCTATAAATACTGTCAGCACCGCTCCCTCCCAAACTCCAAATGAAAATCTGGTGTTTAGGAAAACAACTGCAGGGGGAAAAAAGAGAGAGAAAAAAAGATGGAGGTGGAACATTTTTGAAGCAGGAGATTTGAGGGAAGACTCTTGTGTTTGAGCACAGTTTACAGACTGTCCATAACCCCGTAGTCAGAGTCACAGATGATTGCAAAGGGAATTTTGGAAAACCGATACGGTCACAATGTAAATACTGTGATTGAAATGCTTTCCAACATACACTAACACAGTATTCAAAGCAGCAACAGGAAATTGGTCTGTCCACAGTAAATGTGAAACTGGTGCAGAGCATGACAAGATTCTATCCAGCAAGAGGGTTTTTTTTAAATGCTGTTTAAAAAAAAAATATATATATACTTCTGGTCCTCTGATTGGACAAGCAGCATTCCAAGATGCTGATATATGTGACATGCTTGAATTGTGTTATGTTATATTTGATAAAACAAAGTCTCAGCTTTCAAATTATAAAATTTTCTCATGAAATACAATAAACATTTTAGGAGCCTTGTTGCACATGTTACGTGTACTTATAGTTATAACAATAAATTATGAAAAATTACATGCAACTAACCCTACCCATATAGTAAATGCATGCTGTTAATTAATATTTCTCAGTATGTAATTGTACAACTACATCGTACAACTATCACAAGGACACCTAAAAATAAAGTGTAATCAAACATTTTGACATGAAAACAATGTCAGGGAGTGTGAGCAAAAGTCTCTCTCACTCTCTCTCTTGGATCATATTTACAAAGGGGTATGAATAATGTTAGTTTGAGCACTGAATTTATTTATTTACTGCTAGTTATAGCACAAAAATATCACTAAAACAGCTTGTGAACAACATTTACCTCAGGAGAGTCCTTTAATGTTGGATAGTAAAAAAAAATGTTTAAGGTGAGCCAATAACTAAAATGGTAAATATATGCATATGACCTATATTATAAATGTGGTACATATTTACTTAATCTGTTATAAATGTCTTAATTATTAAATTAATGTTTTAGTAAATCTAAGTTTGTCAGGAAATGATCTTCCCTAGTAAAAGAGTAATATATTTAAAATACATTTACTAAGTATAGTTCAAATCTATTAACATATTTCCTGACATATCGCTTGGGACTTATTGATATAAAATATTATAATTCAACTTTATTTGGAGTACTACTTGTGCACAATGCACATTTCTTAATATTGAGCCTAAAATGTGTTTTAATGTCACTATTGATGAGGATCGTATGTTCTTTGAATAATATCAGCCTTTAGATGCAATATATTCAAAATGTACTTGCAATAATTCCACTTTAGCACATTTAAATACACTTCAGTATATTTTTAGTTAGACTTCAGTACTACTTATGCACAATTAAAGTGCATTAAGTAAAATTAGTTAGTTCTAATTTAGCAGACTTTAAGTATACCAGTTTAGTACACCAAAAGTACAAATGCAGGGTATTTTTATTAAGTACATAAATATGTAAATGTATTTGTAGTATATTTTGCATGAAATAAATGTATTTTAAATACATTTTAGTATATATATTTTCACTACAGGCCATTTTCCCAATAGCAAGTTATTATAACAGCTAACATTTAAATGGATATGTAAATATGGGACCAGCTAAAAGTATAAAACATAATAATTATATCAAGCAGTGATTTTTTTTTTCAGTGCATAAAAAATAAATATGAGATTCTCAGTTTTTGTCTGTCTGTGCTAGGTCATTCCCAACCAAGCAACTGACCAAATGTTTTGGGAGGCTTTGGGCAACTTTGCAAAGAAGCCATGCAAAGCAATACTGCTGCAATGCTGGCCTGCTTTGTTCTGACAGCAGGAGCACAGGAGTGGCTGTTGAAATGAGCTCTTTTTTGCTGGGCTTGTTTGTTATTTGATGTAGCTCAGCCTACAGTCTTGTCAGTTGACCATAACTCAAGTGAACGTTGCTGGGGCACTCCAGTCAATTATATAGAGGCAGCAGACAGGGTTAGTTAGTGTTGGATAGGTGGGAGAAACTTGGGGTCAAGCCCCAATCAACACTTCCCCCCTACTGGTCTGTCAAGTGCCATTTTCTACTGACGCCAATGCCGTAAAACTCAGCCGAAGTTTAGGACACACAAAATGGCTTTTATGACTTAACAGAAATTGTTTTACAATAACACTCAGCACTCAACATAATGACATTCCCAGCTTCTGAGATTTTCAGGGGTGTGTGTGTGTGTGTGTGTGTGTGTGTGTGTGTTCTGGTATTCATATGTTACAGGGACCGAATGTCCCTACAAGAATAGTAATACCAGTAAATTTTGACCTTGTGGGGACATTTTTGTTTTTGGTCCCCACGAGTAAACAAGCTTATAAATAACATAGAATGAAGTTTTTTTTTTTTTTTGATCTAAAGGGGTAGGTTTAGGGTAAGGGGATATAAAATTCAGTTTGTACAGTATAAAAACCATTACACCTTTGAAATGTCCCCATAAAACTGAATGTGTGTGTGTGTGAACTAGGTATTTATGCAGTTCTTGACAAATGAAGATGACGAATAGTGAAAGCAAACAGAGTGAATCCATGACAGTGTTGGTATAAGCCATAAATTCAATTAATACTAAATAATTAATAAAATAATACTACATTTTCAGTTGTTGTGCATTTGTTTTTATATGCATTTTAAGAAATGTTTAGTTGCATGTAAGAAGTTAAAAAGTATGATGCAAGTTGTTTTTTTATGTGGTGCTCACATCTCTCCCAGGATTCGCTAGTCCAGGAACATGTTTATGTGACCGAATGGCCCTCATGTGACAGATAAGGGCAGGCAGGGTAAACAGGAGCTAAGATAGCATGCTGATAGAGTGTTCCTGTACTTCCGGTGCTGCATATTTGCCCTCTGATCAAGTGGGCAGTGAGTTGTATGAGTGTGTGGAACCAAGACTAGCAGACTTGTGTCATCTGTGCGAGGCTTCTCACCTGATAAACCACAGCACAAACACTGTCAGATTCCAGGGCTGTGAACCATACAGAACTGAACTGTTAAATACAAAATTCACTTCCTGAATGATTTCTGTCTTTCCGGTTTAAATTCGAATTCAAAATAGTGTAACTCACGTGGCCAATTTGATTCAAATTCCGTCTTAGAATTTGAAAAACTGCCATTTCCCAAATCCTGAAAAAGAGTCCAACTGCGACATTCCCTTTCCTCTACTCCTAAATGTGTGTTCTGGACAGTAATGTTTCCACATCCAGCTGGGTCATCAATCAAGCTAAAGAACAACAGTGCAAACTGATCTCAGATCTGCTATTTCACCATCAAAAGCTGTAATTATGTGCCTCAGGTTAAACTGTGGACTACAATCCTGACACTCCACCTGAACAAGCAGCAATAAACACCACAGCAACCGGATGTGGACCTTTAGGGCATGGGTGAGGGGAAATAGACGGTGAGAAAGAGCGAGAGAAAGGCGGTGACAAATAGTTGTCACATTCAATAGCCAAACTATTGTAGTAAAAAAAGCAGCAGAGTGACCATACCACTCAAACCTGAGTTCAGTACATCAACTCAAACTTGAAGCAGGACAAAAAAAGAAAATAACAGAAAATCATTTATTTATTTGTTTGTTTGCCCAGCCCGATGTTAAAAAGAAAATTTTATTCAAAATGCAAGTTAACGAGATGGGATGATAACTGGGTGCCACTGCTAAATAAAAGGCATAATGTAAGGTCGTGAAACGTACTATACTACTATTTGAAAATGTGATCATTGCATAATGTGTACCAGTTCAAAAAGTATTTTAAAAAGTTGAAAATCAAACTGCAACATAATGAAAGTATCATACCCAATAAACAATTTCATGACAAAACATTTCCCATGCCCTTCACGTCTGTGTATTGACAGCAAAGGTTTCTCACTGAATGCAATAGAGTACATTGCACACTGAAAAATTATGCTAAAGGGAGTGAGAATGTGTTGTAATTTTTATCCAGTCTGCTACTTCCAAAGAACTGCTGGTTTGACATATTGTTGGCATCGCTTTCAGGTAAAGGGGGTTTAATTTGGCCCTTAAAGGGATCATATGATGTTGCTAAAAAGAACATTATTTTGTGTATTTGGTGTAATAAAATGTGTTTATGCGGTTTAAGGTTCAAAAAACACATTATTTTCCACATACTGTACATTATTGTTTCTCCTCTATGCCCCGCCTTTCTGAAACACGTAGATTTTTTACAAAACTCAGCGGTCTGAAAAAGCGAGGTGTGCTCTGATTGGCCAGCTATCCAGTGCATTGTGATTGGCCGAATACCTCAAGCGTGTGACGGAAATGTTACGTCCCTTACCATACTGTGATGCCCTGTCAAGCCGGAGCGTAACACCATGTCTGCATTTGTGATGCAAATCTTTTCACATAGTGACGTAGACATGTGGGGGCGTGTTAGAACGAGCCGTTTTAGGTAGGCGTGGTTGACTCTTAACTTTTATAAAGAATATCTCTTTGGATTTGAGACTTTAGTCTTTGCAACTTTACAGATCTTCTTTATGCACCAAGAGCTTGTAACACTTCAAAGAGAAAGGAACCATTGAAATCACATCATATGACCCCTTTAAACCTACCAGCACCTCCATCACCAAGGTTCTCCTTTTCTTTTCTTTTCATCCTATCCAGCCTCGGTGGAGTGTGACAGTCAAGGCGTGAAGATGGAGTTCAAAACAACAACATACCTTCAGAGTCAAGAAACAAGAGAGGACACCTTTGTGTCCCACAGCCCTCATAGAGCCGAGCTGAGCTGCCCCTGGGAGTTCACAAAGACTTGTTTACCTTTGGAGAGCAAGTGCAAAGATTATGAAGATCTTAGATATATCTCTGAGGATAATGTGAAATAAAATGATGTAAAAAAGAAAAAAAAAAACCTGACTGTAGTGTTTTACTGTAAAACAAGAATGCTTCCTCTGGTAACATCTTACTGGAATAGTTTTATTCAAGTAAAAAAAAATAAAAAAAGAATATGAATAAATTATCCAACTACATTATACCACCCCAACAACAGTATCAGGAATACCTGCTCCTTAAGGTAACAACTGCACATTTTTATTTTTTTTAATGTAGAAAACTTTATTCGGTTCTGTCAAATGTTGGTTCTGTTGTGATAAATGTGATCTAGTTCTATTTTACTGCGCATTTTTATTGTATGGTCACATGTAAAAGCTGTTTTCTTTTCTTCTTTCTGCAGCATGTTTACGATAGAGCCTTGAGGTCCTGCTAGAAGCACAGCTGAGCCGAATGGAAGGGTGGCGGATCAGTGTGGGAAATTGAGAATGTGCGGTATGCCAGATTAGAGGAAATCTGCTGGTCGTTCTGATGAGCCCTGTTAGAGCTCTGCTTGGAAAGAAACAAGGAACTCTGCATGAGCAACTTTCAACATGCTCGGAAGTTTGTTTTGAGACGGGTAATGCAAAAAATATTGTGCCCCTACTTCACTGATGTGTAGGTTCACCATCTAAAGTAAGATTACAACGCTTTGTGTTGTATGAATGCCTGTGCTGTTGTCCTTAGTACTCAACACACTTCTTGAAAAGCCCTTCTTTTATGTAGTATTGCTGTTAAAATCCACCTCAGACTGTTAATCATCACTATTTTGCTGTGCTGTATTCAGACTCGACTCTAGCATGGCCCATTGCACATGTAAGCCCACTCCACACACACAACACAAAGTCACCAGGAAGTGCCAACAATACAGACAAGGCTGAAGGGGTTAAATGCCTCATTCATTCTTGCTCAAGGAAAAGGAGAGTGAAGAAAAGGAGGGGCGGAGGGAAGGGGGAAAAAAAGAAAAGACAAAGAAGCAGGCACAGCCCAGCCCCCTGCCACATTCCCCGACAAGAATCGAGCCAGCGGAAGGAGCCATTTCTGCAGGAAGCCACGGCGGCTCAGGAGAGCCTCTTAAACCCATTACGGTGGCGAGAGCCAGCACGCTTGACTAGAGGATTTCAAAGCAGGAAGGAGCCACAGCCATGCCCACTCAGTCCAAAGAAAGAGAGGGAGAGAATGTTAGAGAGGGCTGAACTGATTAAAGAATGAGTATAACCACCAGCAGCAGATTTCTTTACACCTGACTCCACCAAGAACGGGTTCCACCAAACAAGCTCAGGTAGTTACTAATGACACAATTCAGCCAATCTTTGAAGGCAACGGCCCCATTTGTCTTCAACGAGAAGCACACCAGAGCTTTTTGAATGTTGTGGCACTCAAAAGAGAACCACAAAAAGATTGCCTGTGTCAACTCAGACCAGTTTCCAAAAACACTCAATGCAGGTGATGGTCATCTCTCAGCAGTTCATCAACCCCATTTTCATAAGGATTGGAATAACTGCTGGAGCATCTGCACTGATTGGGAATCAGGGAACAGGCAAGAATTCAACCACTGCACCCCAATGCTCATCCCCCAACAAAGGTGTCCTCTCGGGGGTGGTACGGACATTGACACGAGCTAGTCTTAATGGACTCTAAGCAGGAGCCATTCTGAGTAGGTGTAAGGGAGAAATAGAGGGAAAGAGAGACTGAGGGCAAGTGGTTAAAATGGAAGGAAAAAAGCACAAGCTGAATGCAAGAATGAGCACTGCAACTGTAAAAGGAATTGGAAGGAGTCCAACTCATGCATTTTTTGTCTATTACTACAGCTGTTACACTCTGTTAACACTGTCAAGTTCAGGAGAAAATGTGTACATCCAACGTGCTGGGGTAATCGTATTTGTATGTCCGACTATTGCCCACGCACTCCAAAGTGTCGAACACGCCAATCTCCACGCTACAATCTCAGGAGTTCACTAGCTGCGCTTGCCAAAAATAGGACAACATAGCTACACACAAAGTCCTCCACCCCCTTTCATGTTTTCTGAGCGGTTACCTTGTGATTGGCCTTTATTTTCAACCATTACAGTCCATTTTAAATTGAGCTTAAAAGCTTAAGAGCATTATTACCGCTCCCATTTACAAACTCTTTTCCCAAATGAAGCATAGGAAGGAAGACCTGCAGGTGTGAACAGTGCAATCAAGTTGGTGCAGCCATAAGCCTTAAGGGCACACCCCTTGACTCAAATACCTTTAAGAAGGTCAAAGGAATAAAAGGCCATCCACGTCACATAGACTCCCAAAACTCAAGACTTCTAGAGCTGATGACATTTTAGCAAGCTGGCTAACTACAATTACCACCACCTCTCTTTCTCACTTCCCCCTTCCTCTCCTCCTCCACTCCCCTGTTCCCCTACTCCGCCTTCAGCACCTGCGTCCCTCCGGAGGGGGAGGTTTTGGAGAGGAAGCCCTGCAGGCGTCTTACAGATGGTTTCCAAATTACCCCTTCATTACCCCCCCCCCACCTCCACTGCTCTCTCCGCATCCCCCCTTCCGTTTCTCAGTACACCCCCACACCACCTCCTCCACCCCAGCCACCACACCTCACGTTAAGGAATAGAGCCATGTCTGCACAGCAATTTACCCTTTAAGTGAAAAAGGGAATGTCTTTGGGCCACCAGGTCAAGTGCTGAGTATTAGTAATTCCTTTCAGTCACTTTTGTCATTATGAATATATCTATAATTTTCCAGACACAAGCTGAGGAAAATTTATTTGCAGCCCTGTTGGCCAAATTCTAAAGTGTCACATATTCTTCATAATAGGAATCAATTGTGAGTTGAGTCTCCATGTGGAGCACTATTTTGGTTGCATATGTTGCTTTGCTTGTTGAATGCAAGTTTGTTCCCTGTGTTAACGTATTTTCTATAGCAGTGGTTCCCAACCATGTTCCTTGAGTACCCCAACTCTGCACATTTTGCATGTCTTCTTTGTTTGACACACTCATTTCAGGTCTTGGAAGTCTCTATGGCCACATTTACATATTTTCAAGTGATCCAATTCCAATTTTTTCCTACCATGTGGCACAGATTGGATATGACCAATGAACGTGTCAACAGGACAAAAGCACATGGATTCCGATATTCTCAGACTGGTTCCAGGCCTCATTCATATGTGAAAATAAATCTGATATGAATCTGATGCGTGTATTTGCATCTGCCATGTAAGCGGACAGATCGGATATTCACCTGTCAATTCGAGTCATACATCATTGAAGAAACGACGGTGGCGACTGACATTGACTCATGTGACGCTTTTCCAAGCAGTGTTGCCAAGTTTGCAGTTTTCCCATGGAGTTAGGCTACTTTTACACTGTTGCCACTAGGGATGCACCGAATATTCGGCAACCGAAATTATTCGTCCGAAAATAGCAAAAAAAAGCTCTTTCGGTGGCCGAATAAGTGAAAAGACCGAATAAATTGTACCGAACAATGATATGAAGCAATCAAATAGCAACCAGGGCAGAGTGAGAGGCGTGCACTCTTTATTATGCAGCACACACGTCAGCAGTTTGGAGGCATTTAAACTGTCGGAGAAAGACGCAAAAATCATTACAAGCACCGACAGTGAGAGACTGTTTAAGACTGAATTGCATGTCTTCAATGAGAAGAGGAAGGGGTGATTGTTGCTGGTTACTGTATGATGATTGAAATCGCGAAATGGCCTTAAACAATTAGTAAATAAACTGCAGAACGTTATGTTTTCTAATACACGCACGCATTGCATGTATTCTGACAGCGCTGCAAGGACTCGCAGCAGATCTGCTTGTTAACAGGTTCAAAGTCCAAAGCTCGAGGAAAATCTGCGCTGATACAGTCGTCAGTTGCTCAGTCAAATTTTTATGAATTTTTACAAGGCATGTGACAATGCGATACGAATGACGTATTCGTAATGAGACTCATTTATAAATCTGTTGTCAACAAAAATAAGCATTGAGGTCTTCCTGCGCGTTTCCGCCAAAATAAAAGTTGAGAAAAAGCAAGAACTCTTTATCAACATTCATAAATGTTAGTATTGTAATTTTACTGTTGTTCTGTAAAATAAAATAAAAAGTAAGACAATAATAATGATAATAATCATTACAACAGCTCTGTTTTAATACATTTATTATAACATTCACACATAAGTGTTCAAATTAGGATCTGTAATATTTTCTAATGTTTTAAAAGAAGTCTCTTCTCAGCAAGGCTGCTTTTAATTGTACAGTAAAAAAAAAAAAATACATGCCTGATTCAAGAAGGGGGTCTGATGCCCAAAAAATATTATTTTACTAACTTATTAATTTTAAGTTAAATTGTGCTTTGTTGGTATAGTGTCTGCTAGAATGTTAAAAATGTTCAGTGTTAAATATTTTAAGATTGTTGTTTTGCAATTGATTTTTTTTTTTTTTGAAAAGCAAGACAAAACAGTAAAAAGCACATTTTGGCTTTTTAATTTATGCAATGGTGAAAAAACAATTGGCAAAATACATGGGGGGAAAAAATTTAAAAACCGTGTTCGGTATTCGGCCTTTGGCCCAATGTTTAATTTTGTTCAGTTTCGGCTTCGGCCAAGAATTTTCATTTCAGTGCATCCCTAGTTGCCTCACATTATTTTTTAGTCTGTGGGTTAAAGCGTTCTCTCCCCAGGAACGCGATTCTGAGGAAGAAGACCCCCCAATGGTGAGTTTTGGGCTAGTTTTGATTAGCAGTTGGGCTAATTTTATTTTGCAGACCTGGAAACCCTGTTTCTAGGTCAGTGTGTCTACCTTGGGTTGTTTTTCCAACTAAATAATGTAAATGCAGATATCGGATATAGGTCACATAAGCTGATCGTCAAAAAAGAAAAAAAAGCAGATATAGTCAAAGACCTGCAGTGTAAATGCAGCCTACTGAGCTGATGAGTTGAATCAGGTGTGTTTGATTAAGGAGACATGGAAAATGTGCAGTGTTGGGGTACTCTAGGAACGAGGTTGGGAACCACTGTTCTATAGTAACAGGAGGTTTATTTATTTTGTCAACTTCTAGGAGTACACTAGAACACTGATGACTGAAAAGATAACAGATATGGAGACACATTCAGACTTCATGTGTTTAAATAGTAATAATTCATTTTTGCCTGATAAAAGTTAAGTGGCTAAGAATATAAGATTACATTCCATTTCATGGTATTTATGTAACCTGTCAGTGCTTTTATGGCACGTGATGCAATGCTGAAACATGACTAGGGTCAGGCTGTAATACCTTTCTCACTCCGCTATCACCTTGGTTAAATGTGCTGCTGTCATAATAACCAGCACGAATGACCTCTTCCTACAATGCATTTTGACAGTTTAAGCTAACAGAGTTACCACATCTATTTTCAGACTTAACCCATTAGGCAGTTATCAGGATCCTTGTGTAATGGTTCATATAACAGGGTTATGTCCCCTACTGAGAACACCGTGCCCTTTGCCTTGAGCTGTCTTGCTAGATTAAGTTAACTACCAAGTCCTACCTGCAACTCTTTTATAAAAGACTTACAAACTTTGCCACTGTTAAAGGGGAATGCAAAACTCCAACAGATTCACAGGGTCGGTCGCTTTGGCCGCTTAGAGGATGATACAGACTCTGGTCAGGATGTCATTACAAAGGAATGCATTCTGCAAGACCAAAAACAAGATCTATAGGTTCCATATGCGATTGCAGCTGGAGGCCAGTTTGCCGTAGAAGAGAGAGAATACTAATGTTAAACTAAAGTAAACAGCCCTCTGTTTTTCCTGTTTGCTGATTAGTTATTCCTGTGCTGGAGTTGATATACTGATATTTAGATGTGTTCTGATATAAAGTTGCTCAATTCATCTTGCATGTTTACGGATCGAGTAGAGGGCAGAGAAATAATTTTAACTTTGTGCAAACAGACGTCATCATTAGTGCCAATTCAAATAAAACGTATGTTTTATTAATTCATTTGCTGTGAACACATTACCATCTCATAAAATAGAAAAATGGTTCTTTTCATATTGTACATTGCCGTTTTTTATGCTGACAAACTTTTGTCCTAGATAATGTGAATAGACAACAATAAGTAAGCACAGAGACTTCCAAAACACCACTTTGTTTATTTGAGCGGTCTATCATGTCAATGAGCATACGTGCTCAGCTAACGATGTGTATTTGTGGTGGGACCACCTTTTGTTTGAGAACAATGAAAAAACATTTGAAATCAAATTCCATTCGGTGCTACTAGTAGTGACCTCCAAGAAAACACTATCTAATATTATGATACATATTGCATTCTGTTCTATAAGGAAATTGAATTTTATTTTCTATGTCTGGGTGTAATATGTTCTAGATGATGCATTGGAGACTCCTGACCACTGTGGAGGCAGGAAGACCCGACCAGAGATGGGTTAGTCAAGCAAGAATAAGTGATTCCATGGAGATCCCACTCCTGGCAGAGAGGGACAGCAACGGGGGAGTGTATGACTCACTGTCCATCCCGAGAAGAGATTCCACGCAACAGCAAACAGTGATGCGGACATGATGAGTTGAGGGATATTAGTGTGACCTTAAAATCCCACTCAAAAGCAGGACACCATTGCATATTGGGCGCCAAAACTGTATTAAATACAATATAAACTGCTTCCTGGAAAAACATGCTTTGGCTACTGAACTAATTTATAATAGCTCACTATAAATAAGCATTTTAAATTGTAGGATGTGATAATTCACTAATAATTATGCCAAATATTTGTGCAGGACAAATCCACCTCAGGTCAGATGCAATCGTAGTCACTGGAGGTTCCTTGAAATTGCTTTGTTTGCTGGGCCGCTCTGCTGTTTTTGAACATTTAATAGCTTTGGAAAGGCAGAGAGGGGCCTCTTCTCCCACCACGAACTCACCCTAATGACAAAAACACATTTTGTTTGGGAGTGCTTTGGGAGGACAGTCAGAAAACACACACCAGTGTGTTTCTGGACGGCTACAAGAGGCAGCAGTAACATTCTAGGTTTACTCATTAGAGATTCCAGCTCAGCATCTATTCTTCCTTCTTTTTCTTTCCAACCATCTTTCTGTTTCTTTGTCTCAGTGGAATGGTATTCTGAAGCATTTAGTTAGATCATTCTGAGGCCATAAGTTGTGCAGGCGGCTAATTATAGGCCACACTGTAGACCTGAGGGCCGGATGTGACAGCATGCAGTGTGTGTGTGTGTGTGTGTGAGGGAGAGAGAAATCATGCATGCGAGTATGTTTAACTGGGTTTGCAGCAGGGGATCCAACCTTAGCCCCTCCCACAGAGTACTGCAGCAGTGACTCATTCAGGATCAAGGCAGAGAGACGGCCAGGGTCTGCACACGCAAACGCATTCCTCCAGCCCAACACACACAATGCAGTCTGTCACACGCACACAACTTCAGTTCTCCAGCATGTACAAATACACACAGTATGAAGTCATTCACAAAAATACTGACAAAATTCAATACATAGCCTTATGTTAGCAACTGTACAACTAGACCGTTCTTGGCAAATAATAAACACTGAGAATAGAATAGAATAGAAACAAGCCAAACAAAAAGATGTCGAACACAACATAAATAGAATCGAATAGAAAAGAAAAAGAAGAGCAGAAAAGACAACAAGTATAGAATAAATCTGTGTAGAACATAATAGAGAATATGAGCAGAATAGAACAAAATACCAATCTGTGTAGAACATGATAGTAGAGCAGAATTTGAGCAAAATAAAAAAGTCATTGAAGTAGGATAGGAATATAACGGAACAGAATAGAGTATAAGCAGAATGGAATAGAAACAGAATACAACTAAATTAGAACAGAATAGGAATGGTATACAGAACAGAGCAAATACAGCCAAATCAGAACAGATTATAATAGAAATATAATAGGATAGAGTGTGAGCAGATTAGAACAGAACACAATAGAGTTTGAACAGAATAGAACAAAAACAGAATACAGCAGGACCAGAATTGAACAATGCAAATGAATTGGAACAGAGTAGAATGGACTAAGAACAGTATAGAACTGAATAGAACAGAATAGATGCATAACTGAACAAGGTACGAGCGGAACAGAACACGAACGCAATACAAAAGGAGCAGAATAGATCACAATAGAAGTAGAAAAAGAAAATAATAGGATGGAAACTCAACTGAATAGAATAGGAGCAAAATAGAACACAATAGAAATAGAACGGAAGAAAACAATAGAAAAAGAACAGACTAGAATGGAATAAGAACAGTACATAAGAGAGCCAAGTAGAATAGGAGCAGGGCAGAACAAAAATATATTTAGCTGTTTAAATCACATCTGACATCACAAATGTACAAGGTTTGTTTCTCATTACACTGTAGACACGGTTCAGTTATGCTTCCGTATACGGTCCACTTAATAGTTGTGTTAATGCAAGTGTCTTTAATTACGATGCAATAATTATGAAACACTAGCTATTACGTTCTCATTGTCTGAAATGAATGATCATGCAGTAGTTAATGATGGATATCCATCAGCACACACACAGAATAAAAACGCCCGCTGTCACCTTTATGCACACACTGCCTACATGTGTGACAAAGAGTGAGATCAGCACGCAAAATCATTTGAGCTCTATTCAGAGCTGCTGCCAAGGAAGCCAGCAGACTTTTTTTCCTCCACTTCCCTTTTTTTTTTCTCTCAATGAACGAGTGACGTGCTTCTGCCTCACTCCACCCAAACCCCCTCCCCACAGGGAACAGAGCGGCCCATTCATACAAGCGCTCAGCCAATTGGCTGCCAGGGCTGAAGCGGGGGTGGTCTGTGACGAATAGGTCACCTGTATTACATCACTGGGCTCCAGGAGCAGCGAGCGAGAAAGAGGAGAAAATCAGAATGAAGAGCGAGCCCTCCCCACTCACTCTTTCTCTCAATTTCTCCAGCATGAGTCAGAGGCAGTCTGATTCCCTTGATGCACTGCGGAAGCGTAGCATGACGTCTCCTTGCTCTTTCTGTCTGTGTGTGTGTGTGTTTGGAGGCCGGATGGTTGAATGAGTCCTCTGCAGCCAATCGCAGCATCCCAGCATTCACTGTCTCTCCTCATTCATAAAAATATGAAATGTGGATGAAGATAGCTGGGTAATATGGCTGGCCAACATTTCAGCATCTCAAAGACTGAGATGCATGATTTACTGCTCCATTCGAACTGATTCCCATGTAGGGGTATCATTTTTCCAATGTTTTGTAAAAGGGATAGCTCACCCAAAAATCATTTGCAAATCTTTTTTCCTTCAAAATTTTCTTTCTTCTGTGGAAAACCAAGTAAAATATGTTCAGATATATCCATACAATAAAAGTCAGTGGGGTCCAATGTTGTTTGGGACCACAATGACTTTAATTGTACGGACAAAACAGTTAAAATATATCCTTGGCTTAAAATATCCTCATGTCCCATAAAATACAAGAAATAAAAAAATTAAATATAGTTTTGTAAGTTTGGCAAGTCTAGGAGAACAATATTAAAATGTATAAATATATAAATTATGGTGAATTTCAGACTTGCTTCTATGGTATTTAAATTCCACAGCATAAATATGTATGTAATTTACAGTTTATTTGTTTTTATCATTAAATTCACTTATAGACAGTTAGATTTGATTAGATTAGATTTGATCATATTCCAATGCTGAATGACAAAATAACCATATAAACTTCATACACTAGACAGTAGAGTACATAGTGTATAGTGTTTACAACATAATTTGGGACACATACAGTATATGGTTATCTTAATAAGAAATTATGTTATATGATTTCCTGTAGAATATAACTCGAAAGTTGCACATTTCTGGTTCAGTGTCGATGAAGAGGTTCTTGAGCTTTATTGATGGGGCCGTGGGGCCTCATAAAACCAAAACGGTTAGGAAACACTGACCTATAGACAGTTTATATGATGGTTACCGATTGCTAGAACAGAATTCAGGTGATACAAGATGAGCAAAAATACAGATATTGTGAATGAACGGCGTTCATAAACAGAGCGATGAGAGAAAGGTGCGGAAAGCAAGCGTGAGCAGAATACAGCAGCCGCCGATGAGTCACCAATCGCTCGGCCGTCACTCCCGGTAACTGGTCCACCCTCGCCACGGTAACCAGTCAGCGAGAGTCCTTGCGCCGTTCGATTGACTTTATCAGCACTGAGGCAGAGACACAGAACATCTATGCCAAATGTGTGTGTGTGGAGGGAGGAGGGGGGAGCTGTATGAGTCATAAGTGACTGAAGCCCCCCGCCCCCACATTTACTAAGTGCTGAGGCGGTACCATGGTACAGCGAACGTATCAGATGGTAATAGCATGGTACTTTGATTCATACCATGGTATTGGGCGATTACCATATGTGACCCTGGACCACAAAACCAGTCATAAGGGTCAATTTTTCGAAATTGAGATTTATATCTCACCTGAAAGCTGAATAAATAAGCTTTCCATTGATGTATGGTTTGTTAGGATAGGATCATATTGAGAAAATCTGGAATCTGAGGGTGCAAAAAAAAATCAAAATATCGAGAAAATCGCCTTTTAAGTTGTCCAAATGAAGTTCTTAGCAATGCATATTACTAATCAAAAATTAAGTCTTAATATATTTACAGCAGGAAATTTACTAAATGTCTTCATGGAACATGATCTTTACTTAATATCCTAATGGTTTTTGGCATAAAAGAAAAATCAATAATTTTGAACCATACAATGTATTGTTGGCTATTGCTACAAATATACCCCAGCGACTTAACACTGCTTTTGTGCTCCAGGGTCACATATTATGTATGCCATTTACTCATGTCCAAAAAAAGGTACTGCCGTGGTGTGTAAAAAAAACAAAAAACAAATAATGATGGTATTGCTATGATACATGTTCTAAAATCCATGTTATCACTTGATGGTATCGCAAGGTAACAGCATGGTATTTATACCATGGTACTGGATGATTACCATATTATCATACTATTTGCATGTCATTTAAAGAATACGTGTAATATGTGTAAAGACTGGTATTACAACAAAACAATGTCCGAAAAACTGCACTGCCATAGAACATATTAAAAATAAAATAAAACCATGGTATTACCATTGCTCATGTGATGGTATCAGATGGTGATAGCATGGATGGTACTAAATGATCACCATATTTACCATAGTATTCAAGGAATGTGTTTTTAAAAAAACAAAACATGTATAACTTTAAATAAATAAAACTGCTTTTTTCCCCCCCTCATCTGTCACAGTCACACTCCACCTCCCTAAAACATTCAAATGGGACTCTGGTCCCCTTCTTGGAAAGCCATCCTGGATATATTTAGGACTCCAGAGCATGAGTGTGTTTGCGTTTGCGGAGATGATTGTCAGTGGTAGGAGAGTGTTAGGTTATTAAATGCTGTGCGCTTCCCCCAGGAAGTCACACCAGGAGGAGGAATGAGAGCTGCTGGTTTCACACCTCAAATGGACGGCACAAACAGGCAATAACAGGAGACAGCCTGTGCCTGCTCCTCAAACCCACACTCTGCACTGCATTCAGGAGCTATTCGATGGGCATCGGCAAATAAATCTTTGTATTCAAAACCAGCTGTTTAATATTCTACATTCCACATGATTCATTACTTTCATTTCGCTGACATGATATATTGCCTGTCAATAGGCTCCGGCCGCAACCACAACAGAATTTTGCCCTTGTTGACATGAATATTTTTCCCTCTACATCCGACCAAGGAAATCAGGTCAGACTGGTTTTATTGGTTCAGCGACTTCAGGAGAGGCTAACAGTTGAAAACAAACCTTCAAAGCTGCTGGTTTCACACCTCAAATGGACGGCACAAACAGGCAATAACAGGAGACAGCCTGTGCCTGCTCCTCAAACCCACACTCTGCACTGCATTCAGGAGCTATTCGATGGGCATCGGCAAATAAATCTTTGTATTCAAAACCAGCTGTTTAATATTCTACATTCCACATGATTCATTACTTTCATTTCGCTGACATGATATATTGCCTGTCAATAGGCTCCGGCCGCAACCACAACAGAATTTTGCCCTTGTTGACATGAATATTTTTCCTCTACATCCGACCAAGGAAATCAGGTCAGACTGGTTTTATTGGTTCAGCGACTTCAGGAGAGGCTAACAGTTGAAAACAAACCTTCAGTAACAGATGATTCTTTCGCAAAGGCTTTTGCTGTTAGAAAACGGTCAATGACAAATAAGAGTGCAAGAAAACTAAATAAAAAATCTAGTTTAAAACCTTTCTTTGTATTCATATTATCCTCATATGGTTTTAAAAGTATTTTAAACCATTCCAAAAAAAATTTAAGTTTAAATTTCATAACTCTACAAAGTAAAGCAAAATTAATCAAATTACTAATCATAAGGCATATACTACTGATAATATTCTTAACTTTAAAAAAAAAAATACCCATTTACATTCATTTACTATACTGTAATTACTTTAAATGTTTTCTCACATTTCTCGTATATACTGCACCCTTACGACAAAGATACACAAAAAACTGTTCCAGTAAACGTTGAACACCAGAGACATTTAATAGCAGTATCTTATTTACAAGCAAATGCATGTGCACAGCCACTGGAATTCAAAGGGCGACCGCAAAGCTGCATGGAAAACTCAACACAAAAGAGGAACTTCCTGTGTCACGGACGAGACCCAAGGTGACAAGAGCAGACAAGCCACAACAAAATCATGCATGATTAGATGGCGAGAGATCAAACGGGCCCCTATCACGGCCACTGCACAAGGTGGGGGAGAGGCATCCGGCTAAATGTATATTCAAAGATGCAGTATCATCAGCCTCATTGTATAAAAGGAGAAACGTTCAACTGCAAATATTAACATTTCCTTCCCTGAAAAAGTTGCAAGTACTCAAACATGAGTGCAAAAGACTAATTTGCTAATGCTAGATGACATTCATGCGCCTTCTAGATCTTTAAAAAAAAATATATTCCATGATCTTAATTTTGCTATAAATAAGCCACTCGAAAAACTACATGGCCAATAAAACATGTCTGAACCACATCAGAAATGATAACTTAAAAACAGCAACTTTAATTTCATGTCATGTAGGGAGCAAGAGAAACAGTAGAAGAGAATAGAAGAAAAGCATCGACTGTTTTAGTTTCAATTCATTTCACACTGCCATTCACAAAGAGAAAAGCTCTTCATGAATGGTGACTAGCAGTGACTGGTTGCCTTCTTGTCAAACGTCACTGAATGAGGGTGGAAGGGTGGGGGCACTGAAATAAAAAAGCAAGACTTCCCCCTACTGGTTAACAGGGTTTATAGTGCATGCCTTTACTATAAACAAGATCTCATACATAAGGCTTTTTATTAATACGTTACAGACTTGAAAAGAGCAAATAGCACTCAACATCAAACCACTAATGAGTTCAGAACAGGTACAGAGCTGTTAGCATCCACTACTTTACATCTAGAAACGTAAAAAGAGTATCTTGCTATCTGACACCCAAACTGCATTTTCAAAAGCAGAGGGTGGGGGAAAAAAATGCTCTTCCTCCATCACTCTGAAATTCCGCGTCTTCCTTTTAGATGAGTAGATAACAGATGGAAGGATTTTTTTTTCTTAAATATGTTTTCACTGCTGGGTCAACGGCTCAATGCAGGCCTGTGAATGTGTTTTCATTTCCAGCAAGTGACTAGAGCAGATTGAGAAAAAAAAATTAAAATAGCATTATTCATGTGTTCACTTTACTGGACTGGACAGTCGTTATTATAAACTCTTCCAGTTCCAAATTGCATGCTTGCTTCTGAACAAATTTTTTTTATGATCATTGCAGTATTTAATCAAAATACTCACTGCAACTTTTGATACTGACCCCCGCTTTGATCAATGCCTCATTATTCCATTTCAGTTCGTCAAATGCCTGTGCAACCTTTTCAGTTTGTCTCAGTTGTTAAACTTTCTATGCTAATACTAATATTTACATGTTAAGAAATACTGCTGGAAATAAAAGCAGTTGAATGCGAGAGGACGTTTCTTTTTTTGGCTGAGTAATCCTGAAAAGAGGGTGTTCATAACAATAGGTTGTGGGAAAAGGGCTTTTAATTTAACCTTGCATAGATTTTTAAATATTAATTTTTTAAAACATAAAAAAAAAAATATAGCTGCCTTTAAATATTAAGAAGGGGGTTGCTCACAAGGGAATCATCATATGATTATAATCATCAATTGAAGGCAAGTCTCGAGACAATTAAGTTTTAGAACTTCATTTAATAAACACAAAACAGCTTTGCCTTCATATAAAAGAGGCTCAGAAATATTAACCTTTAATAGATGAAGAGAACTCTGGTCCGCGGAAGAGTAGAAACGGGGTCTGCCATTTTTCGGATCTTGGCATAGTTAATAAAGCCTCTGAGGAAGAGCAGGATGCCTGTAGGTCATAAAAACTCATTTCAGTGCTCTCGCTTCAAACAGCCTTTTAACCGGACCGACCACATACAATTTTTAAATGCATAAGATGCGCTTAAA
Organism: Sinocyclocheilus grahami; assembly: GCF_001515645.1. Taxonomy (NCBI): domain Eukaryota; kingdom Metazoa; phylum Chordata; class Actinopteri; order Cypriniformes; family Cyprinidae; genus Sinocyclocheilus; species Sinocyclocheilus grahami. Next base: position 1,000,449 of record NW_015505218.1, on the reverse strand, counting down.
ATTAAGAATGTCATTACACTAGATAAACATCCACCTATGATTTATAATCTACTTATACTGATCATAAGCCCATTTCACAAGTGAAACATTTCACTTAAGGAACTTACCAAGCACCAGAAACACCCACCATAACCAGTACTGTCCATCAAAGTAACCAGGGAAATAAGCAGAGAACTGAGAATGAAAAGAAAGAGGAAGAGTGAGAAAGAGATGCATGGATAAAGCACTGATCATGTCCAGGCTTGTAATGTCATGAAGAAAACCCATTACAATACATTACAGCGTGTTCAAATCATTTAGTCAGATTTGAGCAGTTGTGGTGATTACTAATGTGGGGTAATGTGCTTCTGGAATGTTCTCACTAACCCAGCCAAGCCAAAATGGTTAACCAATAGATATGCTATCTAAATAAATCATAACGTGCAAAATTTGCTGCGAATGTCTAGGTGGGAGCGTACCCGTACAATGAGAATCCATTTGATGAGGGACAGACCAAATCCAGATATGGCGCCATAACGCCCAGCTGCTGAGGTTGTAAGGCAGAATGATAGAAAGAAGCCAATCCAGTTGAAGAGGAATGCCACTGAGGAAAAAGAAATGTGAAAATTGAAATATCACATTTTCTAAGGAATGTGGAATTGTTTATTCCCATTTTTTAAAAAAAACTAAAACTTAACATGACACTCATCACCATCATTTTCTTTTTTTGTTACTTTTTTATTTGGTTGGTAACTTATGTTTGGAAAGTCCTGCTTGATGGGAAGGAGATAAAGGAACCCCCTATCATTCCTGAAAACACTTACTGAAACATGTCAACATGAAAATGCCATCATTGCCTATCTGCAGCTGGTCAGCATCCTCAAAGTCATCTCTGGCCACAAAGTCATCATCCTGCAGGAAAATATACAGAGACAGAGAGGTCCATCAACTCTAAATGTGTAGCAGAGACAGAAAGAGGAAACCAAGGCTAAAATACAACAATCGTGGGGTCGTTTAAAGGGGTCATGACATGAGAAATCACATTTTTTCATGTGCTTGAGCTACTCCAGTCAAGAGAACTAAAGGAAGTACAGACTTCAGAAGGACCCCAGCATCAGGAACAAGTGGATGGCGTCTGGAGTATTAGATGTTTGTTTGGAGCATTTGACTGCATGTTATGCAAATGAAGCACAGTAATGGAGAGTTTGCAAAGCAACTTTTGTGGAAAGATGAAGAAGCCAACAGTATTGGATCAGTATTGGATCAGTATTGGAACAATTTGACAAACATCGGTTGGTCTGTTAATGGTGGTTTTATATGGATAATGTGTTCATGCTATAGCACGGGACATTGATACTATTTCCTATGCAATGCCGTTAGTCAACCATTACAGTGGCATTTACTGATAAACCCGCTCTTTAAAAACAAATAATGTCAGACAGAGGATCAGAATAAGGGGGTTGAAAATATTTTTTCAATTTGTGCAAAACACTTGATAAACGTTATAAGTGGCCATTAATATATAATTTTAAAAAATTAAATAATGCAATAACCCCTTTAAATGAGAAAAACCAGATAATTAGATAATAGTAGGAGAAGAGTATGACTCGATGCATTGGGCCTCATATAATTCACAGAAACAAACCACAAACACCTAAGTAACAATAAAGCAACACTTGGTAGACATGTAGCTTCATGTTGCTTTCACACTTGGTACGATTTCTTGGTCTGAACTATAGTTGGATTGCTTACCCATCCCCATGCCGTCTATGGATTCTGTTAAATTTTATGGAAAAAAACTTAAGGCCGTTTCACACTGAGCGCGATGCAAAAAAGCGAGGCGAATCACCGACGAACAGTGCTTTGACACCGAGCGCGAAACGATTGTGCGCCGTCTGCTAATTCACGCCTGCACGCTAGGTGGCGCCGACAAACAATGCATTTCTCCTCAGATATGCATCTCATATATGCATTTAACATTGTCCCCTGCTCAATATACAGCATTAAATTAAGATAAACAAAGCTTGGTTCTAAACACAAACTATCTATAATGCTTAGAAGAATGCATCCTAAAATACAACTAGAAGTACAATTAGCACCAAGCTACACTTGAAAATATAATTATTAATGTATTTGCTTACCCACTTTAAACCATCATCGAGTGCTTGTAATAACTTTCGATAGTGATCTGTAGTTGATTTGATTCTATAATAAGCAGACACATGCACTCTTTGTATGTTTAATAACGCTACACTGCTAATATTTGTCATAAACATCCTCTATTGCTATAAAAAAATACCATGAGCTGCATACAAAACATACAGAAAATATATCCTCATAATCATGTCTATTTGCTTTCATATTTCATGTGTAGAAAAACGTTTCACTATTTTTTTTACAGGATATTTTAATTCAGGAGATCAAGACAGTGAACATGCTGAGCCTCATATAACACTCGCGCACGTGGAAGAAAACAGACAGTGCCCTCCAGATCACATGATTCAGTGGAGAATTAATAGAAATTATATTAAGAATGTGAGAATAAATCTGTCCTTGCGGGACACTCTTCTTCAGTGTTTGTTTGTTTACACTGGTTTTCGAAACAGCGCCACCACTCTAGCCTTTTTGTGCAACAGCAGCTGCTCCGGGCACGTGATGTTAGCTCAAATCTGATTGGACGGCCTGTTTAGTCGCGGAGTGACGGGGGGAAAAAAACGACACAGGACTAAAAAAAAAATTCCTAACTTTTGTGCGCCGCGAATGATCGCGCCTGATGTGAATAGCCCCGTAGTGATCTATTGTTTTGATTTAAAAGCGTCATCATGCCAAATTTTGCGTTCAGTGTGAAAAGGCCTTTATGTTGTCCTAAACATGAGAATACTAAATGCATACTAAGTGCTTAAAAAAAAAAGCATATACAGTAGTTTAGTGGGTTGGAATGCCTTTGTCCGTGTTCACTCCGTCTCGAATCGCGCTCACGGAAAGCGCTTCAGAAACAGTGTCTCGGTACACTTTCAAGTGTTTTTTTTTTTGTCGCGCGTAAGAGACTATGACGTTCACGTTACATGATTTGACTGATTTTTACGTAGAAAGTGTACCACATTAAAAGAAATGACATAAGCGGTTTTCATAACCGCTGGCCAAATTCAAAAACTAAACTAAAATTAAATCATCTTTGAGAGCAAGGGGGCCCCCTGGTGTTTCGGGGTCCCTACGCAGCTTGCGAACTTTGTGTATAGGGAGGATCGGCTCTGGCAGCGGTTCAACCAGTTAACATTTTGTTTGCTTTGCTTTCGTTTTTCTTTATCATTTTTAATTCAGTCATTTTAACTTTTACTTTCAAATGGTAAGCAAACATCTTATATTTTAACTCCTTTTTGCACATTGCCTTTCTAAATAAATTCACTATATTTCTTTCTACTGCCTTCAAAATTCTCAAACTAATCAATACTTTAAAGAATAAATATCACTAATGAGGTTACAGTATGTTTTCATATTACAATAAAGTCTCAAAAGAATTGTTTCCTCCACTGCTAGCAGGTTCATGATTCCACTTTCATCAAACATTTTTGAACTTCCTTTAAAAGTTGTTCTGACTGAAAGAACTGCATTTTATATATACACATTTTTTTAAAGATGATTGTGCCAAATTACTAAACATTCCACAGACATAACACATTCAAATAGCAAAATATCTCCAGAACAAAAAAAGTGTTTCGGATACTCTATAGCACATGACTATCATCACGTCTAAAACCTAAGACACCAGGGGCAACATTTCATGGCCTGAAAAGCACCAAATCAGTGCTGCTATCCAAATGCTAATAACTGTATCAAACATGCAATGCTTGCTGTTAATGCTGATATTTTTTCTGTGCAGCAAATTACATTACAAAAATAAATATAGACCTATATTGTAACAAGTTCAAGCCAGAAAAACAGGGCCCTGGGGTCTTCCTAGATTTACATCACCTCCACCACCACACTTTACAGTCTCACACACTCTGTTATTGTACCTCCAGCGCACAGCGAGTTACGTCATCGAATGTGTCCAGACGTTCCCTGTGCTGTACGCAAGCAGTGAGTGGCAGAGAAATAGAGCCGTGAACAGGGGAAACATCACATTAAAACAGCCTTTCCTGTGGTGATGTTCAGGATTTTTTTTGTCCCAGAGCTGGTTGGAATTAGTGGCTAAGATTTGCGGTACTTACTCGGCCTGACACCAGTGGGATAGTAGCCTCTACTTTGGTTCGCTCTGCCTCATCGTAAGATGGTAGAGATGTGGCTACGTTGTAAGATGGGGGCTTGGGAAATGCTGCATCGTCTTTGTAATCAAAATATGCTGAGAAGAGTGAAAAATAAAAATCAATGTTGATTGCTATTTCATAATATGGTTTGAACAAACAAAAAAAAACATGTTGTGCACTATGATTTCCATGATCATTAGACATTCTTTGTGATTATTTAAATTCAATATTAAACCTTTAAAATACAAGCCAGAAGAATTAAAAACACAGCAAAATAAAAAGGATTTTACAGGGCCCTATAAATGTTGTATACCTGCGCTGTCAGCTGCGATACTACTGTAAGGGGGCGGAGGATCACTGGCCACCTGAGCTCCCTCCTCTGGCTCCTCTTCATTGGGCAGCTGGTGACACAAGAGAATTCATTGACTGCATGAAATCTTGAACTTTGCCTCTCAAGTTTGACTGTGACATGGTTGCAACTACAACTCTATCAAAGGCAAGTGGAGATATGAGATGATCTGATACAAGTAAAACCTGATTTTAATGTGTTAAATTGAAATACCAGTGGTGTCAGTGTAAATACTCCGTACAAATGCACACCATGACAGTGTAACTCCATCACAAATGTAACTCTAAGTTTAAACTCACGTGACTTTCCATACACTCACCACATGGCCATGCACTAAACACTCACATCTGTTCCAGAAGTGTTCATCTTCACTATTTCACAAATCAGGAAAAAAGAAAAAAAAAAAAAAGGGCTGCCAAGCTGCCCTTTATTAATGATGACTAGAAGTGTTCACATTACATAAAACAACTTCAATGAAAAGTTTTATTCACTAAATGAAAAAGTAAACAGCCACATAATAGGGATGGAATAGGATTACACCATTTTGTAAATGCAGTATTATTACCGTACTACCCTTAAATATCATTGTATTAAATTTGCCACTTGCATTTCTAATGCCTCTAAATTATCAACATGGTCAAAACTGTACTTCTACTACATCTACTAAATGCCTTCTGCTCTCTGATGGATAGTTTATACTTTTTTAATAAGCAAAATCCCTTTTAGTATAATTCAAAAAAATGTCCACCATCATGGTCTTATTGGTGTGAAATCTTTCATGAATTTTAGTAAACATAAGAATAACTTATATTGTTAGTAATATTTTAAGGTGAACATTTACTGGACTGAAGCAACTGAACATTTTAGATAAGTAGTCTGGTAAAAATCTCACTGATTTACAATATAAGCCATCACAATTTCTTACTTTTCAATCATGTAAATAACAACATCTGCACCAAATTGCATATTAGTCCTCAATTTGGGCCTCTGAAAAAAAACTGAGGTGTATTTTCTCAAAATATAAGCTCCACATTCTCACCATTATTAGTCTATTATTTCAGGTTTTATATCAGGGCCGCTCTTTAGTGTAGATGCATGTTGAGTTTATCAGACGATGCCGCGATTATAAATGAGAGTGACTCCTGGTTAACATGTATTAAAAGGCGTCATGTTTAGTCACTATTTAGTGTGGTATTGTTTGACAATATTCACTCATCATGACAGTAAAATAGAGCATTCTAAGTCAATATACTGCAGTATTTCCTCTCTCCATCAGTAGAAAATATGGTTAACACCCGGTCATGCATGAAAAAAAAAATACCGTCTTGTACCGTGAAACCGGTATAATTTTGAAAAATACCGTGATATACATTTTTGGTCATACCGCCCAGCACTAATCAGGTGCAAAAGAGTTAGTGCACCATGGTTATACACATCAATAACACACATGGTTACATTTTTTTTCCAGATCTTTTAAACATATTTTATGGTTAACCATGTCTCCAGACATTCCCCATCGTAATACCGTGGTTTATGGGACGTTGTATGTCCAGGATCGTGGTTTTATCATTGTTTTACCACGACAGAAGTAGCTTGGACATGCAATTCTATAGTCTATAGATCAAAGTACCATGGTATTACCATCTGATATCAGAACTGTACCATATAAAGGTTAGTGCAAGAACCTTGACCAAACTTAATGTCACCGAGTAGGATGTTTCTTAAAAAAAAAAATATATATATATATATATAATAATAATCAAACATACTTCAGCCAACATGTCTGCTGTAGTGTGTTATTACATTACAATGGCCTCTAACGCAATAACGTTAGGTTAGTGTTCTAACCAGATATTTTTTCAACTTGTCACTTTAATAAACCAGGCCGGTTCTGGCTACATAAACATATGCCAATCTGCAATATCCCTGCATTACTTCCTGTAAAAGAGATACATAATTTATATTGTATGAATGGAAACTTTGACGTAAGCAAGAAACAACTGCATTTATAGCAAGCGTTTTTAAATAACGAACTGGTTAAACGCTATATGTTCACAGACGAGCGCAATTTAAGTGTTATGCCATGCCGCTATCATTTAAATGGACGTGCTATTCATTTCACAACATTGCGGCCCGCATCCTGTCCGAGCCTCGGTGTTTCCCGACAACACTCCCCGCCGTGGAGGCGCCTGCCTCAGGTCTGCTTTACAACAAACCGTGCCGAGTTACAGTGGAGTTCACTCACCTGCTGATATCTCCCACTTGGCTCAGCCATCCTCAGCGAGCTTAGAAGGATAACGAGGATCCCAGTATAGAAACAACTCACACAGCAAACTGTCTAAATAAAATGATATATTATCTAGTTAATGATAAAGCCACAGCCCTCATCAGATCAGATTAGTCTTGGAGCTTCGTGTGATGTTGTCAGTCAGACAGTTGTGAACTTTAGCGCTCTCACAGGACGAAACAAGCACTACATTTACATCAAGCAGGGCTGCGTTCAGCCCCGACAAAACGGTGCAAAACGTGTTTTAAACAGAAACGGTGGTGCGTTGAACACTGTTCTGATGACTCAAGAGTTGCAGCTATGGCGGCTGAGAAGGCCATTCTTTCTGTTCTTTTTGAAGAATTTTCGGAGCCTGGTGAAATCGGTATAAATACGTGTTTAATACTGCAAAATACGCTCGATGTTACAGTCACTGCCCTTGCCCTCCAGAAGAAAAGAGAGCATCCCAATCAAATGAAGGGATTTGTGGAAACTGTGGTTCCTAATTATTGTGATCCAACATTTGCCTCGCATTTCAGGATGAAAAGACTAACATTTCAGGTGAAGGATAATCCACTTCTTACCTCCGAGACTGTGTTATGATCTATATGACCTTATTATTTTTATTGTGAGTATTAGGCTTATCATTACTGCTGATCACTGTTGTTGTGCTATGATATTGTAATATTTACCATTATATAATCAGAGGGATATAGAAAAGTGTATTAACGTGTCACTCCACAATACAATAACAAAATATATAAATATGTATAGTATTTTTAAGTAACATTAATCAGTATTTAGCACACAATAGAAGACACTGCAATTACTAAATTATATTTAGACAGACTTAGTTCCAGATCTACACTTGCGGGTGTTGTTGTTCTGTGTCTGTGATCAGATCAGCGAATTTCTGTAGGAATTCTGTATGCATTTCCTACATTGTAAACACGACATATAATATATACATATTACATATTATATACATTGGCTTAAGAAGCTGCTTTGAAACGTCCGTATATAGCGTTACATAAATAAACGTGACTTGACCTAAGCATTTTCATACTACTGCAAAGGTGCTTAAATGTTTTATATTTATGCTTTAACATTCATTCTTTATTGATTTCAAGCATAATTTTGATTAAGATGTTTTTAAGTAGGCCTAGTTGCTAAAATTATTTTATTAAAGACTCCATCTATATATACACAGACCTACAATGTGCAACTGTTCCGGTGTCAATGGAACTCAAATGCTGTTTATTTACAAGAGAGAATCTATGAAAGAAACAAAGAAGAGAGCAACACTGATGTGTCAGTAACACTTAACAATAAGGTCCCATTAGTTCATGTTAATGTCCACTCCCATTGGCGCTTTTATGGAATTGCAGTCTTACCTGATTTGCCCTATTTAGTAATTCTGGCCCCTAGTCTGTATACATTTAAAAGAAGCATCATGTATCTACAGATCAGGGTAGTTTGGATGTGACAGTACAGACATAGGCTTCCTTCAGGTCTTTATGCCGGCTGCTTTAGAGCCGTAGAAGGAAATGTAGAAAGTCATAGTCTACACTCTGCATACATGACATGTGAGTGATATTAATGCGTGACGTGACAGATATCGGATACAGCTGGAAGATATGTCCTTTCCAGCAAAATCCACGTTTATACTGACCGCCTTTAACAACATGTTTCAAACACACAATCTCTTAAAGAACAGAGCAGCCGAAGAGCTATCACACACTCTAAAAAATGCTGGGTTAAATACAACCCAGTGCTAGGTAAAATAGGGACAAACCCAGCAATTGGGTTGTTTTGACCCAGCGGTTGGGTTACTACCCAGAAGGTTGGGTTGCTACCCAGAAGGTTGGGTTAAACATTTAACAACCGCTGGGTCAAAGCAGCCCAATTGCTGGGTTTGTCCCTATTTTACCCAGCACTGGGTTGTATTTAACCCAGCATTTTTTAGAGTGTAATAAAGCAGTGTTAAAACATTTTTCACCTTAGTTTATTTACTTTATGTAGATTTCTAAGAGGGATCCTGCAGGGCCCTCTGGTGGCAATAGTCATAAAATGTAACATGCAATTGTATGTTATTTTTTCTCCACCAGGGGTCAACGGAGACACTCAATGACTCAATGCATAATCTATTATGATGGTTAAATACTCTGTAAAATAATGTAAAAAACGATATGTTTATGAAAAATCCAAGAACGTAGAAGTAAGCAAATAAATAAATAAAATTGGGAGAGGATGAGGGTTTAAAATTAAGGGTATGCAAATTAAAAAAATATACTAATCTGCTGAAAATGGCTTGTCACATTCAATTACAATTTTTACAATTTATATTATATGAAATATGAGTTTGACAAATGCAGTGTATTTCTTTAAACTCCCTCCTAAAAAACAAAAAAAAGAGGTGGTTTCTAGTTAAACATTAAATATAATGAAATATTTGTAAAAAAGTCAAATACGTAGCTACTTTTGAATAAGCATCAATGGAGAAAGATAGCTGTGGCTCAAATTACACCGCAAAGGTAAGAAAAGGTACTTCTGAAGTGCTTCAGAAATAAACATAAAGATATGTTTATAGAGTAATATGCTAGTATGCGGATCTGAATTCAGCAAGTACACTACATTCTCCACTCTCTTAATTCTTCTATTATCTTAAACACAATCTTATACTGCCATCTAGTGGTCAGTAAACATACTCTAATTCAGTGGTTCCCAACCCTGGTCCTGGAGGCACCTCAACACTGCATGTTTTGCATGTCTCCTTAATCAGACACACCTGATTCAGATCATCAGCTCATTCGTAGAGACTCCAAGACCTGAAATTGGTGTGTCAGAGAAAGGAGACATGCAAAATGTGCAGTGTTGGGGTGCATCAAGGACCAGGGTTGGGAACCACTGCTCTAATTAATATTTCCCAAATTCCTTGCCCTATGGAAGAGTTTGTGTTGGTTCTCTTCTTCCCGAATTTTCATTTGAACTAAAGTGGAATGCAACGCCATTGTTATTAAACTTTTACTAAAAGACATATAATATTTTACAGAGATAATGAATTTAGCAGCATGCTAACACTTACATGGAAACATAAAATGCATGAATTTATGGTTATAACAATTGACAAATGGAAAAAAGAACTACAGTGACTACAAAACAAAAATGAAGAAATTTAAATTGGGCAGTGTAGTTACATTGCCCCAGTCCGTCTGAATGCAGGGTACAAAGGTCTGTTTTGTGCACATTTGTGTATGAATGTCATATTTAGCATAATGTTTGTTTACCATACTAGCTATGTATTTTAGTCAGACTAGATGAAAGATGAAGTTCACCATGATCTTGAACTGTTTAAAGGGCATTAAAGGTTATGTGTGAATCTGTCACTCACAATTTAGGACAGAAACATTATTAGTATAATACATCGGTGACCAGGCTACAATAGTCCAAATATAAGTACTTATTATAAGTGTACCGTAGTGATTCGGAATAAGACAAAAAACGCAGTTTGGAAGATTAATTCATGATGTACTCGCTCATTATATACATACAGAAAAAGTTACATAGTGCTGCTTTAAATAGAATAGACCTAGCACTGTGATTAAATATCAGTGTGCAAATTATCAGGAGAAATATATTGAGGCACACTGAAGGCCAGACTGAGCACGAGTGTGCATTTTGATGATTGGTTAAAAGGTTCAAATGAAAGAAGTAAACAAATGTGTATATATCATCTTTTTAACGTCGCACTAGCATCTGTAACATTATCCGCCCAATTGTTTGGTGTTTCAAGAACAACAGACCGTGTTTACACAAAAACCTTCACAAATCCAACATCCATGCAAGAGCTGAAACTGCTCATCACAGACGCCAGCGCTAAAACGTGAAAAAGATGCTGTAGCTAGTCGCAGTAACAGTTTTCCACACTTTAACACAAGAGAGTCGCAGTTGGAGTGTAGGGAGAGGTTTATTCAGTTCTTTTAAAAGTGCCTTACATTAGGACTTGAGGTAAATCCATATATAATTATGAAGAACATTTCAGGACTGCTTTCAAATATTGACTAATACAATTTCCCTGTGCTTTTAACGTGTTTTTTTTTTTAATGTAATAATCTTTAAAAAACACACACACACACACACTGAAACTTCAGGGAAGATCGAAAACCAACAGAACTTAATGAACTGAGTGGTATTTTGAATCACAGTAGAGGTCCTTTTTGCATCGCTAACAATGTCATCGCTTAATGCTATAGCGCTCTGTCATTTGAAAATCATTCGCATATTAAACAAAAAGAACAAACTTATTGCTTTTTTGCCAAACATTCTATAAAACACTTATTCATGTGCAAACTGTCTTGATAACGACTGTATTAGGCAGGGCACTGTGTGAGTGGGATTTTTTTGGAGGGGCGACTGGAGAACGGGGATTGGGGTTTTAGTACACCCAGGAGATCGGTACCCACTGCGGGGTTGAGGAGGCTCTCTCGATGGCCTCCTCCACACCCTTAACACTCTCATCTACATCGTTGTTGACGAGCATTTCGTCGAAGAAGTGGCGGTATGCACCGAGGATGCTGTCGGATTCTTTCTGGATGTTTTGCACCGCCTCGGACTGAAAAGTAAATTGTAAACATGAAAGGTTGTTGCGTTATAACCTTCAGGTCATAAGCATGAGTAGAAATGAACGAGTTTGAATAAATCAGTTTCTAACCTGATTGGCAGTGTTTGTAGGAGCAACGAACATCACGAGAGGAGCGAGCTCTGCCGTTCGGAGCACTTTCAGCGTCTGGAAAAAACAAAGCGTTCAGAAAGCCATTGATTGTCAAAGCAAGACTTAGTGACACTGGAAAGTTCATTGAATGTATCTCCACAATGCTAGGGATCAAATGCTATGTTAATGACGGTTGACTTGACTGTGTGTCATTACCTGCGGTTCCACATCCAGCACAGCGATTTTCCCTTGTTCGTGAATCTCGTGGACAGTTTCGATCTTAGTCCCGAACATGTGTCCCTGGTGACTGCCGTATTCAAGTAACTTATTCCCGATGATACATTTGGTCATTTCATCATTGGAAATAAAGTAATATTCTTTGCCATTCTCCTCGTCCTTCTTCTGGGGTCTAGTGGTGTCTACAAAGAAAAATTGTATATTTTTATGATTCATTATTTTGTCTTGCCTTTTAGTACATATTCTCAAAATAAGATTTTTGTAACACTTGTTTTCAGAGAATATGTCTTAAATTAAGCTCTAAAAATGATCTATAAATAATAAAAAAAAATAATGATCTCTAAAAGATTTATCTAATAGTCTTAATATATTATGCAGTTTTGTTTAACAAGTACCTGCAACTTGTTTTAAGGATGATAATATAATCTAAGTGGAAAAATGAAAAATAAAAATTGCAATACAAAAAGCTAGTTAATTTGTTTTTTAAAAGTTGAACTAAAAGAAGTCAGTCTAGAACATGTTTACACAGAAAAACAATGGAAAATCAATGGAGTGGAAGGGAAATAAACAAACTGTAACCCCCTTTAAAGCCCCCAATATCCTCACATTGATTTTTTTCTAAGGTTTTCTACTGTAGCTACTTGTTTGCGAACACCGTCTGCACTGCTGGATGTGGCGTTTAGATGAGTACGTTAACTAGTGGTAGCTCAGAGATGTTTCCAAAAGCTGGCAAGCTATAACAAACTCTAAACAAACTTTATGAGATGACGTCACATTTGATCGTTTTTGTAAAAGTACATCTGGGCCTTTATAGTGCACAAACGGCAATTTGCAATGGACTAAAAATGATGCAGCATGTCAACTTGACAAGTTATGAATAATGGCAGAATTTTAATATTTGGGTAAACTATGTACACATAGATTTAAGACAGCATACAATTCAGTTTGGCTGTCACACTCTCAAAAACAGGTGGAAGAGTTCATGGTTAAAGTCCCCATGAAATCAAAATTAAAGTTTTTTGGGTGTATCAATATAAGGTTATCTATAAGGCAGTGTCCTCCAAAACAGTGACAAAATTCGCATTTAGAAGATATAAGCATTCAACGCTTGCAGTTCGTCACTTCCGCCAAAACGGCTCAACAATTTTTTTGACGTCACATCGTACTTCAGCTTCTCATCAAACTTTCTGTCCAATCAAATGCTCTCTAGAATCCGAAGTGCCCGCCCCCTACACTATAAAATAGACGCTGAAGCCGCGGCTGAAATCGGTCACTTGTCCACAGAATTAGTATTTTTTGTACAGTGAATGGCACGTAGTGCACTATATAGGGGACAGGGAACGATTCAAACAGTGTAAATATGTGGAAACAAAGAAGTCTGGTTTGGCGCTGTGTCCCGCTAACCACCGCACCGCACACACACTCTGCTCCGGTCCAGAGACACGATTGCACGGAGCGGATCACATGCGCGAGTCGACGCAGACCACAAAATTCTACACAGAATGCTATATTTTATAGCAATATGGATGAGATTGTGGCTGGCATACCCTGTCAAATGCGGCTTTACGGAGCTCACCGGCTCTTGCCCAAGCTGTGATATAAACGAACGCTATTGGCTATTTTAAAAAGGGGCGGGGCTGCTTGATATGTCCCGCCCTGTCTTCCTGTTTCAGTTAAAATGACGTCAACACAGAGTAACGCTGCATGTTTCTAAGCATTTCAGGGGACCTTTAAGAAATGAATAAGAGAAGGCATGCAGCTGGACGGTACATACGTGGTGCTGGGTAAGCAAACTTCTCAGGATATTTACTCAGCAGTGAATTTTTAATATGGCTCCTTCCAACTCCAGGTGCACCTTTAAATAAATAACACATTTTAGCCTGTACACTTCTAATTAACTGTGCATTTTCAATTATTAAGATCATCGTTGTGGATCTGTGGATCTACATTTTATCAAGGGACTCTTTTTCATATTTCCATTGTGTGCAGAAGCGGAAGTTGTCATAGTTGGGTAAACGCCTGACACAAATGACAACAAATATATATTTTTGCATTCCCATTTGCTCCAATGGAGCCTTTTCACAAATTGTGATGGCACATTTTAATGGTCATCAGCATTGTAAATCCTGCCAAGTACATATATATATGCTGTTATTAATCTATTGCTTTTATCTATTTTTTTCCCCTCTCTTTGAAAGCCATGACCGCCCTGTCTTCCTGTTTCAGTTAAAATGACGTCAACACAGAGTAACGCTGCATGTTTCTAAGCATTTCAGGGGACCTTTAAGAAATGAATAAGAGAAGGCATGCAGCTGGACGGTACATACGTGGTGCTGGGTAAGCAAACTTCTCAGGATATTTACTCAGCAGTGAATTTTTAATATGGCTCCTTCCAACTCCAGGTGCACCTTTAAATAAATAACACATTTTAGCCTGTACACTTCCAATTAACTGTGCATTTTCAATTATTAAGATCATCGTTGTGGATCTGTGTGATCTACATTTTATCAAGGGACTCTTTTTCATATTTCCATTGTGTGCCGAAGCGGAAGTTGTCATAGTTGGGTAAACGTCTGACACAAATGACAACAAATATATATTTTTGCATTCCCATTTGCTCCAATGGAGCCTTTTCACAAATTGTGATGGCACATTTTAATGGTCATCAGCATTGTAAATCCTGCCAAGTTCATATATATATGCTGTTATTAATCTATTGCTTTTATCTATTTTTTTCCCCTCTCTTTGAAAGCCATGAAAACACACATCATGAAGCAATATATATGATGTAGTCTCATGTTCACTGCTTTAGAAGTTTACCCAACTATGATGACTTCTGCTGCTGAGAAACTAGGACATGTGAAAAAGGTCCATAGTAAAAAAAAACAATCCACGATAGTACTTCTATGCCTTTTTAAAAGAAAAACAAATATAGACAGTTGGATTGTGGTTGTCAGAAGAGAGAATTATATGGTCACACCCTCAATTTATTTATTTTTAAATTACAATGTAAAAAACTTTGGCTAGATTTACAATGTTAGTAACTGTGGAAAGACATGATCACAGTCTGTGCTGTCCATAATGATCTGTGCTCTAATAAATCTTCCATTCCCAAAGATTCCCTGCTGGTCTGAGCTATGTCTAAGATAGCTATGGCGATGCTTACCAATGAGAACCAGAGTTTTTCTGTTGAATGCAGGTAGTCTCACTACCTCCTCATAGGATATTACATCAAGCTGGTCAAAGACTAAGGAAGAAACACAAATTCTTTAGTTAATGCATGACAAGGGCACCTGTCTAAGGCCTGCTTCTACAACAGCAGACACATGTTGCACTTTAACACAGACACCGTTTGTGCTTCATACTGGGTTACTACATTGAGTGTTTTGTTTTTTAATTACAGCCATAAACTGGTTATTGGGAGGTGACATTTGAGAATTATTACAACTCATCATTGTGAAATCTAATCTTCACTGGTAGAAGTGTCACCTTTACATCCAAAAAGTAATTAATCTACATGGAACTGAACACAAACCAAAAGTATATGTATGTATGTAAGCCCATTTTTCAAAAGATTGTTATTAGAGGATTTTCTCAAAATAAATATGCACTGCATGTGATATGAAATCACATGCAGGCCTTAGAAATGCTACAGAGGTGAGCTTCACTTACTTGAGCTGTGTTTGGCAAGGTATTTGTCTTTGCATTTCTTCTTCTTGCCAAAAGGACTGCAGGACTGACTGGCTTCCCGTGTTGCTTTGCTTTTGCTTGCTACTCGCCTGAAAAGAAGAAGAAGAAATGTTTAACTTGTGGAAGACAGGGAGATCGTACATGTACATTACTAATCTCTCCATAACTTCAAAGAAAGTCAATCTGTCACCAAATATACAAAAAAAGGACCCACTTTATATTAAGTGGCCTTAACTACTATGTACTTACATTTAAATTAATAATTTGGTACAATGCACTTATTGTGTACATACATGTTTTTACATTGTAAGTATGTTTAAAAAATACCTGCATGTAATTACATCTGTAATTAATTTCTGTAATATATAACTATAATTACACAGTTGACCCATCCCTTACACCTGTCTTTGCATTTCTTCTTCTTGCCAAAAGGACTGCAGGACTGACTGGCTTCCCGTGTTGCTTTGCTTTTGCTTGCTACTCGCCTGAAAAGAAGAAGAAGAAATGTTTAACTTGTGGAAGACAGGGAGATCGTACATGTACATTACTAATCTCTCCATAACTTCAAAGAAAGTCAATCTGTCACCAAATATACAAAAAAAGGACCCACTTTATATTAAGTGGCCTTAACTACTATGTACTTACATTTAAATTAATAATTTGGTACAATGCACTTATTGTGTACATACATGTTTTTACATTGTAATTATGTTTAAAAAATACCTGCATGTAATTACATCTGTAATTCATTTCTGTAATATATAACTATAATTACACAGTTGACCCATCCCTTACACCTACCCATACCAACAAACCTGTCCCTAACCTTACCCATATCCCACCTCAATAGCAGCAAAAGTGTTTTGCAATACAGTATGAACACAATAAGTACATTGTACTTAATTGTTGATGTAAGTACATAGTAGTTAAGGCCACTTAATATAAAGTGGGGCCCCAAAAAAAAAGAATGCATCTCAGAACGTACCATTCCTGAAGCTCTGGGGAAGGGAGGAGTCCTGCGAAGTCTGTGGAGGAGTTGTCCACCTTCCCTTGCCACCAGTTTGGATCCGTCTTATTGATAATTTGAATAATGTCACCCGTTTGGAATTTCAGGCCAGCTTCTTTGCATGGGATAAGTTCATCTTTGGCAGGGTCATAGTCGAATTGTGCTCTCATATACGTCTGCAAAAACATTATTTGAAAAACATTACTCCCTCATAAAACCATTGTATGCACTTCATAATGCACTGTGGCTCAGTGGTAGAGCATTGTGTTAGCAGCGCAAAAGGTTGTGGGTTCAGTTCTCAAGGAACACACATACTGGTAAAAAAAAATGTATAGCCTGAATGCACTGTAAGCATTCAGTGCATTAAATATTTAATATATATTATCTTTCTTACTTACTGTAGAAGCTGTAACTAGCATCTTCAAAAAAAAAATCCCTTCATGTGATAAATTCATTTTTGCTTAAACTACTCTTTAGATAGATAGATAGATAGATAGATAGATAGATAGATAGATTGATTGATTAGTGACAATATCTACAGCTAGAACTAGTTACAGGCTAAAAATGGTAAGAAAAGCTCTAGATGGACCTACATGTTCAAACTTTACAGCAGCACAATGGTTACTTGTACATGGTGAATGAGGACTGCCACTGCTCTACACAACATCAATACGTTTTAATCAACTGTAGTTCAGTTTGATGCTGTGTGACCAGCAGATGGAAGAAGAAAGTTTGTAGTTACTTCATCTAATGAGAAGAGTAAGTGTAGTTATCTGCTATTGATGCTTTAAATAGTCACCTGTGTCTTTCAATCAGTTTCCCATTCCCATGATAAACACCAAACCTTAATTTAACCAAGAATACAGGATAGACAGACAAAGAAAGAAGTGATAACATTTAAGTGTGTATTTACTGATCAAAGGAAAAAGCGGGTTGAGTAGGCTGGGATCAATAATTATAAAAGCAAGAAACTGGTAAGATGTGACACTGGTTTCGCTATTTGTTTATTTTACATTTTTTACTCACCTCACATGCCATGGGGCGACTTTGCTGATTGGGGATGATTTTCAATGTGACAACACCATTTGTGTCTTTCTGTAATGTTGAACAGCATCCAACAACATTCAATCAAAGGCAAGACAACCACAGAAACATCTTGGAGTGCCAGTGCTCAGGGAGCTGCTTTGAAACTATAGCTAATCAAACCTCAAGCTACCCAGAATTTAAAGTTCAGCTTTGAATAAAGTAGTTACACAACAGAAACTTGAACTGAAGCTTCATCTTCATGCCAAATTCGAATTAGCATAACACAGATACAGTATATGCCATTCTCAATAATCTAAGGCAGTCATGAAAATCCTCCGTCATTATCATTATGTATACTTCATTCATGCTTCGTATTAACAAAACAAAATGTTAAATTTAATTTCTTAATTTTTCTTTAGATTTTAGGATGAAATATGACCCAGGCAATTCTCTGTAGTTTTCCTGAGATTCTACCATTTCGTTGTATACTATCACGTATGATACAACACAATGTGACATTAAAACAGTGCATGTAGAATTTTGTCATGCTGTCAAGTGTAAAGACACGTATATTTAAATACATGACACACACACGTTTAAATAGAAATGACATTAAGATTTATTTTAGCCAATTAAAGGGATAGTTCACCCAAAAATGAAAATTAGATGTTTATCTGCTTACCCCCAGGGCATCCAGGATGTAAGTGACTTTGTTTCTTCAGTAGAACACAAACGAAGATTTTTAACTCAAACCGTTGCAGTCTATCAGTCTTATAATGGCAGTCAATGGGTTCCACGGCTTTGAGAGTAAAAAAAACATACTCAGACAAAACCAAATTAAACCCTGCGGCTCGTGACGATACATTGAGGTCTTAACACATGAAACGATCGGTCTGTGCAAGAAACTGAGCAGTATTTATATCATTTTTTACCTCTGATCCACCACAATGTCCAACTGTCCTGAGCGTGTTCACAACATCCGGCGCATGACGTCAAATAAATACGGATAGGCAAAAAATTCCACGTTGTCTGATGATACATCAAAATCGTCTTCCATTGTGATGACCTCTACTTCTAAATATCTTTAGATCATCGCAGTGCCAGTGAACACTTCCGCAATCTCTCTGCACTGTGTAAATAATGAGAGACGTATACGCGCGACAGATCGCTTCCGCACATGCGTCTACTATCATAGATATGTATAGATGCCCTATTTGACTGCTCCAGATACATTGACGCATCCGCCATTTTGGAACGTATCGCGGCCCATAGAAACAGTCACTAATGAGGCATCTACTTATATATATATATCTATGTCTACTATGCCAGAGCACGTACACGCGTCACGCGCCGGATGTTGTGAACACGCTCAGACATTGCGGTGGATCAGAGGTAAACAATTATATAAATACTGTTCAGTTTCTTGCACAGACTGATCGTTTCGTGTCTTAAGACCTCAATGTATTGTCACGAGCCGCAGGGTTTAATTTGGTTTTGTCTGTGTATGTTTTGTTTACTCTCAAAGTCGTGGAGCCCATTGACTGCCATCATAAGACTGATAAGACTGCAACGGTTTGAGTTAAAAATCATTTTTGGGTGAACTATCCCTTTAATGAATGCTTTTCAATGTGTGAATGCTGCCAAGAAAGCAGTCTTACACTAAACTAATTGCATTTAAGATAAGATTTATACATTTTCATTTATTTTTTAAATAACATGCCATTAATTGTCCAAAAATATAAAATTCAGTTCGCATTTAAGTATATTCTTTTAAAGTATATTTTATTAATAATAAAAGCTCTTTTTAAAAGTATGCTAAAATGTACTATTCTCATAAGACACTGCAAAGTGTGTGTCCACAAATGAGAACACAACCCACCAGAATCTTCTGTAGCTGGTCTACACTTTGATTAGCAACACTTTTCCCATTAATCTCTGCGATTTCATCACCTTCATGTAAAGAACCTGTTAAAAAATAAATAAAAGGTTTGTCATTAGCAATTATTCATTGAGCTGTATGGAAACTGATTATTATTCGCAAACCAACCTTGTCTGTGTATCATCCCTCCATGCAATATTCTCGCTACTGTACACCTCTGTCTTTCATTCAGCTTAAGAGTTACACCCTGAACACACAAAACACAAATTTAGACTAGACGTCTTCTTAATACTCATTTGAATGACACAAGTAAATTAGACATCGTTTAAAATGTTTGGATGAATCTTTACTTTCAAATAATTGAATGACTCCAATGAGTTTAATTCTATTGTTCTTTGTATGTTAAAAAAACTCATTTGAATTTGTCATTTTGAAACATTAAATGAAATGCATAAATTACATAAAACGTTTATACCAGTGGCTCAGAGGGGTTCTTCTCAAAGGCCACTTCTCGCATCCTGCCCGTGTCTTTGCCGTTCATATGGCCAGCGCTGCCGTTGGAGAAGACTTCCTGTCCTTTGCAGTCGTAAGTCTGCATAGCAGCCTGGGAATGCAAACATGGAGCACGTTAAGATCTGTATTACAGGAATCCCAATAATTAGTTTTGTATTAGCTGAATTCATATATCTTAGACAAGATATTAGGGAGGAATCATACATGATTTTGTAAACGTGTTATTTTTTGGTTTGTAGGTATAAAATAAAACGGTATGATAAAGGATTAGAATTAAAGAGTCAGTGTGGACATCTGTCCTGGGTTAACGATTAAACGGTTACATCTTAACACTTCATTAAATCCTGCAATGCTGGGAACTGGTTGGCATGGTTATGTTGTCTGATGAGGGGGCTTGATTTCAACTGACATGACTAAACAAACGTCCTCAGAAAGTAGTAATGGTACCTTTTATTTAATAATATGTTAAATTGAGTGGTCCAATGCATAAGTTCTTATGGAGAAAGAGTGTTACAGAAATGGTTTGATTGATACTACCAGTATTGTTTTTTTTTATTTATCCAACTTTTTATTAGTGATTTAAAATCGAATTTCAGTCTGAAATGTATAAAGCGGCTTAATTATTAGTATTTGTTCAATTTTTGTTCATACGTATATGGTCAGATTTAGCACCAACACAAACTTTCTTTTGTCATTTACTAGGCCTAGAAAGCGCAGTGAAAAATCTACAATGAATAGGGTGAATAGTTTTTTGCAGCTGACATTATTACAAACTATTAAACTACTACACTTCTAAATACAATAAGGGATGTAGGACAGCACTTTTAGCTCATCTTGTAGTTATTTTATTTATTTTTTAAGAGTCCACAGAGTGTGAGAACATATGAAGAGTTCATTTGCAAAAACCGATAAACGCCGCTTTTTAAAAAAATGAGCTGATTATCGTGCATTATTCTCCACATATAGCGCGATCTGAACCCTAAACACGTTTTGTCAAAAAAGCTGGTTTTGTCCACTTTCAAGGCATCGCGAGTTCACGTTTTACTGCAGAAGCCGACAAGCGCCCTTGATGTTTTTGAACAGAAGCCGATAAGTCCATTTTAGCGAATCAGCACGCTGTATTCAGGTCAGGTGACAAGGCTACTTTCACTTTGAAAAGACGCTATAGCTGAGAGGAGTTTCGTCAAAGTTGACTAAAAGTGATCCAGAATGGATCATTTCGACGAACTTGATGAACCCGTGATATCTTCTTCAGGGTGAAAAAGGAGAATAAAAGCTGAAACGTTTTCACTGAACCAATGGTGAGGGAAAAGCTCCGTGTATTGTGTGTAATCACATCCATACAGTTTATGATCACAACAACAACAACGTTTGTCAGGTATAGCGCGATCTGAACCCTAAACACGTTTTGTCAAAAAAGCTGGTTTTGTCCACTTTCAAGGCATCGCGAGTTCACGTTTTACTGCAGAAGCCGACAAGCGCCCTTGATGTTTTTGAACAGAAGCCGATAAGTCCATTTTAGCGAATCAGCACGCTGTATTCAGGTCAGGTGACAAGGCTACTTTCACTTTGAAAAGACGCTATAGCTGAGAGGAGTTTCGTCAAAGTTGACTAAAAGTGATCCAGAATGGATCATTTCGACGAACTTGATGAACCTGTGATATCTTCTTCAGGGTGAAAAAGGAGAATAAAAGCTGAAACGTTTTCACTGAATCAATGGTGAGGGAAAAGCTCCGTGTATTGTGTGTAATCACATCCATACAGTTTATGATCACAACAACAACAACGTTTGTCAGGCATCTACATTATCATCTGAGGAGATTACAAAGATTAAACAAGTGTTTGTTTTTTTTACTCTAAAACATGAAATGTGCAGTTATCTGCTTTTGTCAAAAAACGACTGTTGGCGTTATCTGCTTTTGCTATAAAACAAACTTTTAATATGTAAAAAAAAACATACTTTCAATGAACTTTAATTTTGTAAATTACCTGTATTTGTTTAAGTTATTATTACTTAATCAAAACAACCCAACTGCAGTTTGATTGATATTACTTGGAATGCGCAATAAAAAAAAACATGATTTCTGAAAAATAAATGAATACATTTTATCGGTTATTTATCGGTTTTTGCAAATGAACTCTTCATATCTTGTTGGTTGTTACTTTCATGCTATAATTATAGGGTTACCAGGCCAGGGTAAATCTGGTAACTGCAAGCATTATTTATGAGCAAAATATGACAGAGATGCTCGGGTTGTCAATCATCTGCTTTTACAGATACAGCAGTGGGCCTAGAGAGCAGCAGTTAGGGCTGTCGCGATAAACGCAATATCGCAACACCATACATGAAGGTGAGTGAATGTTGATGGGGGTGAGCTGTCCTTTCAAGTTGTCCTCTAAATAAGGAAAAGCACAATAAAAATGCTTAAATGGAATTAGCGAAAGATCTTTTCCTCACTGAGTGACATTACTGAGCAATAAAAAATACAATAAAACAAAATTAGAAGAAAAAAAAATGCAGTCCCACTCCAATGTATATGTTTTACTGCACAATGAATGAATTTGGTAAACTAGCCAGAAAAAGTTTATAATAATTTGAAAACAGTGCTTTTGGATGCAAAGCTTACTATCACTATTATTCGAGCCACTGGCACACTTTACCCCATAGCTATTCCTCATTTAATAATTTTTAGCAAAAATAACAGCATGGTTTTATACTTTGGCAGTTCAACAACATGTATTATAACCGGCCCTTTCCGTTGGACCATGGATCTTAAGTTAAGTTAAGAGGCTTTATTCATATATGAATCGCGATTCTGTCTTCTAACGATTCTAATGGATTCACAAGTTTCAAAATCAGTGTTCAAAAGCAGCAGTTCTTAATACTGTTCCTCGCATCCCCCTGCTCTGCACACACTCTGCATCTCTCTTTCATTCAGCTTAGCTACGACAATGAATTGTTCCAATTATACTCTTATTTTCACATAGCTATGAGCATTAAACATGGACGTGCATGTGGTTGCTGTACTGTATTAAAGCTTTAATCAGGATAAAAGCATATATTAAAAGCTAACATAAGCACAACAGCGTATCTAAAAGTATGAGACAACAACAAACAAAAAACATAGGCCTACCATTAAAAGCCGTGTTTGCACAGGTTCTGCACGATCATCTTCAATAATATCCTCTGCTTCTCAATCGGGCTCAAAATGATAAGCGATATTAACGACGCCTTTGTTTACAATACAACCAGAGCACATGCCGCTGAGGAGAGGAGCGGGACGGTTAGACGCGCACTAGAGGCGGTTTAGCCAATCACAACACACTGGGCTAGCTAACCAATCAGAGCCCATTGCCTATTTCTGAGGGTGGGGCTTCATAAAAACAGGAAAAGATCAGCGCGTTTCTCAGAGAAGGGACAGAGCGGTGTGGAATGAATAAAGGTAAATTATGTGAAAAATAAAGCGTTTTTTTTTTTTTTAAACGAAGCATTAACACATGTTAGACTGCACCCCATAAACACAATCAAGCCTAGAGAAAACCCAGTGAACCACCCCTTTAAAAAAAACAAAACAAAAAAAAACAAGTTTGGTCACCTTCAATGTTCATGACATGGTTACAGCCTTGTAATACTGAAAATTGTGGCATTTGGTTTCTTTTATCATATTACCGCTGTCACAGTTTTAAATATGCCATAGGCCACAACAGTGAACATTACAGTGATTTTACCACCGTTATTTATTTTTAGCTGTTATACTATATAGCAAATCTTGACTGTGTGATCGTTTATAACATCACACAAATGTAAACTGTATTAAATATAATATATTATATCCAACAATTCAATAATTAACAACATACAGAACTACCAAATGTTGCTATAAGTTTGATTGCAACATATAATAATTGCTGTTAATAGTGTTCATCGTCTGTTTGATTACGTCTTTAACTGATTTTTCCGTACATTTCTCCCATATGCACATTAACTGACATAGTCACCACTGAGAAGCTACTACTAAATATATTGTAGAAACTTAATTTTCTGTAAAGCTGCTTTGCAACGATTTGTATCGTGAAAAGCGCTATACAAATAAACTTTAATTGATATATATCTCAGCTGCCTGATTTTTTATTTAGTCATTTTTCATGTAGCTATATTATCACCCAGCTCTCTATAAAGTTGAATAAATAATTATGTCCAACTTTATTCACATACATATACTCGCATATTCACATACATATACTATAATATATACACTATATACCGCTTGATTGCTTGCAGCGTTGCAAAATGCATATGGTGCAATAAACTTTATTATCTCCCATGTACTTACATTTAAATTAATCATTTGATACAATGCACTTATTGTGTACATTCATGTCTTACATTGTACTTATATTAAAAAAAAACATGCATCTGTAATTACATTTATAATTACACTGTTGACCCATTCCTTACACCTTAACCAACCCTTAAACCTACCCATACCACCAAACCAGTCCCTAACCTTACCCGTATCCCACCTCAGTAGCAGCAAAAGTGTTTTGCAATACAATATGAACACAATAAGTACTTATTTTGAAGTGCACAGTAGTTAAGGCCACCGAATATAAAGTGGGACCAATAATATAACCAACAACATTATGATATTCTTTAAAACTTTATTTGCTTGCATGATTTTTGTGATGGTACATTTACATGTGCTACAGTCAATGTGCTTACAATCAGCCATGTGTGTGAACAGGGAACTACATGTCTTGTCCTTTTATCTAAAGCAAACACAATGCAGGGACACTGTGTTATACGCAAGCAGCTCCAAACTGTTCTCCAGACTCTCCCCCTTTATCTGCAGAGAAAATGATGGCTTCTTTTTATAGAAAGCTTGTGCTTTTCAGTCTGACTAGTGAAGCACTCCTGTCAGCAATCTTGAAAACCTTAGTATTCTGCAGGTAGTAGGTCTAGTATTCGAATGAGATGATGGATTAAGTGATTGTCTTCATGATTCTCATTGCTAGTTACAGGCTCAAATCTGAAAATCCCTAGATGTGACCTCAGTGTAATAGGCTTTCCAGTTGACAATACATTAGAGGTCGACCGATAGTGGATTTTGCTGATAACGATAGCTAGGTTGGACCACACTGGCCGATACCGATTAATTAACCGATAGTTTTTAAAATGGATACTGAACAAAAACTAAAATAATGCTTTATTAAAAAAACAGTACTGAACCATACTAGCAGTAGTAGTAGTAGTAATAATAATAATAAAAATGTTTAAATTAACACACTCTAACAAGGAACAATACTTTCATTACACAGCTTTCATTAATCTTAATGTTACAAATGGGCTCTTATTTTAAAGTGTTACCATTTCATGCTTAAAGATGCACATCTTTAAATATATACACAAAGGCTATAGCATTAAAATGATATACATATGGATATTGTATGTATACTTTCACACTTTAACTTCTTCTATTCTTGAACACTTGATGATTATCTTATCAAAATAAAAGCGCAGCGCTGAGTCTAGGAGAACTCGCCAGTATCACACACACTCCGGACGCGTCGCGTTCAATTCGAGCAGCGGTCTAAAACAGTTTATTTAATCACCAAACGGACACAAGTTTACTTCAAGAATGAACGAACAATGAGGCATGGATGAGTTTGAAGTTTGGTGTTTAAAAAACGGAGCAAACGGAAAGAGAAAGCGCGATCTATATTATAGCTCTATAAATGAAGCATTAACAACAATTCGGGACCAATATAATGTAATTTAAAGGAAAACGATGTGAATGGCGCTCTGTTGCGCGGCAGGATTTTCTGTCGGCTGCATTTAAATCCGCGTCTGAAGTTTCCCGCTCTGTTCAGTGTGCATTATCATGTGTCTAAACAAATAGCACGTGCTGTCAGTGATTTCAACCACTAGAGGCCGCTCTCGCACTGTGTAGTGACAGCAGACCCTTGTCAGCCGTTCCAGCAACGGATGCAACCCGGAAAACTATCGGCATGGATTTTTGCCGATAACCGATAGTTCCAGCAAAAAACTATCGGTGCCGATTAATCGGCAAAACCGATACATCGGTCGACCTCTAATATTGACCATAAAGTTATCGGCCAATATTAACACTGGACTGAACTGACTAATAATGGAAGCAGATAAAATCAAGACATTGGAGCTTACACATTGGAACATTAGATTTTAGAATTGATTTATAATATCAACCATCACGTTGGTATTGCATAAAAATATTTATTGGCTATGGTTTCATCAGTATATCTATTTAAAAAAAAAAAAAAAGTATATATGCCTATATATGTTTAGATTTTAAGAGAATTAAAGGAATATGTGCAACATTTTTCAGCTAGAGAGGTCCAGAGACAGTCTTAAACGTCAGAATAATAATAATAATAATAATAATAAGGATTTGTTCACGCTTTTCAATGGTCTCCCTCAAACCATTAGACATCACAATTGACCAAGAAGATTAACTAGAAATGTGACTTCTTATGGCAAACCAGAGTTAACATGTCTATTGTGCCTCCTGCCACTAATCCTATCTTTGCTACAGAATACTATCGCCTCCTCATCAATGTGTTTATCTCAGGAAGCAATCATTAACCTTGTTACTTCACAACTGGAAATGTCTTTACCATGTTTGAACATAATGTCCCGTGTACTGCTGGTAACACAAGGAAAAGGAGTTAACGACATTAACCCATAAAAGCGAATAGAGCAGAGATATTGATAACGATGAGTCAACATGTGAATCTGAAACATTGACTAATTCAATTATCATTATAGTTATACAGGCTTCTAGGCGAACATGATGTGATTCTTATCTCTAACAGCTTATAAGAATGTTAGTTGAGATCTCGTCAATGTCTCAATCGTTTTTCCAAGGAAGGAAAATAATTAAATTGAGAAGTTTCTGGTATTTTGTTTTATTTGCTTAAATTAGTATGTGTGGGATGACAAGCTATTTTAGTATGACATCAGCAAAAAGTAGAATCGGCTTCTATTAAATTATCTTAGAGTAAAATAATATTTTCCAGGCACAGACTGAAAAAAAAATCCCCACCACATTAAATTAAATACTAATAAATATAAATTATATATTTTTTGTTTCAGCGAGAAACCACGCGCACACAGCCGTCATGTAAACGATTCATTTCTCGTCAGTGATTCAGAGTCGGTTCACTAAGCGATTCTCCAGAGGATTTGACTGATAGGACGAAAGTTGCTTTAACAGCAACACACAAAAAGTGACACACATACAACTAACTGGAAATATAGTTATGACTTGATTGTGTATATATTTAGCTATATCTTGTTTAAAAACATTTATGACACAATTGTATTGAAGATTTCCCTCACATGGACTACAAGGACAGTGGAATCACAACAAAACACTAACAAAAGTTAATTGAGGAAAACGGGGTAATAAATAGCAAACGTGCTACAGTTTCATAGTTTTGGTAACACTTTATTTTAAGGTGTCCTTACATGTAATTACTCGTATAATAATAACAACTAATTATGCATAATTACAAGCAAGTAACTCTAATCCTAACCCTAACCATAGAGTAGTACATGTAGTTAATTAATATTACTCAGTACCTAAATGTATAATTACACTGCAACAAGGACACCTTAAAATAAAGTGTAACCATAGTTTTTTTTTTTTAGAATAGATCTCATAAAAGGCACCATTTGATAAAAGAATCACTGAATCATTATCCTGTTCGAAAGAACCGTTTTCCCCACTACCATGACGTCACGACGATTCGTCGTGCCAAAATAATATTCGATAATCTATTCGACGCCTTTATATGCGAGTGAAATTAATTCTAGTTACGTTGCAAACTATTTGACCTAAAACCGTCAAAATATCTAATGGTATGCCGAGGAAAGTTGTTCTGGGCGGCAGTGTGATGCTGATCTCAAACCGGGCTGCACCAGTCTGGACCAGAACATCTTTATCGTCCATGAGAAGCTCTATCGGTGACCCTGATCAAAAACTATCGACACACACTGTCAACATCCGACTGTCAAATGTAAATGCTGAAATAAGGAAACGTGAGTAATCGTGAGATCAGTGGGTTCAGCGAATCCTCTTACCTTGTCTGACTTGGGTTTATTCTGCAGCAGCTGTTCCAGATAGAGATCTGAGAGAGCCGTTCGCGCGCTGTTCACACGCTCCAGAATGACAGCAGGTTCGTTTTTATTAGAATTTAATGTCATGTTTCACAGTTAGAGAGGGAGGGGGTAGAAAAAAGAACAAAAAATGAGTTAGGTCTGCTCAAGGTCCGATAGGGGTTGGCCCGAAGAGCGACACGACGTGATAAGAAAGCTCGAGATAGTTGAAGATAAAGGTTGAGGGATTCGGGCTCGAAGTCCAGAGTTTGCGCAAGAGACAAGACACAGCTGTCAAAGCTCATAAACATGAGTGTGAGGAGGGGGCTGGCACACTGCAGCTTCCCTTTAGAGTGCGCACTTACGTAGTTAGTATCTCTGACAAAACGTAAAGCGGACCCGCTAGCGATTTCTACTATGGCGAAGACTCAGCTCATGAATATTAATGAAGTAGCAGTAGTCCAAATTGATTGGCTGAAAGTCAGACGATAGTAGGCGGGCGCTAGTCATCTATATTTACGTTTAGTCATTTAGCGGACGCTTTTATCCAAAGCGACTTACAAATGTACGGTGGCAGAGAAGTGCTAAACAAATCACAATTCTGAAAACAAAATAACAAATTACAAACGCAAATGCAAGTCTAAAAAACAAAGTAATAATTCAGAAAACAAAATAACCAAGTCAGAAAACACGATGACAAATCCGAAAACAAATTAACAACTCAGACAAACCGGAAGAGGTAGGTATAGTTTGAGACAGCGTCATTGGTTTGGGATTACTCACCGCTGACTGGACGAGACATCTGTCAATCAACGTATACAGAGAAGAACCAGCCGAAGAACAGCAGAGTCGTGGTAGAAAGTTCGGAGATGGTATTAAAGTAGCTCAGTTTAAATGTATTGTATGAATTGCCCTTACTATGGAATAAAAGATACGGAGTGTATATTTACATTTAGTTAAAAGTGGCTGTAAAACGTCAGCTCCAGTGGCGCAGATGGATAAGCGCGCGTTGTTGGCTTTTTGACGCGACCGACCCGGGTTCGAGCCCACCTTTTGCCAAACTTTTTTTTTCTCCCTTTTGTCTGTCTCAAACTATACCTACCTCTTCCGGTTTGTCTGATTTGTCGTTGTGTTTTCTGACTTTGTTATTTTGTTTTCGAATTTGTCATTGTGTTTTCTGACTTGTTATAATGTTTTCTGAATTGTTATTTTGTTTTTTAGACTTGCATTTGCGTTTGTAATTTGTTATTTTGTTTTCAGAATTGTGATTTGTTTTGCACTTCTCGGCCACCATACAAATGAGGACAAATAGAAAACAAATAGACAGAATACAAAAAGATTTTTTGAAAGAAAACAAGCGAAATTTAGCGAATTAAAGGAATGCTGCTATTGAAGGCGTGGTTCATGAATATTAATCCTGTAATGTGACCGTATTCTCCAGGAAGGTTTGTTAAATATTAATGAGCAAAGCCTTCATCATAGTAGGGTTTTAAAATTAACAAATGTTTTGTCGAATTACAGTTGTGTTAACCACTTGCTGATTGAAGTTGTTTCATTTCCCTGTGAAACTGAAAATGTCATAAACAAGATGCCGAATAGCGGTTTTGTGCTCTTTTCAGCTGATTGTTCAATTTTGCTTTCATAGTTAGGCCTATATATATGAATAGCCTAATAAAGAAAGAAATAAAAATAAAAATAAACAATGTACAAGAAAAGTTCATTAATCCTCCTGTATATTATTGTAATTGAAATGAAAACGAACTTTTTCTGTGCAAATTAGTGAATGTGCGTTCATGTCAATGAATCAATATAAGACAAGCTTGAGTAAATATCAAATTGAAGAGCATGTATTGCATCCCGCACACAAAGATTTTTTTTTTATCAGTAATGAAAGTACAGTTAGAGTGTTCTAGTATGAAAGGCGTCCTCTAGAACATATTCAGGAGGTATTTATTTATTTAATTTAATAACATCAATTAATTAATTTCACTGACTCTGGCTGTGTCCAAAATCCCTCCCTTTACCCTTTTGTAGTGCGCTCTTTAAGGGGACATTGATTTTGTAGTGGTATCCAAAAGCTTAGTAGATATGATGTGCACTCATTCAATCCTATAATGCACTGCAATAATAACAAGGTAATATATGTTCATTTATAGCACTACACTCTAAAAAATGCTGGGTTAAAAAGGGACAAACCCAGCTATTGGGATGTTTTAACCCAGCATATTTTTCTAAGAGTGTAATATGCATCTTTTAGGGCTAAATAAGGTACAAAAGTGTAGTACTTTTAAACAGGCTACCGACCCAGTGATTTTTATTTTAATTTTTATTTATTTTTTTGAGATAGTGAGAGAGAGAGAGAGAGAGAGAGAGAGAGAGTGGGTGGGGGGATACCTTTAAAGCACTATCCAGCACTCTGTGTCTAAATTTGCTTACTCATTTTCATTCTTTCCTTATAGTGGACTATATCAGTGGACTAATTAAGGGAATAGAGAAAAAGTGTAGGTAAAATGGGATAAGATGACCAACACAAAATCTCATCTTAACACTTAATGAATGGCTATGCTCTTCTTGTGTGTGTGTGTGTGTGTGTGTGTGTGTGCGCGCGCGTGTTTTTGTGACAAATGAGGACATAAATTTGTATAATGACAAAGGTATGACAGGTATTACAAGGAGAAGGTGACTTTTCAGGACATTACCCCATGTCCCCACTTTTCAAAACGCTTATAAATCACACAGAATGGAGTGTATTGAAAATCTGAAATAGCACAAAGTCTCCTGTGAGGGGTAGGTTTAGGGGTAGGGGTGGTGTAGGTCAATAGAATATACGGTCTGTACAGTATAAAAACCATTACGCCTATGGGATGTCCACACTTTTCACAAAAACAAACCTGTGTGTGTGTTTGTGTGTTTTTATCTGAATATCGACATATGTGAGATTTAGTCAGACCAAACAGTTCTGAGGTTAAGTGATCTATTTTTGTGTCTCGGGAAAATAATGATATGATGATTGTATTATGGTGAATATCAAACGTTTTCATGTCTATTTTAGACACAGCAATTGACATTTCAGACATCTTCAGACATCATCATGTTGAATTAAAACCTTATTGGCTGAGTGAAATCATTCAGTTTGAATACTATTGCTATTATATAGGCCTACATTTTAAAATATGGGCAATTAAATATGTATATGTTCATATGTATATCATTAATAAAATAAATATACCTTTAAGATTAATCTTTTTTAGGATTCTGCTTTAATGTTCAATGTTCACTTTATTTATAGAGCACATATTAATGCAACAAATGTTGACCACAGTGCTGTACATGAGACAATGCAGAATAACAATAAAAAACACTTTCAAGTACTATATCATAACAACACGCAAACACAAATAAAACCTCAGGCTCAATGGGACAATTGGTAAAAACCAGTTTCACCACTAACACCGCACTCATGTATGCTCAAACGCCACAGTAAAAAAATAAAATTTTAAATGTCGCTTAAACTCTCTAAGAGTGGAGCACTGCCGGATATAATGAGGTAAACCATTCCACAGCCTAGCAGTGGCCGCAAAGGAGTGATCTCCACTCGTTTTCCCATACGTCCGCGGGACCACTAAAAGATTCAATCACTCAGAACGTAACATTCTCTTTGGTTTCTTCACCTGGGACAGATCAGCTATATATGATGGAGCTGTGTAAGGCTTTAAAAACAAATAATAATATCTTTATATCAATCCTATAAGAAACCGGCAGCCAGTGTAGTACTCTTAATACAGGAGTCATATGCTCATTTTTCCGAGTACCTGTCAAACGTCTTGCGGCCGCTTTTTGGACCAGCTGTAGTCTGCCCAAACTTTTATATTGAACACCATAGTACAGTGAGTTACAGTAGTCTAATCTCGAAAAAATAAAAGCATGGATAACCTTTTCCAGGTCCTTCCGAGATAAAAAAAAAGGCTTCATTTTAGAGATTAATCTCAATTGAAAAAAACTAATTTTGACAACTTCATTTATTTGTTTATCAAATTTCAAGTCAAGTCAAGTCTGCTTTATTGTCCATTCTTCCACATGTACAGCACATACACACAGAGAATTGAAATTGCGTTAATCTCAGTCCCTTGGGTGCATACAGATAACATAAATACAGATTAAATACAAAATACAACTATACAAATAAGGTAAAATGTAAAAATATATATATAAAGCACAAGGCATATTTCAGTGCACTATAACAAACTATACCTAAGTTTTTTAATTGATGTGTCCGAAAAGGGGATATTACACCCAAATTTTGGATGTATCAACAGACTCAGAAGGGCTGAATAAAATCAATTCGGTTTTTGATTCATTTAAACAGCAAGTTGCAGACATCCACACCTTAATCTCACCAAGACATTCCACACCAACCTTTCTACAGCGATAGAGGCAGTTGGCTTCAGAGGTAGATACAACTGGGTGTCGTCTGCGTAACAGTGAAATGACACACCATATTTACTCAAGATCTGACCTAACGGGAGCATATAAAGTGAAAAAAAGACTGGTGCTAGAATGGATCCTTGTGGAATACCACAAGATAAAGGCGCTGAGGTCGACATACCTTCACCCATCTGAACAGAGAAACTTCTGTCTTGAAAATAAGACTTAATGCAATTCAAGGCATTACCTCGAATACCTACACAAGTTTCTAAACGTGAGATCAAAATCTGGTGGTTGATTGTATCAAATGCCACTGTAAGATCTAAAAGCAAAAGTAGAGTCATGTCACTAGTCAGTTGCCATAAAAATATTGTTAAAAACTCTCAATAATGCAGATTCTGTACTATGATGTTTTTTAAATCCCGACTGAAAGACTTCACCGATAGCATTATCAGTACGGAAGGACTCAAGTTGATTAAAGACAGTTTTCTCCAAAATCTTTGCTAAAAAAAGGAAGGTTTGAAATTGGTCTATAATTGCACAACACACTCTTATCCAGGTTAGATTTCTTCAATAAAGGCTGCGCTATGGCATGTTTACAATAAGTTGGAACAATTCCAGAAAGTAAACTCTTAATTTACTACTGGGCACCTTTACATTTTGTGCTGTTATTAGCAAATAAGCAGATGTAAATAAGCAAATTACTATATTAGCAAAATGTTTATTTATTTCCCTTAATAACACTTGGCTGATGCATCATCATCATACACTTATGTCTAAATATGTTACAATTTAACAAGAGAGTTCACAAGGCTCCATAGTGGATTTGTACCTTTTAGCTACCACCTTTCAGATTTTTACAAGAAGACTATACCACTCTTATGTATATTAATAACAAAGCATTACAAATATTACAAGGGCAGATGCAGGCTTTATGTTTGTTTTGCTTCCTCTTCCATCTCATTTGATGTTGCTGATTCAGGTCGAAACAAAGTGATTCATCCAGATGAAATGAATTGTAAGCTTTCATTTGTCTCCCCCTAAATGTTCTAACATCAGACGCACACACAAAAAGGAGAAAACAACAGGAACAGAGTAAGACTATTTTGTTTGCTGACCTGCTGCTTGTTATCAAAGGAGACTTGTCTCTTGATTTTAATTATTTTAAGTATTTGAATAATTGAAATATTTTATTGTAATGTACTGACAATTTCCTGACTAAATACAAAATGTAACTATTTTTAACGGATGTTTGTTCTTTTTACTCGTTGTGTTTTTGTATTATTTTCCTCAGGCCTAGTAAAAGAAATGATCTGCACATGAAACACCATCCAAGAAACATCTGTAGATGTAACAAACAAAAACAGGTCACAGGTTCTACACAGGTTCTACTTCAGCATATTTATTTTAAACTGAATAAATAACACATATTCAATAAATCTAATGGTTTGTTGTACTGTATGTGGATATTTGGGTTTTCTAAGTGTGAAATCCCTATGTTTTACATAACACTTCATTTGATGTGTGTTACCAGAATGTCTTTGCTGCTAGTTCTCAGCAGTGTCGTAAGTGAAACTGGGGAGTTTGGTAGCGTGGGCTGGAAAGGTTTCGGTGACCTGTTCATCATTATAGCAGTGAGCTGCAGATTTAAGAGTGACAAAGTTCAAAGATTATTATGGCTGCATTTGTGGTTTGGCTGGCATGCAAAACATGAGTTTTGAAACCAGCTCTTGTCACGTCCTGTGGGGGCAATGGTAACAGTCATGGGCTTGAGCAGCCTTGCAGTAAATGTTTGAGAAGTAATTCTGGTTTAAGTTGTTTCAAATGATTGGTAAAGCTTTTGTAGTTTCCATGTTAATGAATAAATTAAATGTTTGTACAGGAAATTGGTTTAAATCAGGTCAGTTCTTTTAATAATACTGTTTAATATAAATCCTACAACATACTGTAAATAAGAAATAAAAATCTTTAATTGTTTCAGCCTGTTCTCTTTATTGGATGTATATTGGAAGCGTAGTTTAAAGTGCATAAACTTGTGCATTTATTTGGAAGTCATTATTTTCACCTTCCATGAAAAATAAAAACATATTCCCATTGTAGGTGCATACTGATTTTTCATGCAGCAAGTTGTCGATTTTATGTCTGGAAGAGGTGAAAAGCTGGATGGTTCACAATTTGGTTCAGTTAAGTCAAAGTAAAACAGAGATTATGATTTTTGCCCCACCAGAGGATGCTCAGACATTAACACTTATTTAGGTCCTTGGTCAGCCTATTGTCATGGCTCTTAAACACAGATGAATGCTGTGTTTAAGAGTTTTCTTCTTTTTTTTCCGGATTAGGTCTCTTACTCGAAAATCTATTTTGTCAAGGAAAGATTTAGAAAAGGTTATTAATGCCTTTATTTTGTCTTTTCTGGACTATTGTAATGTTTTTTTTTTTAATGTGGGGTCTTGTCAGACCGTTATTTCACACTTACAATTAGTTCAAAATGCGGCAGCTTGTCTGCTTGTGCTTGCTGAGAAGAGTCAACATATCTCTTCTGTTTTGGCCTCTTGTTACATGTCTGCGGTTTTCTGTGTTGACTTTCCTTTGACCTACTTTCCCTAGTTGTCCTAATTACGTTACTCTGTTAATCTGTTTTGCATTCATTAAGTCATTAGTCCCTAAATTGCTTTTGTTTTTATACATTTATATCCATTCATTAAAGCCCTATTCACATGGGATTAGTATTACCTGTGGACTGTAGCATGAAGCGAGATGCACAAACTCAGAGTTGCAGAGTAAGTTTTGAGTTGACAAAACCCGATAAAGCCAAACTGGTTTAGATCAGGTTCACCGGCCTCACAAAACTCGATATAACCATTCTCTGTCAACTCAGAGTTTGGACCAGAGTTTGTGATTAACTCTGGAGTGTGTGCACCTGAAAGTGTGACACATCCAGCAAACAGCCAATCCCACAGAACGTGAAGAGCATCAGCTGGATTCACTTCTCGCAAGAGTCAGCAATTCACTTTTCTGCTGAAGATTAAGAGGTCAATATTAAAAAAATTATAATTTTAAATTCATTTACAAGGAAGGAATAAACGCTTCTGCTGCAGCAAAAGTTTGGCAGCAGAAAGAAAATATATGACTATGCAAAGGAATCAACTGAATTTAATTATTTACATAGTTTCACACAGAGTTCAAAGGAAAACATAAGTTTAGTCATTTTAAAAGTTGGATATATTAAAGCTTATCTATCTATCTATCTATCTATCTAGACCAGCACACACCACCTCCTCTGCCCCCTGGCTGTCTGATGTTCTCCGGGAACATCGCTCTAGACTCAGGGCTGCAGAGAGGAAGTGGCGCAAATCAAGAAACTCTACTGACCTTAGTGTATATCAGTCACTCCTCTCCTCCTTCTTTGCAAGTGTCTCCACTGCTAAAACAACATACTACCACAACAAAAGAATTAACAACTGTTCTGACTCTTGCACGCTTTTCAAAACCTTTTCTTCTCTTCTTTGTCCTCCTCCACCCCCTCCTTCATCAACTCATACTGCTGATGACTTTGCAATATTCTTCATAAATAAATCAAGAACCATTAGCGACCAATTCTCCACACCACAAACTGACAAAAACTTCGTAACCATAAATACTCATTCTCTCTCCACCTTCTCTCCACTCTCAGAGGCAGAATTTTCTAAACTTATTCTTTCCAATCATCCTACTATATGTCCGCTTGATCCTATCCCCACTCACCTCCTTCAGGCCATTTCTTCTATTAACACCTCTCTTCACTCTGGTACATTTACCACAGCATTCAAGCAGGCTGCATAAACTTGTGCATTTATTTGGAAGTCATTATTTTCACCTTCCATGAAAAATAAAAACATATTCCCATTGTAGGTGCATACTGATTTTTCATGCAGCAAGTTGTCGATTTTATGTCTGGAAGAGGTGAAAAGCTGGATGGTTCACAATTTGGTTCAGTTAAGTCAAAGTAAAACAGAGATTATGATTTTTGCCCCACCAGAGGATGCTCAGACATTAACACTTATTTAGGTCCTTGGTCAGCCTATTGTCATGGCTCTTAAACACAGATGAATGCTGTGTTTAAGAGTTTTCTTCTTTTTTTTCCGGATTAGGTCTCTTACTCGAAAATCTATTTTGTCAAGGAAAGATTTAGAAAAGGTTATTAATGCCTTTATTTTGTCTTTTCTGGACTATTGTAATGTTTTTTTTTTTAATGTGGGGTCTTGTCAGACCGTTATTTCACACTTACAATTAGTTCAAAATGCGGCAGCTTGTCTGCTTGTGCTTGCTGAGAAGAGTCAACATATCTCTTCTGTTTTGGCCTCTTGTTACATGTCTGCGGTTTTCTGTGTTGACTTTCCTTTGACCTACTTTCCCTAGTTGTCCTAATTACGTTACTCTGTTAATCTGTTTTGCATTCATTAAGTCATTAGTCCCTAAATTGCTTTTGTTTTTATACATTTATATCCATTCATTAAAGCCCTATTCACATGGGATTAGTATTACCTGTGGACTGTAGCATGAAGCGAGATGCACAAACTCAGAGTTGCAGAGTAAGTTTTGAGTTGACAAAACCCGATAAAGCCAAACTGGTTTAGATCAGGTTCACCGGCCTCACAAAACTCGATATAACCATTCTCTGTCAACTCAGAGTTTGGACCAGAGTTTGTGATTAACTCTGGAGTGTGTGCACCTGAAAGTGTGACACATCCAGCAAACAGCCAATCCCACAGAACGTGAAGAGCATCAGCTGGATTCACTTCTCGCAAGAGTCAGCAATTCACTTTTCTGCTGAAGATTAAGAGGTCAATATTAAAAAAATTATAATTTTAAATTCATTTACAAGGAAGGAATAAACGCTTCTGCTGCAGCAAAAG
Source organism: Sinocyclocheilus grahami (assembly GCF_001515645.1). Taxonomy (NCBI): domain Eukaryota; kingdom Metazoa; phylum Chordata; class Actinopteri; order Cypriniformes; family Cyprinidae; genus Sinocyclocheilus; species Sinocyclocheilus grahami. The sequence goes on along the minus strand of NW_015505218.1, from coordinate 963,089 downwards.
TTTGGCAGCAGAAAGAAAATATATGACTATGCAAAGGAATCAACTGAATTTAATTATTTACATAGTTTCACACAGAGTTCAAAGGAAAACATAAGTTTAGTCATTTTAAAAGTTGGATATATTAAAGCTTATCTATCTATCTATCTATCTATCTAGACCAGCACACACCACCTCCTCTGCCCCCTGGCTGTCTGATGTTCTCCGGGAACATCGCTCTAGACTCAGGGCTGCAGAGAGGAAGTGGCGCAAATCAAGAAACTCTACTGACCTTAGTGTATATCAGTCACTCCTCTCCTCCTTCTTTGCAAGTGTCTCCACTGCTAAAACAACATACTACCACAACAAAAGAATTAACAACTGTTCTGACTCTTGCACGCTTTTCAAAACCTTTTCTTCTCTTCTTTGTCCTCCTCCACCCCCTCCTTCATCAACTCATACTGCTGATGACTTTGCAATATTCTTCATAAATAAATCAAGAACCATTAGCGACCAATTCTCCACACCACAAACTGACAAAAACTTCGTAACCATAAATACTCATTCTCTCTCCACCTTCTCTCCACTCTCAGAGGCAGAATTTTCTAAACTTATTCTTTCCAATCATCCTACTATATGTCCGCTTGATCCTATCCCCACTCACCTCCTTCAGGCCATTTCTTCTATTAACACCTCTCTTCACTCTGGTACATTTACCACAGCATTCAAGCAGGCTCGGGTAACCCTACTGCTTAAGAAACTTTCTCTAAATCCAGCACTTTTAGAAAACTACAGACCGGTATCCCTTCTTCCGTTCATTGCAAAGACACTTGAGCGAGTTGTGTTCAACCAACTCTCTATGTTTCTTGCACAGAACAACCTCATGGACAGCAACCAATCTGGCTTCAAAAGCGGCCACTCAACTGAGACTGCACTGCTCTTGGTTACTGAAGCCCTGAGACTGGCAAGAGTGGCTTCTAAATCCTCAGTACTCATCTTGCTGGATCTGTTTGCTGCTTTTAACACAGTTAACCACCAGATCCTCCTGTCCACCCTCAAGGTGGGCATCTCAGGAACCGCACTCCAGTAGTTCAAGTCTTACCTCTCTGGTAGGCCCTTCAGGCTGTCTTAGAGGGGTAAGGTTTCTAAGTCACAACTTCTTTCTACTGGGGTACCTCAAGGCTCAGTTCTTGGACCACATATTTTCTCCATCTACATGTCATCTTTAGGATCTGTCATTCAGAAGCATGGCTTTTCCTATCATTGCTATGCTGATGACACTCAACTCTACTTCTCATTCCAACCAGATGATCCAATAGTAGCTGTTCACATTGCAGCCTGTCTGACAGATATTTCTGGCTGGATGAAGGATCATCACCTTCAACTAAACCTTGCTAAGACAGAACTGCTTGTGGTCTCAGCCAACCCAGCACTTCATCACAACCTCTCTATACAGCTAGGTTTGTCAACCATAACTCTAAACTTGTGCATTTATTTGGAAGTCATTATTTTCACCTTCCATGAAAAATAAAAACATATTCCCATTGTAGGTGCATACTGATTTTTCATGCAGCAAGTTGTCGATTTTATGTCTGGAAGAGGTGAAAAGCTGGATGGTTCACAATTTGGTTCAGTTAAGTCAAAGTAAAACAGAGATTATGATTTTTGCCCCACCAGAGGATGCTCAGACATTAACACTTATTTAGGTCCTTGGTCAGCCTATTGTCATGGCTCTTAAACACAGATGAATGCTGTGTTTAAGAGTTTTCTTCTTTTTTTTCCGGATTAGGTCTCTTACTCGAAAATCTATTTTGTCAAGGAAAGATTTAGAAAAGGTTATTAATGCCTTTATTTTGTCTTTTCTGGACTATTGTAATGTTTTTTTTTTTAATGTGGGGTCTTGTCAGACCGTTATTTCACACTTACAATTAGTTCAAAATGCGGCAGCTTGTCTGCTTGTGCTTGCTGAGAAGAGTCAACATATCTCTTCTGTTTTGGCCTCTTGTTACATGTCTGCGGTTTTCTGTGTTGACTTTCCTTTGACCTACTTTCCCTAGTTGTCCTAATTACGTTACTCTGTTAATCTGTTTTGCATTCATTAAGTCATTAGTCCCTAAATTGCTTTTGTTTTTATACATTTATATCCATTCATTAAAGCCCTATTCACATGGGATTAGTATTACCTGTGGACTGTAGCATGAAGCGAGATGCACAAACTCAGAGTTGCAGAGTAAGTTTTGAGTTGACAAAACCCGATAAAGCCAAACTGGTTTAGATCAGGTTCACCGGCCTCACAAAACTCGATATAACCATTCTCTGTCAACTCAGAGTTTGGACCAGAGTTTGTGATTAACTCTGGAGTGTGTGCACCTGAAAGTGTGACACATCCAGCAAACAGCCAATCCCACAGAACGTGAAGAGCATCAGCTGGATTCACTTCTCGCAAGAGTCAGCAATTCACTTTTCTGCTGAAGATTAAGAGGTCAATATTAAAAAAATTATAATTTTAAATTCATTTACAAGGAAGGAATAAACGCTTCTGCTGCAGCAAAAGTTTGGCAGCAGAAAGAAAATATATGACTATGCAAAGGAATCAACTGAATTTAATTATTTACATAGTTTCACACAGAGTTCAAAGGAAAACATAAGTTTAGTCATTTTAAAAGTTGGATATATTAAAGCTTATCTATCTATCTATCTATCTATCTAGACCAGCACACACCACCTCCTCTGCCCCCTGGCTGTCTGATGTTCTCCGGGAACATCGCTCTAGACTCAGGGCTGCAGAGAGGAAGTGGCGCAAATCAAGAAACTCTACTGACCTTAGTGTATATCAGTCACTCCTCTCCTCCTTCTTTGCAAGTGTCTCCACTGCTAAAACAACATACTACCACAACAAAAGAATTAACAACTGTTCTGACTCTTGCACGCTTTTCAAAACCTTTTCTTCTCTTCTTTGTCCTCCTCCACCCCCTCCTTCATCAACTCATACTGCTGATGACTTTGCAATATTCTTCATAAATAAATCAAGAACCATTAGCGACCAATTCTCCACACCACAAACTGACAAAAACTTCGTAACCATAAATACTCATTCTCTCTCCACCTTCTCTCCACTCTCAGAGGCAGAATTTTCTAAACTTATTCTTTCCAATCATCCTACTATATGTCCGCTTGATCCTATCCCCACTCACCTCCTTCAGGCCATTTCTTCTATTAACACCTCTCTTCACTCTGGTACATTTACCACAGCATTCAAGCAGGCTCGGGTAACCCTACTGCTTAAGAAACTTTCTCTAAATCCAGCACTTTTAGAAAACTACAGACCGGTATCCCTTCTTCCGTTCATTGCAAAGACACTTGAGCGAGTTGTGTTCAACCAAGTTTCTTGCTTTCTTGCACAGAACAACCTCATGGACAGCAACCAATCTGGCTTCAAAAGCGGCCACTCAACTGAGACTGTTGGTTACTGGGTTACTGAAGCCCTGAGACTGGCAAGAGTGGCTTCTAAATCCTCAGTACTCATCTTGCTGGATCTGTTTGCTGCTTTTAACACAGTTAACCACCAGATCCTCCTGTCCACCCTCAAGGTGGGCATCTCAGGAACCGCACTCCAGTAGTTCAAGTCTTACCTCTCTGGTAGGCCCTTCAGGCTGTCTTAGAGGGGTAAGGTTTCTAAGTCACAACTTCTTTCTACTGGGGTACCTCAAGGCTCAGTTCTTGGACCACATATTTTCTCCATCTACATGTCATCTTTAGGATCTGTCATTCAGAAGCATGGCTTTTCCTATCATTGCTATGCTGATGACACTCAACTCTACTTCTCATTCCAACCAGATGATCCAATAGTAGCTGTTCACATTGCAGCCTGTCTGACAGATATTTCTGGCTGGATGAAGGATCATCACCTTCAACTAAACCTTGCTAAGACAGAACTGCTTGTGGTCTCAGCCAACCCAGCACTTCATCACAACCTCTCTATACAGCTAGGTTTGTCAACCATAACTCCTTCCAGGACAGCCAGGAAACTTGGAGTTGTGATGGATGATCAGTTAAGCTTCACAGAATATATTGCTACAATGGCCCGTTCCTGCAGGTTTGCCTTATAAAACATTAGGAAGATTAGACCCTTCCTAACAGAGCAGATCGCACAACTCCTTGTCCTAGCTCTTGTTCTCTCCAGACTGGACTATTGTAATGCTCTCTTGGCAGGCCTTCCTGCATGTATTATCAAGCCTCTGCAATTGATCCAGAATGCAGCAGCCAGAGTGGTCTTCAACGATCCAAAGAAAACTCATGACACGCCTCTCTTCATCAGTTTGCACTGGGTGCCAATAGCTGCTCGCATCAAATTCAAGGTACTGATGTTTGCCTACAAGACAACCACTGGTGCTACACCAATATACCTAAACTCGCTAGTTTCGACCTACGTGCCCTCCAGAAGCTTGCGTTCTGAACGATACCTCGTGGTGCCATCCCGAAGAGGGATCACTCTCACGGACCTTTTCCTGGACTGTTCCCAGCTGGTGGAACAACCTGCCTATCTATTTAGCCATTTAAAAAAATATCTAAAGACACATTTTTTTCACCATCACCTGACCTAGCACTTACCTATTCTATTTGGCCTAATTTATATATATATAGGGCCTTTCGCACCGCAGGAACCTTTTCATAGTACCAGAACTAATTGTGGAACTACCCACTTTTCGGCGTGTTCGCACTGCCGGAACTGGGAGCGATTTTAGTACCGGGCTGCCTTTTTCGAGAACCAAATTAGCTCCTACTCCGGAGCAGGGTCTAACCAGCACAACTGGTACTAATCGTGACGTAAGTAGACATTGATTGGCCAAACCCATATGAAAACACAGTGTAAACATACTGTAAACATGTAAACTTATTTCGCAAGTATGGAGAACAGCGATAGATGGATGGACGCTGAAGTGCAGGCACTTGTAGCAAATGTAGCACTGCCAGTTGTCGTTGGAGATTCTTAGTCCTCCTTTCCGTTCTTTCAATCACTTTACGTATACGTCGACTTTCCATGTCCATTATTGTGAAACCCGCGAGACACAACAAAAACACAGCTCCGATCACAGCGTCCTCCATCCTCCTGTTGCAACCCTTTAAATGGTACTGGGAAATAGTTAGCGCAAAATCGTCCCAGTACTTTAGTACCGTACATTTAGTTCTGGAACTAAAGCGGTGCGAAAGGGCCTTAGATATACTGTATATATACAGAGGCGGACAAAGTACTCAACTCCATTACTTGAATGAAAGTACAGATACTGCTGGTCAAACATTACTCCATTACAAGTAAAAGTTGTACAGACAGATTTTTACTTACTGTAAGTAAAAGTACAGAAGTACTTGCTTTTAAAAGTACTTAAGTACCAAAAGTAAATTTCCTTTTTTATGTCAATGCACTGTTTTATTGTTGTACGTAGTAGTACTTACAATACTTCTGCAGCAACATAGAATACATTAAACCTGCTGAATACACTGATTAGCTTGTAGTATATTTGGAAATAAAGAGCTTTTAGAATGTTAAAAACCTATGGGGAAAACAAAAAATGATTGAACACCCCTACCCACCCCCACAAAAGCAGGATGGTAGCAAGACTTATTTGACATCAAAACAAACATTTTAAATGCTGTCTTATCGCTCTCATGGTACTTTGATGTCACACACAGAACAGTATGTGCAGTGCTGCTTCAAGTCCAACACCTATTGTGTTTTATTAGGAGACGCACAACAGTTCCTCTGTGGCTTTATAGGTAATATTTTCACCTACACAATTTAGCAAAATCAGACAATATTGTGTCTAATATATACCACAATATTAACTTCTTATTATTGAATTGTTGTAAATAAATATCACATTTGCAACTGGTCAGTGTTCAAAAAATGCTGGGAAATCTCTTCATGTAGCCCCACAAGAGTGATTACTGATAAACTGTCTGAAAAAAAGAAAGTCACGTTTTAGAGAAGAAAAAAATTAACCTACTGACTTTCAAAACTGCTACATAGTAACGACTTTCTACTGCGAGGACCTTGATAGAAATGTAGTGGAGTGAAAAGTACAATATTTGTCTTTCAAATGTAGTGAAGTTAAAGTCATAAGCTCCCAGAAAAAATAATACTCAAGTAAAGTACAGATACTCAAAAAATTTACTTAAGTACAATACTCAAGTAAATGTACTTAGTTACTGTCCGCCTCTGTATATATATATATATATATATATATATATAGTATATAAAACACCTTGCTATGTGCACTATGCTAGACTAACTGAGACTTGTCACAGTACTTGTTTATTGTTGCTCACTCGTTGGTCTGATTGCTTCTACTTTGTAAGTCGCTTTGGATAAAAGTATCTGCTAAATGACTAAATGTAAATGTAACTCATCAGTTCTGTGCATGGCTTTGAACATGGTATTATATAAAATGCTAGTAAGTGTGTTGTTATGATCTGAAGGCCTAAAGAGAATGTCAACATTTCCTGGCTTTAAATTGTCTGATAAGGATCTTACTGTTTGTGTTAAATTGAAATATATTGGATATTTTATTACTGAGCACATGACAGAAGATGAAGACACTGAAAGGCAAATTTTATGAGGACATTTATGTTTTTGGTTTGGTACTTGTAAGGTTGTTTAGGTTGTTACAAGTCAAAGAGCTCTAAAGCAGAGGTCTTCAACCATACTCCTGGAGACCCACGGATCGGGGTGGATGACCTATGCTCTAAAGTATATATTCCTCAAGCCTCAAGTGTTTATTGTTGGGGGTAAAAACTAGGTGATGGTCACCAGTTTTCCTTTTAAGCAACCAGATATTTCCTGTGCTCTTAGAATGGAAGCGAGTTTTGCTGGGCTTATCTAGCACTGCTCTGCATTTCTACTGAGGTTAGCAGTAATGTCAACCACAGCAACCAGGATCCAACGTCACATGCGAGCAGAGTTTCCTGCATAGGTACTGGAGTTTCTGAACTGACATGTATCTAGTCACTTGCTCAAGCACAAGCAAACCAGCCATACAGGTAAGAGTGATATTCTTTTATTGGGCTCTTAGCATTTATTCAAAAGCAATTCAACAAGTTGTAGGAATAGATCAAGTGAGAACCTGTCATCAAATAGACCATTTGTTGACGTTTTCCTCCCATGCCCCATTAGGACAACCGAAAATCACTGTATTTCAAGATTTTGAGGAGCAGCAGTCAGCAAGTGTACACCAATTTTTCTGGCTGTCACAATGTTTCAGGAAGGCAATTTAACCACCAATAAGTCCTGTCAGATTCATGATGGCATATTGTGGCCCTTCTTGCCCATTGGCTACATTCTCATCTGTTGCATTGGTCTGCTCTGTAATACCGTCACCCTCTACATATTTTTCCTTCGGCGGCATACAGACACTTCCATGGCCGTGTACATGCGGCACCTTGCCCTGGCGGACACTCTCCTGGTCATGTGTTTGCCCCTGCGAGTTTACTACCACAACAAAGAAGGTCCCTTCTACTTGTGCAAGGTGGTGGGCATCTTTTTCTACATCAACATGTATTCCAGCATCCTGTTCCTCAGCCTCATCAGTCTAGATCGTTATTTGAAAATCATCAAGCCTGTTTGGGTCTTTCGAATCCAAAAGACAAAGTGGAGCCACACGGCAAGCTACATCATCTGGGTGATCCTCATTTCTGGAATGATTCCCTTTTTTTCAAGCAACAGTCAAAAGCATGTGTGTGACAAGGTCTGCTTCCACTTCCACAGCAAGGGACTTGTCGGTGGGATCATAAACCTGACAACAGTGGTGCTCTTCCTTGTTTTTTATGTAGCCTTTCTTTGTTTTTATGTGAAGATCACTGAGAAACTCAGGACTATGTCCATGGGTAATGGTGACCCTAAGGCACAGAGTCGCAAAAAGAGGGTCATCATAAAGACTTTCTTAGTACCAGCAATTTTTACATTGTGTTTCTTGCCCTACCATGCAGTACGAATACCATACGTTCTGGCTCAGCTGAATGTGATCGGAGATCTTCATAGCCAACAATTGTTGCACATCTTAAATGAGAGTACTTTGCTATTGTCCGCTCTAAATAGCTGCCTAGACCCAATTATCTATTACTTCTTATCCAGTGCATACAGGAAAACAATACTGTGTGCAATTCAGGGCAAGTTTAAAAACATGTATGCTTTAAACAGAAGGAGAATCAGTATAAACCGCTCACTCACTGAAATTTAGCATTAATGGATAACGTTTCCATTTGTGACTTGTCTAGATTAATCACATTTTTTTAAATTCAACAAATTGAAAATATTTAGTTTTAAATGATATATACTATTGGTTACAGCCTGGGTACACATGACTTAATATATGTTTCATATGACCAAAAACAAATGTTTATACAGTATTTGTATAAACATGTAAGGCATATGTGTGTGTATGACGGTTCTAACATTGTTGATAAGATTTGTGATATTTCATATTTTTTGATCATTTCACTATTATTCTAAAATACAAATAACGATAATAACAATAATAACAATCAAGAATTATAATTTGTGTCCAATCCACTGAATGGCAGTTTAAGTGTATTTAAGTATGTCTCGCTTTTCTGTAAATAAGGAATATGTAGCTGCATTTTCTCTAAAGTAGTGGTTCTCAAATAATTTTTCTTTGATGTAAATTTTGTGGTGGTGCCCAAAAACAATATCAAAATGGTTTATCCAAAATCAAACATGAAATTGTACAGGCCCGTTCATGATACAGGCTGAATAGTAAAATGAGCATTTATATATATATATATATATATATATATATATATATATATATACAGTAAATATATCCCCTGTATGTGTGTGTGTGTATATATATATAT